>NW_015971833.1:1583579-2101663 GCF_000732125.1 Scedosporium apiospermum | reverse complement strand
ATATCTTATAAATACTATTTAACTACTTTACTTTACTACTAATAGATAACTACTTTAATCTTATTATTAGTTATATTTACTTAATATTATTAATAAGCTAGTATTAGGATTATAATATAAATTATAGTTAAAAGTAATTATATATATTATTATATATTATAAATTTAAATATAAATAACTTTTAAAAATATTTTAGATTAGCTATAGGTTAGGAAAAAGATTTAAAATTATTTAAAGTTATTAAAAATTAAAAGTTTTTAATTAATTAGTAAGTTAGCTTAAGTAGAACTAATAATAGTTAAAAAGTTATTTATATAGAGTAATTTTATATAAGGGCTTATATATAATTATATTATAATTATTACTAAATAATACTTAGAACTTCTTAGACTATAAGGTTTATTAGTTCTTAATTTACTTTAATACTGCTGTTTAGGTAGGGGGGAGGGTGGGATAGTAGGCTGCTTATACTATTAAAAGTATAGTAGTATATAGCTTTATTATAATAATTCTTGAAGAGCGAGTGTTTAATATAGCTCCTATTTTTGTGCAGGCACACCCCTGTAGTTAGAGGTGGAGGTTAATCTGGTACTTGGGATAGAAGAAGTAATAAATAAAGTAGATAAAAGAATGGAAATTGCGGGTCTGCAGCTATGCCCGGCCACACCCCGCCTACTGATATCTATACTCTTAGCCTAACTAGTCAGCTAACTTGGTCTAAATTACTCCTCTTACATATTGAACGCATCTACCTCCTCCGAAGTAACAACCGTCAGTGAGGCCGTCACGCTAACATCATTCTTCAACAAGATCTGGGCGGCGGTCTTCTGCTCCAGCGCGCCCGCCTCGATGGCCCTCTTAGCAGACTGGTCGATGGAAAGACCGTATTTGAGGATCTCGCCTTCGATCATCTTAGACTCTGTCTCGGCCCTGCGCGCGCGGTCCCTCAGCGTGCGGAGTATCTCCTGCTGCTTCTCTCTGACCATGTTGGCAACCTTCGTGGCTGCCTTGTCCGTGTAGGCAGCGAGCTCCGCCTGCAGCCCGGGCATCGGGTCGTTGCTTGCGGTGCCCTTGGACAGCTTATAACACAGCTCTACACCCCCGAGAATGTGGTCACGGTGCACGATTGAATACATCTGCGCGATGTCCTGGAGCAGGGAGAAGTATGCCTTGATCTGCAGGGTGGATGTGTAAATGGTCTGTTTGGCGATGTCGTCGATCCGGAGGACGCCGGATTTCATGGCACGCAGGGCCGCCTTGCCCATCTCCCTTTCGAAAGTCATGGCCCGCGGCATCACTACGTGCTCTATGACGGTGTTCAGCATGATGAAGAACTGCTCCAGCTTCTGGACCTCGACGATTAGGTCAACCAGAACCAAGATGCAGTCTCGCAGGACCTTCTTTATCTCCTCGAGCGTCTTGCCCGTGGTCTGCAGCTTGTGGAGCTTGCTCTGGATGCTAGCCATAGCCTTTGCCGTCTTCTCCTGCTTATCGACTGCACCTTCGTACGCCTTCTCGGCATTGTCCAGGGCGGTCTGCGCAATCTGCACCCCCTGCATGGCCGTATCCAGCTGTGCCCGCTGAGCTGACAGATCGGGTGTTGAAATCTGGACGTTGCCAAACGGCTGTGGGACGCTCGTCGAGCCCATGGCTTTGGCTGAGGCCGCGAGCTCGAGCACGTCGTCCCGCGCAGTCTTGGTCTTCACCTTCCACTCCTTCACCACCGTTCCCTCGGGCTCGGTCTTTGCCGTCATCTGAGTTTGCTTCCGGAGGTGTTCCTGCAGCTCTGTGGCCACTTTAATGAGGGCATCGTACGCAGACAACAGCTTCTTGTTTGGTGCCGTGTTGGTCACGTCAATGTTTGTCTTTTGTCCCTTGAGGGTACCCAGAATATATGCCAGACCTTGGGGGGCACCGGCGTCGGCGTCGGCGTCTTTGCCCGTCTTTGTTGTGGTTTCCTTGAATTTATCCCAGTCGATGGAGCCCGTGTCGCCGCCCATGTATTCCCAAAAATGGTTGACGAATACGAGGAAGGCTGCGGCGGTAGCATAGGCTGGGTCATCAAGTTGCGGCTTCACCTGAGGCTTGGAGCTGGGGGCGGACGTGTTTGCGGCCGTACCCGCCTGCCCACCGTTGGCATTGATGCCAGCTAGAGCTGCGGCAGCAGCAAGGGGGGCGGTCTTCATCATGACCGCACCGCCTATTATCGAGGGTAGGGCCTGCGCGAAGCTCGTGACGGCCGACTGGAGCACCGACGCCCAGGGGCTCGGGACCTTGTCAATCATGGTATCGAGGTTCTTTTGTTGCTTGTCGACGTTCTTGGCCGCCCGAGTGACCCGCTTCTTGGCGTTTTCAAATGCCTCGCTGGCGTGTTTCTCTTCAATCTTAGCCACGGCCTCGTCTATCCGAGTCCTATCAGCCTTGATGGCCGTTTGCCCCGATTGGTTCTCGGTGGCCACATGCAGCTCGTTAATCATCTGTCCCCACTTGGCAAAGGCAAGGCGCATCTCGGACGAGAGTCTCGCACACGTCTTAGCATCGCTGGAGAAGTCGTCAAGGGCGTCCTTGAAGTCTTCATACGCGTCTGGGTTGCCAGTGCTGGGGCCCAGCCGCTTGAAGACGAGAGGAATCCTCTCATCACAAATGCGCCTGCTCGTGATTTGGAGAGCATCCATGTTCGCGCCGGCAACGGTGAAGGCATTTCTGCCCCCGTTGTTGCACACTGCCAAGGAAGCGCTGCTATCAACCCTCCATTCTCCTCCCAGGGCACGAGGGAATGTACGTACCGTCAACGAGGCATGACCTGAGCGTTGGGTTGGGCACATTGGTCATGTACTTGAAGCCACCCTCCGGCTTGGACTCGGACAGCGAGATCTGCTCAGCCGTTGGGTTTGCAGCCGCCAGCCAGCAGGAGCCCATCAGCGACAAGGCAGTTGGTGCGGCGCTCAGGAGCTCTCCCCAGTTGTACTGGAAGAGCGTAGTGCCCTTGAGCTCCTCGACAAACTTGTTCGACATCTTGGCTCCATACTGCTCCCGGATGGTGGCTGTCTGCACCTGGCTGATGTGCTGGAGAGCGCTGGATACCATTGTGACGTGACCTGTGAGATCTCTGCTCGAAGATGGCGAAGTGGAGGAATCAAAAAGGCAGGATGTACTAGTAGAGCTTCTTGGAGATGCGTGTTGTTGTGAGAGGCAGGTTGGTATCAGGTAGGTTGTGGTAATGGTGGTGGCGAAGAGCCTCCTTCATATGCGCGAAATTGGCCGTCAACCTCGCACCTGTCTGTCCTCATATGCCCCCTTCTCTTCTCCTCCCACTCTTTTCCGCTCCCCGCGACTTTGATCGCGGCATGGGCGCTTATGAGGGAATTCATCACCGCATAGCTAGAAGTTATGTGACTGGCTGAATTTCTGTGCTTGCAGGACGCATTACGAATTCATGACGGACCAGTCAAGGCAGTGCGTCCATTTGGAAGGTATCACCGCCAGAGCAGGTTTAAGCAAAGTTTGGCGTGTGCAGGTCCTCGGAGTTGTCTCCGCCTACCTGCAGCATCATGGGTGCCCAGCGGCTCCCATCAAGCCACACCCGCTAGACCGAGGACACTCTCCCCCTCACTTAGGTACAGTTGCAGCATCGGGTCGACCAAGTTGGTCGTATTGATTCCTAACCATCGGAAGCAGAGCCGAGATCGCCCGCACTTACAGCATCAGCATTCAATCTGAGACCATCTATGACCAAGACACATCGTCATCCCCTGGCCAGCGGTGTTAGCCGCCGCATGCGATTGGCGACCCCGTAACTGCACTGCAGTCTGATTCCAGCTGTTGACCAATCCTCCCCATAGGGGGCAAGATGATTTGAGCGTCTTGCAGTTGCTGAAGTGGGCGGGTTGCGCAAGTTGTCTCCACGCCGACATGCACCAAGGTTAATCGAGATGGGGCACCCTTTGTCTCCGGCCCACCGTGCCAACAAGGTCAGATGAGTACTTCTGTGTAATGGAAAACCCAGCATGTCTCTACCTTACAGGGTACGCTTCAAAAATGAAAGACTGTCCGCCGTGCTTACGTGCCCGTCGCTGATTCCACTCCACTTGATCTCACCATCATCGAAACCGCTGCTTGCTACCTGCTACCTGCCTGAAGTTCAGTCATGGCTGAGAAGATAACCGAATTCCTCTTGGACACAGCCCTCACCCTGGGCGAGGGCATCATAAAGGTGGCCGCTCCCGAGATCATCAAGGCCATCGATGCAACAAACGATTCGATATCGAGCCAAACCCTTGATTTGGCCAAGGCCCTTGATCTCAGCGGGGCCTTTATCCCGGGCAATCCTCTCGCGTTCGGCCCCGCCCTCAAGCTGGCAAAGTCCCTCACATCGGTCATCGCGGGAGATGACCAAAAGGAGGTCATTGACGCGATAGGTGCGCGAGACACCTTATTAAGTTTGCTCCCTCATGAGAATCCATTCGCTGACCAACCCAACCCGCACGCCCAGAGTGGATGGAGAAACAGGCAGCACCTTTCATGAATCAGGCCGACGATGTCCTACAGCAGATGGACGTCATCATAAAGACTAGCGAGCAGCTCGAGCGTGAGACCCACGATAAAGTCCACGAGGCCGCTATCTCAGCCTACCAGGCTCTCGACGATGCCGTAGCAGGTCTCCTGGCCATCCAACGGGGCACAGCTCGTCTTCAACGCGTCGACCCTGGCATCATCAGCAAACTGGACTTGGCCGCGGAGCGCTTCGGCTACCTGCACAAGGTCGGCGACACCAACGCGTGGAAACTTGGCAAGGATGCCTCTGCGCTCATGTCTTTCGGTGACAGCACCAAAACCTTCGCCGAAACGCTTCAGCAGGAGAGGAACAAGCTACAGCGGCAACTCAAGGAACACAATGACACCAGGGGGCGTCACAAGGAGCAGCTGAATGCCCTCAGAGAATCTGAGGAGTCCTTGAGGGTGAGAAGGAGGAAGGCGGTCGCTGAATTGGAGGACGGCTGGAACCAACTCGCCTATATCTTCGATTCGTCTCCTAAAAAGAGATACGAGAGGATGATATCGGAAGCCGATCAAGGCTTGGAGAAAAACGCGTCCTCCCAGAGAGAGGTTAACAGCAAGATCCAGGGGCTGCACCTGCTCGACACGCTGATCGGGTGGGCTATGAGAGCGCTGGATGTCCTCACCGCATCGGTCGCCCGCATCGCCCAAGACTTCCAGGCTAAGTTTCGCCGCATCCTAATGGCCCAGCAGATTTCGGACCGCCTGTTTGCGGGCCTGCTCGGCATTTCCAACGCGATTCACGATACCAACTTCCGCACTTCGCGGGACAACTCACTGCACGTGGTGGTGAATGTTTTACGTCGCTACCACGAGCTCCGGGCCGACCATGGCGCTCTGGATATCCCGGGCATAGCTGAGCGGCGAATCCAGCGGGCCATCTGCGTGAAGCTTGGGGAGGGCGGTGTGAGGAAACTGATGGAACCGCCCGCACCCGTTGACGTGAACGATCCCATAAATGACATGTAGGGGCCTGAGGATTATGTATTATTAGCTTAGCTGCGTAACGTACTTGGTACCTAGGTAGGGACGTCAAGATTATTCAAAAGGATTTATACCACGAGTTAATATAATCCTGAATTATACATGTAGTCCACCACTCAATCAAGGCCCGCTTGAGCATTGCTAAGCACCCGAAAATCAATTTTACAAGATGCGACTGATGTTGACAGCTGAAACCAAGTGGACAGGCGACTTTTCAGCGCGATTTGCTGCGAGACTCGCCGATCCTAAGTCATCTCCGCAGGTATTACTTTACTCTGCAGAGGTGATTGCTTACTTTGGCACCATACCTGCGATAATAGCACTCGCTAATAATAATACGCAGCTACTCAGTGCCGCAATTGTATACTATTGGTTCCACTTACAGCGAATATTTTCTCAATGTTCGCTAGGTCGCTAGACACTTGAGCCTGGTGATCAAGTGACATAACCTCGGCGTCAGATGGTCCTAAAACTTGGAGGGATGGATTGTTATGCTCCTTTTCAATTATATCTGAATTTCACGTAACGAGGGTAACGCGCAGGGCAAAACGTGCTAGGGTAGAAAGCGAGTAGCGAGCTCGCGACAGACACTAAGGCTGATGTGAGATAAGAGTTCCGGGGCGATGATACATGTCAAATGTCATTCTTTGTTTGTGGACTGTGCGGGTACCAACCCGCCTAAATATCTAAAGAGAGTCAGGACGATCTAGGCATCCCTACAAAGGGAAAATGTGTAATAAAACACGACAGGGAAATCCTCACATACCTCCCCACTATTTGCTATCCCTAGCACGGGGCGCGCCAGCACGTCGAATTCCCACAGAACCTCAACAGCAAGTTACTACCTATCTATAGTACGCCGCCCGTGTGGGTAGCATGACGCACGGTCTGCCCGCGATGACTGGTGCCCCACTTAGCGTCCTTGGCAACCTCTCTACCCTGTTCATGGACCTATATGGAAAGGGGGCACGACTCCCCTCCCGTACTGTAGCTGTAATGTTTAGTATTTCGTGAGGCAGCGGTAATAAAGCGTCGCCACTTAGCTGATCGGCTCGTTCGGCTGCTGGACTCGTGGCTTGTTCGACTAGTGGGCCGCTAGAAGTCAGGAACTCGGGAGTCTCAAAGTTAAAATCGCCATGCAGCCAGTCACCCTGGTTGACGAACTTTTACATTTAGGCAGCAATCATTACTCGCCTGCCGATGCTAGATAGCATGTAGCCACTTCTCACAGAGTTTCAATAGGTTTTTAAAGGCTTCTTTGAGAGTCTATCGTGCCTTAGTCAGCCTTCCTAATAAACATCCACGTTAGTAATATATACTAGATAAAGTTCTCCTAGTATATATTGCTAGCACCCGGCATCACCCGCACAGACCCCATCAAGTGCGACCGCATACTCATTTCCCAGGACTACAGCTGCCATGAGACGTGACCCCGCTTTCACTGGGCGGGTGTGCCTAATCAAGACCAGAGCGCAGAGGACGCAACCATGACCCAGATCCACCGGATTGGGTTCACTCGACGAGCCGACGGCTGCGACAAGGGGGGCGGGCCGGACTGAGACAAGTAGGTGATGTGGGGTCAGTGAGGAAAATAACTGCAGCTCCAGGCGATACTGATCCGTTGCAAGGCTCTCATTTTTCGTTCCCTTCCCTGAGAACAAGCAGTTTGTAGGCCGCGAAACTATGCTCATAGGCCTACGAGACGCACTGTTCGACGATGGCGGTTATCGGACTCGGTGGGGTGGGGAAGACGCAAGTTGCGCTGCAGATGGTATTCTGCACCAAAGACAAGCCTGGCTGGTCGGTGTTGTAGCTGCCGGCACTGAGCATAGCCGGATTCAAGCAGGCGTGCACGCAGATAGCCGGGAAGCTGTCCATCCTAACGTCTAGCTAGGAGGATGCGAAAGAGTTAATGCGAAGCTACCTTGATTCAAATCGATCCGGCCATTAGCTTCTTATCGTTGATAATGCCGATGACACGCACACGGTATTCGGGGCGGGGGGCACGGGAGGGATCTTCCGCGGAACACCAACGGCCGCATCCTGTTCACCACGCGCTCGAGGGATGTAGCGTAGGCCATCGCAGATGACGCTAGAGATAAAATACGTTAATGGATTACGGTAATGAATGGTAAGCTGTCAGAATGTAATAAATAACTAGAGTATAAAAGCAAGAAAGAAAATTATGAAGAAAAGAATACAGCTATCAGCAAATCACTAACTACATCCCAGATAGCCAAGGCTGCTGGCTGTAACAAGCATTTGATAATTAATGTTCACTCTAACCTGCAACTTGGACCTCTACCAGGCCTAGAGCCTTCATTACCTAGCAGATTAACGGTAAATTATTCTAGTCCCCCGTCCAACCCAGCCGCATCAACCTCTTAAATTATCAATACCCTTGCACCTGCATTGTAGGAAACCATGTTGTATCTTCATGATTCTCTGTTTCGCGATTGATATTTGCATGGCATGTCTTCTGCCACAACCTCCCCTCGTTATCCTGCCAGCGCCAGTCGATTGTGATATGGTAGCTGCCGTTGTGCTCGTGCGGATTTCCATCATTATTACTATTCTCCAGTTAGTTTCTTGTAGGACGATGAATTAATTAAGCTCCATACCGGTAATGTGGCCTTGCTGTGTCAGGAAACCAACCTGCCCGAAGGGCGATCTCTTTAATATTCCAGAGCCCTTGACGGTCTAGAACCATATTGTATTGGGGTACAGTGGAATGAAGTATATGAATGGAAAAGGCGCCAAAGGTGAATGGGCACTGTGAAGCTGAAAATGCCTTCTGCTAGGAGTGTTGATATCTAGTTCAACCTGAACCTTGCAAGGCATGAAAAGCTTCTATAGCTAAGCTTATAAGCTTTCCTGTCGGCGACGGGAGTACTGCTCCTCGAATGCAACAAGAAATCGCTGTGCTCTCTTTAAAATACAGAACAACCCTTCCATTATGTTCTAAAACAGCGCATAAATGCGGAGACTATAGATTTCAATTGGTAGTACCTATATTAGGCACGTTAATAAAATGCTCAGGCTTGATCGAGATTGGGCCGCATGAAGCTGAGCGCCTTGTATCGGTAATTCCGGTTTGCATGTTTCACTCAGGCTGCTGAAGATCCTGATCAACTGTGTCTCCGGGAGTGTGAGATGCGTAGATGAAGGTGGGAGGGATGACAGCCCATCCTGCTTGACAGGTCAGTCCTCAGGACATTCATGGCCCCCTACAGCAAACAAATCAAACTAGAAGGGGCCTAGCAACTACCTACACCCCTCAACTACCTAACCAAAATCGCCCATTAACAACTTCAAATATTAAATAAAAACTAACTGCTAAAATGAATCCCCAATTTAAATCTATATTACGTATTAAATTTTATTTCTTCGTCTTGTGTCTGCAAAGCCTTCCACGTAACCTTAAATGCGTTGTTGACATCGCTGTCGCGAGCGCAAATTCACTGCCAATATGATTTTGGTGGGGCTACTGGGTAGTTACCGGGCGTGGGTAGTAGCCCAGTAAACCCTTCTAGCCGTAAAATTAGTGGAACATCGAATACGTGGAGGGTGCTTGTTGCTGAATAGATCAAGATGCAGCCATGAGTTGCGCCAGTCGCCAGGTTGGACCGCAAGCTAATGGACATGTGGACCAATGGAGCACTCTTATCTTCCCCCCTCCTAGTCCAAGTTGCATGCTACTCTGTCACAAAAATTTGACCGAGGGAGAATCGAGGACCCTCACTTCTTGCCAGCATCATGATTTCCCGACCTTGGTGTAGTTGGTGTACTTGGTGTATTGATGCCTTGCCTCCTGGGCCCAAACACCACGTCATCCCAACCATCCATTGATGCGGAGTGAAGACAAAGGGCTTTTCTTGTCCTCACTCCAGTTCTCTCTCGGCCTCTTAGAATGTGCCCCCCCTTTGTCTGGCGGTGGGATGGTCAACACTCCATCATGAAGCTTTTCAGGTTTCGAGCTGGTGTCAAACGGGATTGGGTGGCTGCCACCATGTTGTAAAAGAAAGGAAGGGTCGATTCGTGCCCGCAGTTAGGTTCGTACGCTGCGTTCCTACCCAACAGACCCCCCCCCCCCCCCCCCCCCCCCCCCCCGGGAATGTATTCCTCCTACACTCCATTTCTGGGCTGCTTATCGTGTGTCCCCGAATATTGATGGGTGTGTGGCCCCCCTTTTGTGTTGGGTCAAATTTCAGGCAAATTTATACCTAACAAGAGACCGTGGCACGCGGACGGTACGGGAAGCGAGACAACCGCAGGCAAACGGTTGAAACGCGTGGACTTGGGAATGCAGGAGGATACTATGGCGGCCAAGGAGATTTTCGACTAGCGCAACTCATCACTGGGCGGAGAGCTATGCTCCGGAGCGAAAGTACTCCGGCATTTGGCGATGTGACCTGGGTTCCCTGCACCTGCTTCCAGAGCGGCCAGAGTGCTACATTGCCTGTGTTGATGGTCGGTCGAGACGAACATGGGCAGCGAGCAATGAGCCCTAGCAGCTCAATCGTAACTCGCCAATCCCCTCTGGTTATTCGTCCGTTCGGCCTTCATGCTTGGATAGCTTACACATGCATCTTCCTGACATAGACGAAGTAGTAAGGCACAGAGTATGGTTGGGATGAACCTTCCTCATCATATCCATGTCACCCTAGCAGCTCTAGTATTACATCGCTCTCCGTGTTCTCCAGGGCCTCTCTTAACGAATCCAAACACCCCTTCGTTGGGGCATGAGGAACGTGATATATGGCAATCGAAGGCAGCGCCAGCGATCGTCTGCATGAGCATCTCTAGACCAGTTTGACAATTCTTCGTTAGCTTCCGCTACGCTTCTCGGACCAGGATCTGAGACTGGTAATCACGGTGTACAGTGATGTTCCGTTGGAAAAGCGACTCGCTATTCAATCCCGGGAATATCCAATATCGTCAACGGGTAATTCTGTTGGATTCATGTGTACCTGGATTTGGCCCTTCTAAGTTAGGCTCCAGTTAGTGTCAGACTCCAATTAGTAGTCGGGCTCCAGTTAGTGGTCGGCTCTAGTGGGTAGGCTGGAGATGTAAAAATTATCCGCTAGAAGGGCGAGTTTCGGATCAGTGGTGTGTCCGACAGGAGAAGCTATAAGAGTGAATGGTCGCCTTAGAAGCATTGTCTATATTATTATTTCTGCACGCAGCTGTGCCTCTCCCAGGAGATATTCGGCTCCAATTGAGTTTCCACTGGAGCTATAGTCACAATGGCAGATGATCAAGCGGCTATGGGTGATAACTCGTCTGGCGCTCTTCTCCCTGCTGAGGGAACCTTCACGGCTTCTGCACAAACTGGAGATCCCGCGCCACCGCGCCTGGTTCGCGTCCATCAATATGACCCATCTACAAAAAAGATTAAGCCGGAATGTACAATTAAGCTACCTCCTGACTCTGATAGCTTAACTCTCGCCTCTATACGCACAGAGCTGGTAAAGGCTAAGAAATTCAAATCAAACGAGTAAGAATCCAGAAACACGACTGGGTGCCACTTTCAAGAGGACCGAAGCTTCTAACACCAAGTGATCAGTACGAAGCCGTCATTCTGCTCTGAAACAGGAAGTATACTTCCCGACGACATGAGTATCGACGACTACCTTACTTCAATGGGTGAGAGGTTCAAAACTGTAGAGAATAACGACTCGTTATGGTGTTTGAATCTTGTTACCTTTCGGCATGACACTTATATACCCGTTTCAGAGTCTATCTGGATTAGGCGCCAAGAAAACTGTGTGCCTGGATGTGTACTTTAGTGAAAGGGAAGCAATCGTAACTCCTCTTGACGACAAAGTCAAGGAAACTCTCCACAAACCCTTAGTCCTGAAGCCTGCGGTAAGACCAAGTGCCTTATTCAGTAATGAGAGATCTGACCAGAAATAGGAAACACCTCGTCTGCTGGAAGCAAACCCCGCCAAACACCTCGCTCCTTCATACCAACTCATCGAAGGAGGGTCGAAGACTCCATCTGGGCCCGTATCGTAAGTAGAGTGGGTCCCAAATACTAAAGCATTCTCTACTCTCCCCCCCCCCCCCCCCCCCCCCAAAGCAATTCTCTGACCTGCTGTAGATACGTCTCCCAGCTCACTGAGAGTGATTGGCAGTTCATCATCGCCGAAAATCATCTGATGAGGGGATATAGCATTGCCACAGTATCGTCCAGCGGTAGCCACACAAACAAAGTCGCACACGACGGTATGTACTTGCCTATCAGTGAAATAATTATATGACATAAATATCTGGAACGAAGTGGATAACTGTTGTACAGCTTTCAAATTGAAGGAACGCGGGTTCAGACCAGATCAGATTCCTGATGCATGGGGCCGGGGAACCGTTTCCGACGCAAACAGCAATTCATCTAACCAGAAAGTACGTACAACGCCATTCGTTCCGAGTTGCAATGGATTTTAGCGTAGCTAAGTGCTGTCTTCGCAGATGTTCAGAGTTCCTCTATACAGCGTAGATAAAAACTCCAACTTCACCGCTTTCGAGACCAAGAATGCGTTGGAGGAATCAATGGCGGAAAGCTCCTTCTCTATGAAGTCCATAGAGATAGCATTGTAGGTATTCCTGGATCATTGCCGGAAGTTTTTTGAAGGGAAAACTAACATGTAACCGGCGAGCAGGGGTGGTAGCTTACTTGATGTCTCTGCGGGTGTGAGGCTTGGTCTTGACAAAAGCCACACAAATCAGACCGCGAAAACGGACTCAGAGCAGAGGGCAAAAATACATGTGGCTTTTCTTGTGCGATATATTACCCAGTTTTTACCATTCCCATCCCATACTACAGGCACTGACTGGTAACAGTATCCTCGAGTTACGGTTCATTTGGACCCAACCATCCTTGACGTCACGGAAGAATGCAAGGAAGATATTTCTCAAGTGCACGACAGTGAAAGCTGGCAGAAATTCTCCAAAAAATATGGTGCGAATCCAGTTCCCACAGTTAAAACGGGCGTCTAACACTTGGATAGGAGACATCTTCGCCTCTGAAATTCAGCTTGGCGGCAAGCTCCATTCAAAAAGAGAGTCTAAATCAGTCAGTGGAGAAACAATAGAACAGAAATCAGAAGCACTGAAAGCGGGCTTTACGGCGTCGCTCGCATCTCATGGTTTCTTTTCTTCGTCGACCGGAAGCTATGAGGATCAGAAAAACAGCAAGAGTAGCGGGTTGAAATCAGACCTGGAGAACTCGATGAGCTGGAAAGCCACGGGCGGAAACACGTTATTGGGCGATACGTGAGTCACATTACATGACTTTCTGGCAGTTACTTGGAGACATAAAAAAGCTAACCAGCGTATCCCATAGTCCTACACAATGGTGCCGGAGCGTGGGCGAATATCGAAACTGGAGCGTGATCAATGTATGTGATTTCAAGCCTTTGAAACTGTTAAGATGTTAACGGCCCCTCTGGGGAGCGATAGAAAGATGGCGTTCTTCCCCTCTACAAGGTCATCAGTCAAATCCCGGGCTTCGGGGATGTTAAGGAGAGATTCGAACTGAGTGCGACGAGCCGATACCGACCAGCAAGAAAGATCAAGGTCAAGTATAAATTGCTGCAAGTAAAGACCGGGGCGCCTTTGTGTATTCGCAGGAATGACGACGCCCTTTGTACGTAGAGCCCCTTGCTGTGTCTCAAGAATCGGCCGCGTTTGCTAACTCTGGGGGGAAACAGTTCAAGAGATGTCAGATGTCCTCCTATCTCATCATAACTTTCCGTCCTCCGAACGAGAGCAAAAGATTTTGGGCGAAGTCAAATCCTCGAAGTCTTTCTTGTGGTGCGACCAAAAAGCAAATCTCAATGATGAGGGTAATCTGTGGACCAGCATAGCGTATGTACCTAGAGGATCAGAGGATGCGGTGAGTCTTACTTCTCCTCTCCTCCTTTTCCTTCTCGCTTGCCCTGACAGCTGATATTAGTTGTATTATGACGAGCGATATCCCATGGCCATCGCAGACGGAAATGAAGAGGTTGTTACCACACCGTGGTGGTTTTCCAAGTATTTTCTCCACCTGACAGGTCCAGGCAAAGGGTGTGAGATCAAGTTTCTCAAGCAAGGTTATACGGGTAAACGGACACCTATCAAATGTAGAGACAAGGTATACCTTTTATTTCCAACCACACGATTTCCCCTATGCGAGAGTGGATGGAAGAGGGTTTGCGGCTCACATCGTTCAACGGGCTTGGCTATGCGGATTGTAATGATGACGGCGACCTCCAAGAGTTCGAATTTAGGTTGGAAGAGATTGATGAGTGTTGAACGTGGCAATGATTTCGAGGATGAGATGAACATGTCAGAATTAGATTCAGGATTCTTAGGGAACGGGGAAGCGTGAATGCAAACTGCTCTAATAGCAAGAGTGATATCGTTAGATTGGAAAATCTGGACTGGGAGTGGATTTGGCGTACTTAACCTTTGTCCTCCATCTGGCGGCTAGGTATCGGTTTTGAGAAGACGTTTGTCCTGTCGGAAGGGGTGCGAGTACCGATGTGGGTGGCAACGTTGCTTATCGGCCTCGGCGTTTAAAAACTATTATTACTTCTACTCGAGATGAAGGTGCCAGAAGCGGATGTCCTTTTCTTTCTTTTCTTCTTTCCTAGACTTTTTTCAAGCCTTTTGTGTAATAAAAGTTCGAAGTCAGTTCCAGCAATACAACAATTTAGTTTTGTTTTTTCAGTCTCCTCAAATATTCCATAGGTCTGGCCAGATCTGATTCTAGGGAACTAGAGCTTATTCGTTGACCAGCCTAATGTTCCATTGGAAGACCCCCCCATTTGTGTATTCGCCATTGTTTCTGGTTGATCAACTATCGACGGTTCTGTCAGGCAACTTGTAGCCAGGCGACTTCTCTAAGGGTCATGGCTGATTACCATCGGCCCTCTCATTCTGTTCTGTATTAGCCCGTTAAAATTACTACATCTCTCTTATATTTGAACGTGTGTGTTTGCAGACACTGCCGATGTTACTGCTTAACTGCCTTCATATCAGAGACCTCATGACATTTACACGAACTAGGCCTGTACTGATTTAGTGTTAGGATCTTAATACGGGCAGAGCAAGTATTAACTTACAAGTAAATAGAAGATATTTGCGTAGTAAAATATCTAACCTGACCACTTAAGTCTTGCTAACAATAGCTTGATGATGATGTTAATTGCGTCTACTTGGACTGGGAAGGGTGAATGCTTCAAATTGTTTCTGCCGAAGTTAAAACAGCGCCAATACTTTACGGGAAGAAATTAATAGCAATGGTCAAACCTCAGTAAAGCATCGGATGTTCATGAGAGCTAATAGTTGAATTTTACTACACAAGGCGAGGCAAAAACTGGCTAAATATGTGAACCTGGACAAGTGATCAAAAGCAAAAAGCAGCTTCAAAAACTGAAACTGTTCAATCGAGTGCGTGCATGAGCATCTAATGTGTCTCTGGGAAAAAACTGACACGAACGACCTTTCCTGAAACCAATCAGAGATCTTCTTCGACTTCTCGCATTTTGACGCCATTAACAAAGTCGTTCGTCGCAGACCGGCTCCTCATATGTGAACCACTGCTTTCAAGATGTCAGTGTATGCATGACTCCAGAGACAGTTGCGAAAGTACATTACCTCCTCTGGCTTTGCCACCGGTATGTTTGGCACCTTTCAAGCCCTTTCTCCAACCTTGTCTTCTCCCCCTCAAGCCTTTCCCGTTTTCGCGGAATCTCGGGAGGCTCTCCAGCCAAGGCCTTGATGGAGGCATCGTCCATCCTGCTGAAATGTAGCTTCCAGTCGAGGATCTTGGGAATGTCGCGGATAAGCTGCTTTTCCGCTGCAAGAATAATTACGTTTTCGGTAAAGTGTTTAAGGTGGTGCTGCCAGTGTATATATTGTTAGCCTCAGCAGGTCCTGGGTGGGGTTCAGGCCGAGACTTACGTCGTAATACACGATCATATTGTCAATTGTCTTTTCGAGAGCAAAATAACTACCATCATTGCCATCCTTTCTTAGGACATTCTTGAGGTACCTAACATACTTCCGACCATATTCTGGTTTGGCGTGGATCTCTCGCTTCATATCAGCGGAAGCAAGAGACATCTCAGGGTTGGGCTTCTTCGAATATTACTCCACTTCCAACTTCGAGATCTGGTTGTTAAGTCGAGTTCTGTATCGAGTGTTGGTATCATGCTCGATTTCGTCCTCCATCGCGATCTCGTATTCACTAGAGGAAGGCAAAATCTCCTCGAGCTTCCTTCTCAGAACTTGCTCCTTTTGCGCGAAGAATAGAGTGACGTAGTTAGCCATTATTCTATCAAATGTGGCAGGATCCGACCCTAGAATATGACGGAGGAGCTGTTCGGTGAAGATTGTTGCCACATGAACCAAGAGATGAAGATGATCGGTCGCCAGGCCCTTCCACGCGGTCGATTGTTCTGAGAACCTCCCCAGTATGGCAAAGGGGTTCGTCTCCCCTGGAAATTCCTGGCCGCGGTTCTCCACTACTTTGGATGCCCAGTGCTGCTTCAACAAGGGTTCTGTAATTTCTTCTGGGTCTTTGAGATGAATGTAGAACTTTTCGATCAGATCCGAGTTAATATCTCCAGCCGGTGAGTAGTAATACCCATTCGACGTTGGCTTTCCGTCATCCCATAGAATAGAGAATTTGTGTCCTTTTTGTATGCATCACCGCAGTGAATGCTCGGTTTAATTCGCGGACAAGCGCGCGCAGTTTCCTCACGTCCAGGCTCCCACTATCTGGATGGTCAGTCTGTTGAGTTGGAATTTGGAAGAAATCCCTGTTCAAGTAGCTGCCTTGAACCGCCTGCTCGGGGGTGCGTTCGAAACTCGTCACGTCGTGGAGATAGTCTCGGGTATCCAAAACGTCGACTGGTGATGGTCCAAGTTGCTCAAGTGCCGCAGTTCTGTTCGCGATCGCTTCCTCAATGTCGCTGATTACGCCTGGGATCGAGAGGGAGATGTGCTCGAGGAGGAGTCGGTTGAGCTTCTTGCGAAAGTTGTCGATGCCTTTGTGTTCAGCAGAGTACTCTCTCCAGGCGCTGTTGCTCAGGAATTCGGACTCCTTCCGATCCCTATCATCGTCTGAGCAGCCTAGTCTGGCTTCCTCCTCTGACAAGTTCCTGAGGACATGCCAGCCGAGTTTGAGGATGAGCATTTTGTCCTCTCCTTTCGCAAGTTGCAAGTATAATTGTGTTGCTGTATGGTCGTTCTCGATGCGGTCTGCTTGAGTGACAACACCAAGGACTCGCGACAGACTGGGGTCAACATTTTTCTTGGCCAACACGATAGCCCCGTCCATCTCGACGTTTGTATTAGCAGATACGACGGCAAGGATAATGCTTCTCTTCTGACTCATGTACCTCTCAGCCAGTTGGAACGCAACCCGCCCTCCTTCTCGAGACTGCCTTAGACTCTCGCCGGTATACAGCCCCGGAAGGTCGACTAAGGTAAGATTGGGAACATTAGGAGCGAATATCTCTATTCTGAGGACATGGTTGTAAATTTCTCGTGTGTTCTCGTTTATCCCAATCTCTTTCTTGGCCTCTTCAATTGCCTGTGGGGTCTCATCCTTGTTGGATCGAGTGGGGAGCTTTTTCTTTTTCACATCCTCCGGAATGATGGAAACCTCTATCCTCGTCTCCTGGTCGGTGCGGAGTGCCAATTCCATTGGGAATCTGGTACAGACAGCAGAGCTCGTGGGGAACGGGACATGGGAGAGAGCCGAGAGCACTGAGCTCTTCTCTGAGGATTGGTTTCCGGCTACAATTATTTGGGGGAGATCGACGATCCTACCAATGTGGAGGGAATGGAGATCGTCAATAGTATCGAAAAGCCCCTTTTGCTCTAGATGAAGTTCCTGAAGTGCCGGAACTGTTGAGCTTGGCACGGGTCCTGGGGACTCTAGGGCTGTCAGAGAGAGTGGAACAGGGCTCGAAAGGGTAGAATATACAGGTAGTAACTGTATTTGTGCGAGATCGACGATCAAAAATGTGAACGAATAATAGAGAAGGAGAGAGATTCTAGAGGATTCAGAGCTCACGGATGAACAGGACAAATATACCTTTTTGAGAGTAGCATTTGAATCTTTGATCAATCCTCTATCTCTGCGGGCATCCATTTGCAATGAGCACAACTATCCACCCCGTGCTCGACTGGGCTGTGAAGCCAATCACTGTGTGGCAGAGGCCAACAGAGCGAGCAGAGACAATACCCTACTTCTTTTGCAACACAAGGGGCTGCGTTTACATCCGGTCTTGGCCAGGCCCACTCGCCCTTCCAGGACACCCGCATGAGTGGCATTGCTGCGAGGAGGAGGAGCATCAATCTCACGAAGCGCCGGCTAGGGGAATTTCCAGAATTCCTAGTCACAAATGGAGGATATTCTAGGGCCATTCAATAAATTAATTTATTCCTCGTCTATGACGCTCTGAGCATAGGTCACCCATGACGGCCGGGCCAGACCGGGCAGAACGGTGCATGCGCTGCGCCTTGTTTCAGGTCATGCATGTTGGTTCTCCTGTCACGTCGACGCGGACAGCGTGCCAGTGGTTGAATCGCTCTATCAATACAGTCGGCAATGAGTTGCGCTTACAGAATAAGAGGTTGATATGGGGATCTTATTCTAGGAGACCTGGCTCACATGTATAGGGTTAATAGCTTGTAAGTAATGAATAAGGAGTTCACGGCGAGGCCAAGGCTGTTCAGGATGAACAGGGCTGCGCTCGGTAAGGACATAACATCTAGTGAACAGCAGCGTGAAGCGGCCGGTCAGTACCCGGATTATGATATTCACGGCACCAGCTTCCAGGCGTGGCCGCCCCATGCCCTCCCCAAATCGCCAGTCTCACCTCTCTGAGTGCTTACACTCGTTCGACCACACTCTCACAGCAGTTTCTCCAACGAGGCCACCTCACCCGCGCTTTAGCCTTGCCTGGCAAGGGATCGCCGAGAACAGGCAGTGGGTATCACACCGCACGTTGGAGGTCATGCCATGTACACCTCTCTCGTCAACAATTTGCTCGATCATTTCAAAGAGAAAGAGAAGAGGATAATCTGATACTGCCTTTCATTTTTACCCCGTTAAGTCGCTGGACCAGAGGACAAGAAAAGCGCGCAAGATGAGAAGAAACCTTTGACCGGAGAAACTTAGCCTACTTCGCAATATTTCAACGCTTCAGATTGTTTGACTCATCTGATACGAGTGGTTACATATGATTTGAGTTTTCATAGGTGCTTACGCGGTTGCTAGTGTACCCGGCTCGAAACTTTTGTCACTAATCCTAATGGCGTATCTCTCGCCCAACGTGAGCCCGTTCAAGTTGGATCACTATTGCGGGGGAGGGCAGCCCTATTCGAAGGCAAAGAGAATCTTTAGACGACTGTTCAGGCCACCAGAGATGTAATCCAGAATAGGCTCAATGTAACCATCTTCGTCGTAAACAACAACGGCTATACTACCATAGCTTCGATAGAGGCTGCAACGACATGCAGCCGTAGCAGTATCTAAAGATGATATATTATAAGTTTATAAATTTTAATGTTATAAACCTAAAGTCCAGAACAAATACTATTCACCTAGGTTCAGCGAAGTCTTCTTTCATTGTCGATCTTTCCTCGTCGGCAGTACGACTAATAAGATATTTAATAGAGGTGACCTGGCTGGCCATACTGCAAAATTTATTACCGCTTTCTCATGGCCGCATTAATCGCAGCTAGATTATAGTATCAATCCTCTCCTGTCAGGTCGATGACGTCGCCGTCAGTGACTTTTCGCTTTACTCCTATGATAGGAGGTAAACTGATAGAGCTTGACCTCGGAAGCTGCCCCGAGGACGACGGCAAATCCCTAGACATCGGGTCTAAGGAGTTAGGCACGAGAAGCCTCGAAGGAGACACCTTTGGGCGTTTTGTGCTAACTGTAGAACAAGCTTGGGT
Source organism: Scedosporium apiospermum (assembly GCF_000732125.1). NCBI lineage: Eukaryota > Fungi > Ascomycota > Sordariomycetes > Microascales > Microascaceae > Scedosporium > Scedosporium apiospermum. The sequence continues at coordinate 2,082,157 of NW_015971833.1, read as the reverse complement.
GAGCACTTCGAATCTTCTGATGCTATTATAGCTATCGCCAAGGAGCATCCTCAACTTGGTCTGGTTGAACGTCTTGAGCATCTGCTCTGCCTTCCCCTTCCGGCTGGTCCACATCCGCCGCTCTTGGTCGTTCTTGGCGAAGGTTTTAGTGACGACGAGGGTATATGGTGATCCCCGCCGCTCCGTATTAGTCGAGCATTCTCCGCTGCATAACTTCGAGCTGAGATGGTTACGGCGCATCTCATTCATAGTAAATCGGCCAACCTTCTGATTGGGATCGCAAAGGAACCTGTTCAGAGAAACACAGTCGGCACAGCGTGGTTGGCTACACCTCACGGCGGGCCGGACGAGGTTGGTCTCTTTTGAAGGTTGAGCCCCCACGTACTTTGTAATGTACGAAGTCAGAATCGCCGTAAACATCTGCTGGAACATTGGTGTCGAAAGGGGGATTGATCCAGTTTCGAGCAAAGGGACAAGATCTTGTAAGAATGGGACCCAGAGCTCGTGCATCTCCTCGGCTGGGATCAGTTCTGTAGTTTCCAGTCCGAACTTAAGGCAAAAGTGCTGAGCAATATCAACTCCCATTTCTGGCATCACTAGATGACTTACAAAGTCGACGAGAGAGCAAAGAGTGATGCTGTTGCTGTTCGAGACAGATCTTGGGAGCGGCGTGCCGAAGTTGTATGTATAGGAACTATCCATCTTCGGGACTTTCAGAGCAGGCGGGTTGCCCGAGTTGTACAAATTGCACACGTTCATGTCGTTGATCATCTTCGAGGCAATGGCTTTCCAGTTTTCCAACATTGATGTGCGCAAGGGCCATCCTGCCTCCATGTGATGATAGAGCTCATTCAGAAATGTAATCGTGAATGGAACGTCTGTCGATTTGGTCTCGACCAGAGGGATGACGCTAGTTTTGCACAAAAAAAGAAAAATTAGCTTCCGAAAGACCAGTTGACTTCGTTCAGGAAAGGGAGATGCCACCTAAGGGCACCTGACATACCTTTGATACATAATGGAATCGCTTGATTGACAATAGGCTTTCACGCATTTCATGACGTGCTTGCCATCGTCTTCGCAAAGAATGGTTGACCGCGCGTCATACAATGCTTGGCGCAATACACCACACGCCCACTGCCGAACCGGGACAGCCAGCGAGGCAGCAGATGGTGGCGGCGCGACGACCATGAGGGACGAAAGCCGAGATTCGAGCTGTGGGTTAGATAGGATGGCGTAAGCAAGGCTACGAGACATTAGCGAGATCCACTGGTAGGCGGCGCTTGGTAAGGATTCATACCCGTCCTTGAGCCGGTCAAAGGAACCTGGCGCTATCTCGATGCGATGACGCACCGATTCAAAGAAAGTCGGAGGGACGCCGTCCAAGTGCGAACTCGACAAACAACGCGCAATATCCTCGAACATCCCCCATTCCTCAAGCTGAATCGCAATCATTAGAATCGTCATCATAGATGCTCCACTAATACGACGCATAGACATCTCTTTCAAGGCATCAAGACCCCATTGTTTTGAAGTCGGTTTCTTCGCGGCCCTTGCAAAGTACGAAATAGTCGAGTGAGTGTTATTACCAAGCTCAATACGGTGGTGGTTGGTAGTACAGCCCCAGAGGAAGCTGAAGGTAGCCGCACGACGGACGATGACCACAGCCTTTGGAGACGTAAGTCTATGCCCGGGTTGCCAGATGATGGGGCGGAGACGATAGAACTTACCGCTCTTCGATACCAGTTAGTCTCCGTAGCTCCCTTTTTAATGATTGTAAGTCACATGGTTACTAAATCCCTGGAGCTGCGCTTCCGTACTTACCTCGTTACCAGTGAAGCCGGACTCCTCGACATCGTCAGGCTCGTCCCCAAAGAAGTCGGTTTGTAGCGCAGAATCCTCGACCATCTTGACACCAGACAATACTTGGTTTCCCGATAAATCCACGAGCTTCTTGATGGAATATATAGACTCGATGTGATCTGTTGTACGATCGGGAGGGTTCGCGTATGCCTCAGAGTCGTCGGAGTCATCATCGTCGCGCTCCTCGAAGGCATATCTGTAATGGTAATCATCATAATCCCCATAAACCCCGTTACGCTCCTCTTTCTCGAGAACGGCGAGGAATATGTCAACAGGAAGAGATTTAGATACAGTGGAAAGAGCGTGGACTCGTGCCCTGTCTACCAACTTCATCGCAGCAAAAGATATGCTTTCTTCCGTGTATTCATGCTCCAAACCATAGTAGAAGTGGTCAGAGTCGCGGTCAGGGTCTAAGCTGAGGTTGAAGGAGTCATCTTCACACGCCATATCCCCAGCGTGCAGGAGCCACCGCCGTATTGCATGGCGGAGTGCTCTTTCTTCTCCAACGGCGAGTCCGGCCGTTGGCCGCGCTGCCTCTGGGGGTAAGGTGAGATTGTACGTCAGAACCCATCGATATCCAGAGACGACCGAGAGCACTTCGTGGGACACGTCGGAATACCAACAAGCAAAGGACTGTCGTGCGCTGGAGGAGCTGAACGTCATTGTCTGGCCCGCATGCTTCACGACGATCCGGCCACCCCGATGAGTAGATGGAAGACAGATAACAAGGGTCCCGAACATGCCCGTTGCTTTAATGGTGCTTCAGAGGGCCCATATTAGTTCGGGTGGGTGAGGTTGAGTGTAGTCAACTTCCGAGGACGATTACTCACTCAGTGTGCCGCTTAAACATGGCTCCAGTCTCGTAGATTAGCATCTTATATAGCTGAGCTTCGATCGGGGACTTGATGCCGAGCATCTGCTGAATAGTGCAGCTTAGTCGCAGCAGAAAGCGGCCCCACGAAGGATTCTTGAACTTGACCATAGCTGCATCCAACTCCCAGGTATTTCGCACGGAAGTGTCGACAATTGTCTCGGTGCCCTTACCGAACGGCGCCTGGCGTGCCTGGGCAATCAGCTGTCGGGCCTGTCCCTCGTCAAGCGGGAGGTCAATGGCGCCGACACCTTCCACCTCCAACTCGGGGTCCTCAAAGTCGTGATCAGGGATGGCCCCAAACGCAGCAAAGTTTCCGGGAGCCTTGATGTCATCTAACGCGTCGAGGAGGTCGGTTTTGAGCCCACCGTAGAAGCTTAATGTGCTCAAGTCGCTAGTGGCGCTTCCCCGACGGGATCGTTGTCCAGCGCCGGAGTCCGCAGCTACTTCGCAACCGATTGCAGAGTCCCCCGGACCGCCGGAATGAGGCAACGACATTCTGTACAGCCTGCGTGCTATTGTTTACACTTTGTTTAGGAGATTGCAGTTGCAGAAAGTAATCGATAGTGATTTTTACCTAAACGGAACGACTTATTGATCCTTACGCGTTCTAATACGCGTCGATTTTCAGGGGTCCCTGGTGAAATGTTATCTCGATGAAACTTAAAATAGTTAGCGCTGGTATAGGTTAAGTGGTGTCTGGACTAACCTCATCCAATACCTGTGTATTACCTAATACGTCCTTATTCTATTTCTTGTCTGCTTCCTCACGGCGGTTGTGCTTGTGAGAGTAAAAGTATATCTAATAAATGAATGGCTATGAAAGAAGAGACGATAGGTTACTTCTCGACTTAAATCTAACTGGTTTCGGGAAAGTAGCCCTCTAGAGATTTAAAACCTAGATAATATAGAACATTTGTCATTAGATCCCTGTGTACTGACCATGAAGGCCGACATGCTAGCTAGGAGCCAGATATTATATGAAGTTAGTAAAGATAGTTATATAGCTCCAAGAGTGTAATATATTGTAGCTATATAAATTAACTAATAGATGACTGGCTTCAAAAAGAAGGAAGAGTATCAACTTAAATACTAGACGTTTGCAAATATTAGATCCAGGTTCCCCGGAGTCTGAGGTTGACGCTGGAAGTCTGTACTTACATTCTTATTCGAAATTCGGGCTCTTGGTTAGACGTGTATGTAATGCGCATGGTTTTAAAGCATAGTCCAATCCCCATATGTTAATAGTGGACGGACAGATAACTATAATACAAGATCAAAATACGGTTACAATTTCACAGCAACTATCTTTTCCCTGCTCCTTTAGTAGGCACCTGCGTTGTTGGACCGCTTACAATTATCCTCTCTGGGAATGGCTTCCCCACATCTGCTTCTAAGCAAAAGTCCTCGCTAATGTTTTTTGCGTGCGTCAAATTCCACTGTAGCGCCAACCGAATAGACCTAATTTTGCTCGCGACTTGTTTAATATAACTCCTCGCTGCGGCGAGATATTACCCCATCCATCATTGGCATTCTATCATTTGTCAAGGGAGTGCCTTTTCGTGATGACCGACTTTAGTTTAGACGGTTTACTGACTATTTCTGGTTGTTTTATATATAGTCATCTTCCTGATGCTGTCCTTGAGGAGATAGTAGCCAGGTGAGTCGTGGTAATAGTATTCCTCCGATAACCACAGCCCTTACCCTGACTTTTGCTTTTCCTGCTCCGCTTCTACTTTCTATTTTCCATTTCTTCCAGAGTTATTATAAAAATATCTTGAATATTTTTCGCTGGAGGATTTTCGATGATAAATAGTAGAGATAATTAACAATCTGAGAAAGCGGCTTAGAAGTAAACTTGATGAGAAGGCCTCACCGCAACGTATTTAACCCTCCAATGTACCACTACAAGTGGCGAGTAGGCCAACGAACCACAGGATCAGGTATTATTTTAGCCATCTAAATTCTAAAGAACTCTCTCGGCCCGGTCTACTCCTTCGCAACAACTAGGATATCCAATGTTACGGCTTCAGCTTGCTTTTTCTTTCCGTGTAAGATAGTATATAAAGGAATAAAGACACTACCTTATCCTAGCATAGTTCCATTTCTTCCTGGATGGATTTTCCAAGATGGGCTCAATGAGACAGACTCACATGAAGTCATCTATTTGTGTGGTGGCCTCCTTAATTTCAACCTCACGTGTCTCCTTGTCCAACTGGTCTTTCTCACAACCCTCGAAAATGCCTCCCTGCACGCGTTCCTCGCCACCGCCCCAGAAAGCGTCGACTTCCCCAGGCACTTCTTCTCCAAGTATTTTCTTCCTATCCCTCGTCTCCCATAGCACAGGGTCATCAAACAAATCCGGCTCTCTTTCTGCCATCTTATCCACGATCTTCTTTGCCTTCTTCTTCTGCTTCTTTTTAGAGTTCGAAGTCTTACTGACCGGCTTTGACGTGGGCAAGAGAGCCGTGTCAGTGGCTGCGCCGCCAGTTGGGAGTGGACCGGTCTTGGCTGTGCGGGGTGGAATAATCTTCGTTTGCTGCGTCTTGTTGATTTCGTTGCTCTTTAGTTTGGACGCCCCTTTCTTCAAATTTTTGTTACTCCCACAATGAGGCTTGGCGAAGATATCGTCGAGGAATGGCTCGTCGTAGTCTACATCTTCGTCATAGTCGCCCGAGAAATTGGCTTCAATATCGAAGACATCTGAGTCGTGCCAAGACTTCATGTTGTAGACCGCGTGCAATGAAGACCTGAACTTTCCGGATTTAGATAAAAGACTGGGTTTCGATAGCGAGGAAATCCTCCTCGATAGTGTCAAGCTGACCCTTGAGCTTGGCTGTGCTCACTTACCTTTTCAGAGTCGGGGGATTAATAGAATAGACTGTTACTACAAAATGACGGGGTATTCTTGAGTTCTAGGAACTTACACAGAGTAGTCCGCATGTCGTCACCCTGTTGTCTTCTTCTCCCTCTTCCGATGTCGGAGCGCTGCAGCTTCGCATAGGATTGAATTGCTTTCTTCTCCGACGCCGCGCCGAGAGAGTGGTCAGGTGCCGGTTAACGCCGGCGAACTGCTTGGGAAGCAGTCCTTGGGGTACCAGAAGCGACCCGCGCGCACAGGTGAGGCAAGACAGGCGTTCCTCAACGGGAATCATAATGTCGGCCATTGAGTTTGGCCAGACCGCACAGCAGGAAGTCTACTGCTTTGAGGGCTTTTATATTAAAAGTCCACATGTTTTGAGGTTATTGACCAGCGGTCAGCGTGGGCAGCTCTTGAGAGTAGTAGACTGGCAGTAAAAAAAGGATGTGTGCACTCTGGTGTTCTGGGCCAGGTGGCTGGAAGCCAAGATTCTAGTTTGTGGTGTCTCAGATGAGCAGGTGTCAGACAACAACTCGAAGCAACTGGCCTTCCTGTGGAAGATCTATTATGTGGCGGTGGCTGCACGTGCCTTCAAAGGCGGACAGTTCTAGAAGTTGAAGGCCACATTCAGACGACACTTACTAAATTACTGTACTTCATCGATGAGCTCGTCTATTTGAAGCTTTTCTATTCGTACGACGCTGGACTGTTTCGTATCTTATGTATTCACATTCAGTATATTTATAGATACTTATCACTGTACATCGCGCCATTATTTTCTAAGAAGGATATGATAGCCTCCAAAGGTATCCCTCTCCGCATCCCGGTTTCGTCATCCCACGACGAATGCAATCCGACCAAGTTTCCAGAATTCCAATCGACTAGAGGTGCTCCCGAATGCCCCCAATACGTCCAGCAATCATGCATCAACGCCCCTATTTCCGAGTTGTCTTGAAGGTCCTGTTGGGCGTATCCCCGAAAGCGACCGGCGCTCACGTGTAGGACGTCATAATTCGTCTGGATCCCCGGTTCTGAAGCTTCGAGGTCTTCACTTCCTGGATGGCCTATGCAGGCTAGCCGAGAATTCTTGGTGGGCTGTACGGCGCTGATGGGAATGAAGGGGAAGAGGATGTCATCGTTCTCTCCCAAACACGCAGAACCGTCCATCTGGGCAGCGACGACATTTAGCAAGGCAAGGTCTCGTCGGGAATCCCACGCCACGCAGGTCGCCTTAACTACGCCCCCTGACTTGAATAAGAGCCAGTGGGGCTTGGAGGAATCTAGCTCTTCGGGTGTCTCGGCTACGCAATGGGAGCACGTTAGGAGCAGGCCCCCGGACGTGATGCAAACTGCCGTACCGCCTTCTTCTTGGGCGAAAACAAGCGTTGCATCAACTATCCGCGAATGTCTTTCGAAGCCTTTTGGTATAAGGAGGTCATTTGTTTTTAACCACGACTGTTTCTTGAGCAGGAGACGATGGTCGTCGGTGGAGAGCTTCGTGATAGTACCCGTGAGTTTAGAGGCGAGCGGAGTTACTATGCATCCTTGGGTTGTTGTTGGTAGTCGGGAATCTCGGCTTTGGTCACTGTGAGTCTCTACGGGGGCTGGCTCACTGGATTCTTTTGCCGCTTCCTTTGTCTGAGATCTTGTTCGCCTCGGGGAGAACACTGATTCGACCGACGTTCGTGTCATTTCTTTACAGCCTGTCGGGGAGTGTAGTCCAGGACTGCGGGGGCAACGACGCGAGATTGCTAATTGCCTCTTCAAGGGTATTTCTGAGTATTTTAAACGCATACCTTCGTATATCGCATACGGCTTAACTACATGTTGCCTTTCGCTAAAAAAGTTCCGAGGAACACCTTACAGTAAGATGCTGTCCAGACAGACGCTAGAACCTCTAATTAATTGATATCAGTATCGAGAATATTAAAGCGGGATACTACCCGCCCTGAAGAATGGCCAATAGTCGGCACTCCCAGAAAACTGTCCAAAGCTCCTTGGCAGAATAAAGAAAAGCAAAGGACACCCTCTTCTATCTCCTTGATCTGGAAGTTCTCCAGTCCCCACGACTTTAAGTCGATGTTTTAATTAGGGAAGAACCGCCCTGTGAACCACCCCAGACCAAAAAAAAAAAAAAAAAAAAAAAAAAAAAAAAAATGGTGACCGAAAAAATGCCAGGACTGGAAGACCCCTCCATTTCTTCTTCTCCTCCTTCTTCTTCTTTCTCTTCTTCATCTTTTTTTCTAATTAGCCTGTGCTCATCCTCACTGCCCCTTGCATCTTTTGCTCCTCCCATCAATTCGCACGCAATTGGTACCTTTTCGTCAACCATGAAGACCGACCATTGAGACACTCTCCCTTGACAACTACACAACAATGTCGCCAGATTGTCAGCCACTGCAGGACAAGCCCCCAGTATCTCCCGGTGATGGCGACCAGTGGCGCTTCAATTTTGCCCTGGAGATGGCTCCCTGGAGATTGAGCACATCTACGACTACGAGCCTGGTGGACACCACCCTGTGCGCCTTGGCGATACGTTTGGCGATGCTGGTCGATACCGAGTCATCCACAAGCTGGGGAGCGGCGGCTTCGCCACAGTCTGGCTGTGTCAGGACATGACGGTGACAGAGACGCCGGGATATTGGGCTTTGAAAATTGTTGTCGCCGCGCGCCGACGCATCTAAAGAAGACTCCCCGGAACTACGCATGGGTAAATCAATTAAAACCCTGCTCGGCACTCCGGACATTCACGATAACAAAATATCATCCATTCTCTGCCTTCCCTTTGACCATTTCGAGTTTAGTGGGCCCAATGGCTCTCGCTATTGCTTCGTCTACCCCGTCCTCGGCCCAAAAGCGTCGCTCGGGATGTTCCAGTCTCCGAGGGAGAAGAGGGATCGCACGATAAAAAACATCTATTATCAACTTGTCCAGGTTGTGGACTTTCTTCATCGTCGAGGAATATGCCATGGAGGTAGGTTGCAACTCGACCCGCCCTACTCGGCGTGTTGGCTAGGAACTAATTGTCAATAGACATTACCCCGAGAAATGTCCTTCAGTACATTCCAAGCCTCAATGGTTTATCGAAGTAGAGGTGCTTCAGATTTTGGGCCAGCCTTCCCGCAATCCTGTCGTCAAAATAGACGAATCTGGAGAGGATGACTCTTCACCTCCGGAGTATCTTGAATACCCTGTCGACTGGAATCGTGTAGATGTGCGATACATCACTTCTCAACCCGGTCTCATCGACTTTGGCGAGTCTTTTCGCGTATCCAAAGCCTCCTCAGTCTCTCGGTACCCCACGGCCATATCGCTCCCCTGAGTTAATGCTGGACATCAAAGCTAGCATTGGCTCGGACGTATGGGCCCTAGCTTGTACACTTTTCCAGATCGGCACAGGCCGCAAACTATTCGAGGCCTTTGATAATGAAGACGACGACTACCTCGATAGATCGTCATGGTTCTCGGAGTTATGCCTGAGCCTTGGTGGTCATCGACCTGGAGTAAACGAAAAGGCTATTTAAAGACGAGGGTGGCGAGTTTGGCCGTGTCATTCCGCTAGTGGAGGAGCCCGAACTCCCGCCGAATGTCTCCATCCACCCATCAGTGGCTCCTGGCGCCCGGTCATTGCATGACAAGCTTGCGCCTGGTGTTTGGTATATGGACTCGTTCTTTCCTGATGACGATTGCCACCGCGATATTCCGCAGCGGGAAATTGAACTTTTCGCCGACTTGCTAGGGAAGATGCTGCAATACAGGCCCGAGGACCGGATTAGCGCAGCAGATGCACTGAACCACGAATGGTTTATGATGTAATGCATGTTAGGGTATAGCGTGTTAATTCGCCACAAATATGTTAAGCATTTCACAACTAGGAGAAATGAAGAAAAAACTATGCTCGAGCCCCATTTGCCCACGACTGGAGTACAGTTGACACATGTGCAATAAAATGGAAAGCCAACAGGAGTGATAGCATTGTTTTACCCTTGGCTAATCCGCGATCGAAATGAATAGAGAAGATCAAAGACGGAGCCAGGCTAGAAGAGGCTAAAGTCAACATTGAATTATTATTAGCAAAGACTAAACAGCGCAACATCTAAAACTCTACCAATACCAGAGGAGAATGTATAAAGGAAAGGGTAAGCATAAACATTGTAAATAAAAAGAAACGGAAGAGAGAAAGCAAATGAAGAAAAAAGGGGAAGGGCGTGCCAAAATTCCAATCACCCAAGCCTCCTCAGAACCATCCAAACCCTTAATCCACTGCTCCCACTCAGCTCCTCGGCACATCTCTGGAATGCTCTCACAATTCGCCTCGCTCCCGCCTCGCTCAAGGCGTCTGTCCAGTAAGCGAATCCGGCCTTGATATCGATGTTGGTTTTGCCGTTTCCACTTCCGTTATTTATGATCTGCACTCCCACGCTCATGTCGTACTCGTTCGGATCGCGGTAGCCGAGCAAGCGGAGCGAAATTTGCTTGTCCTCGCTACGGAGTGTATCTTTTCGCGGCTTCCGGGGGACGAGATTTGCGTTTTTCTTTGTGTTGTTGATGCGAAGTGGTGCATTGTCGGCCCTTTTCATTCTTGGTGGTGCCGTGGCCGCTCTGCGATCTTCGCCGATACTCGGCCCTGCTTCCAAGTACTGCAGGCTCATGACGGAATTGCAAAGCGCCAATTTCCCATTTCTCGACTGAATGGTCTCAGAATCATTTATTTCCATCTCTTGCAGGGCCTCCGCCAACCCCGAGTGATGCTGCATTGCCTCCAAGACTTCGCCCTGTGTCCTTCGCAAGAGTTCACCCACCCGCGTGGTCGGGTCGAACTTAGTCCGACATAACAGCATGCTCGTCATCGGCCCGACCATGTCTTCGGCTCCGGGTACTGCGGCGTCCCGGTTCGCTGTCATGTACCCGAAGAGTGGCACCTCTTCCGAGCGCATGACACACTGCCGCAGCACGAGACCCCAAACAGTCTGGAAGAAGGTCGCGATCGTGACGCCATGGAGCCGGCAGAAGATTGGGATTGCTGCGATGAGGGCGGGATTGAGAGTAATGTTGAGCGACCTATGTTCACCTCGAGGTCTGGACACGGTGCAAAACAGGCGTGATGAGGAGCTAGCGAGCAAGTTGCGCCAGTAACTTACAGAGGCGGGCGTGCTTTGCTTCTCTAGCCAGGCGACGTAATCACCAAAGTATGGGGCAGGGCCCGATTTGGCGGAAAGTCGTCCGCCATACGCGCGGACCAGATCGCGGAACAGGATTGTGGTTGACATGCCGTCCACGAGCGCGTGGCTAATCTCGAGCTTGCACGCGACTTTCCTGCCGTCCGCCGTGACGAAGAGCGTAAAACGCTGGTGAGGTCTCTGCTCGCTAGTATTTCTAGCACTGGAGTGATTGCCGAGAGATTTGTAGCTCTTGATGCGGTCCCGTAGATCGCCTTCATCGGCGCAGGTGATGACGGGAATGTCAGGGTCATAGGATGAGAGTACGACTTGATCATAGCAATCAGGTCGCGAAGCGCTAGGGATAAAGACGGTGCGCATGATGGCGTGATGATTCACTACCTTTCGCCACGCCTGCTGTAGTGATTTGACATCAATTGCGGCTTTGAAGGGGCCTGTTTGTCCGGCTAGGATCTGTTGAAATACGTCGACTTCGTACAGGCCTCGCTTCGGACTCTCTTCTTGACTGGCGAGCATGTGTTGTTGGAGGGGCGTGCAAGGGTAGATATCTTGCACATTGTTCATATTAATTCCGCCCTCAGCGAGGGTCTTCTCGACCGTGGCCAGCCTCGCCTCGTCCAAGCCTGGGAGCAGGGGAAAGTCGCTGACGGTCCGCCTCCGGCTCATGCAGTTCAGAGTTTCGGTAGCCCGAATTATGGCGTCCTGCGCTAAGGTAATCCACTGGTGGATCTTGTCCTGGTGGCTCATGTTCTTGTTGTAGGTAAAGACGACGCGGCCCCGACCATGAGCGACAACCACGCTTATGTCGATAAGAGCAAACCGCTCCAGCTTACCACCAACTTGATTTAGAGCAGCCGAATCTCCGGCCAAATCAACCTGGCTGAAGAATGCATCCTTCGTTTCCAACTGTTGATACTGTCCCAGGTAGTTGAATAACAGCTCGAGGCGAGAATCATCTCCGAACTCCTGTCGACCGTCTTCTGTCAGAAAGCGGGAGCTGAAGTACGGCATTCCGTTACCAGGTATCTTGTGCCGCAGGTCTTTGATCATTCGCACATTTTCGACAATTTGCGGCGAAGGCGAACTTAGGTAAACAGGGCTTATCGTCGTGAACCAGCCCACAGTACCATTCGGATCAACGTCGTTGTTCCATGGCTCGCGTCCATGGCCCTCGCAGAACACTGGGGGCATCTGCCGATCAGAGAATACGTCATGGAACGAATGAACGATGGCGGCCAGGATAATGTCCACTGGCTTGGTGTTGAGCGCCAAGTTGCTAGACCCAAATAACTTCGTTGTTAAGGTCTCGTCCAAAGTGAAATCTTTTGTGGTGACATCGCCAAATACGTTAGGCCGACCCTCCATTCCCCAGTATACAAAATCGGCAGCCGGGGCCTTGAAGGGCAAGACCTCATTCGTCTTGAGTGACGTGGCGTGCTCCTGCTGTAGACGCAGCCACGTCTGGAAGGAAAGCGGGGGCGCCGACGACAAGGTTCCGGTGGTAAGAAGTTCTTGGAGATCATTCAATATAATCCGCCATGATACCAAATCGATTACCAGGTGGTGAGCACCGATAAATAGTAACTGCTCGTTCTTCTCTTGGGTGATTTGGAACAGGTGGGCAGCAAAAAGAGGCCCGTTTCGAATATCCATGTCAAGATCGTTGCGTTTCTCCAGGATTTGAGGCACCTGGCTCCGTCCATTGACCTCGTCCACTCGGAAGCTGTATGACCCTTCAATCTCAGATATGATCGTTTGAACCCATGTACCGTCGGAAGCCTGGCTAAATCGAGCACGCAGCATTGAATGGCGGGACACGAGAGATCCGATGGCTGTCTGGAGGTGCTGTGCTGTTACTTTTTGGTTTATCCTCAAGACAAAGCTCTGGGTGAAGTGTTTTGTTGACTGAGCTGTGTTAAAGAATAGCTTCTGGATGGGGGACAGTCCAAATGGCGCTCCAGCAGGCTCCGGCGAGTGCGTAGCTAAGTCGGGACTGGTAGCCTGGGCTCTTGCGGCTAGAGCCATCAAGCTCTTTGATTTAAGAATATCCTGGATGGTCAGATTAATTCCCTGTACTCGAGCCCTGACTCGGAGCTGCATGGCAGTAATAGAGTCACCCCCTAGACTCAGAAAAGAGCGCCCAAGACTGGGGCTTTGAAGGTTCAAGACCGAGCTGACCAAGCCTTGCAAGACTTGCTCCTCCTGGGTCGATGGGTGCGTGCGAACATCCCCATCTGCATTACCTTGGAGTAAGAGCTCATAAGTTTGCTGGCCCAGTCCTTCCAGCCATTCATTGACAGTTTTCCTATTAATTTTCCCGTTCATGTTCAATGGGATGGCCTCGACACTGATCCATACAGAAGGGACCATGTAGCTGGGAAGGCGATCTTCCAAATCTTGGCGAATGTTGGAAACATCAACGTCTCCGGCTCCTCCCTCGAGACTTCTCAATGGAACCAGTTTTGTGATACTGCCATCGAAATGCTCGTTGTCGGTGTCGGTACTGTTGGGTTGTGTTAAGAGGCGATGGAAGCTTAAGGTGGCCACGAGCTTGTCCTTCAATGGTCCGGCACGAGGAATCCGAGCCACAGCGTGACGAACATGCGAATGTTTTAGGATAAGATGCTCGACCTCCCCTAGTTCAAGGCGTTGACCATGTAGCTTGACCTGATTGTCCTTCCTGCTGACATACCGCAGGACGCCATCCTCATCATAGCGGGCGAGGTCACCTGTCTTGTACATGCGACGAGGCTTGTCGCCACTATCGCCCAACCCCTTTTTGGTGATCCACTCGGGGTCCAGGATGTACGAGGCGGCTGTCTTGACTTTATCATTCAAATAGCCGCGGGATACCAAACCGCCTTCGACGACGATTTCTCCCACACACCCAAGAGGAGTAAGCTTGTTGTGGTCTTGAGGTTCGCAGAGCCACACGTGGCACGCCATGGTGTTTCCAAGTCGCGCTGGCGATGTCTCCATAGTTGTGGGAGGTGTTCCAGTGGCGTATATGGTAGTTTCTGCCGGGCCCCAGATGAGAATAAGTCTCAACTTGTCAGACCATGTCTTGATATTTTCTTCGGTCGGTGCCTCTCCACCCAGAACAAGGGTGCGGAGTGTAGGGACCGAACCGGGAGAAACCATTTGCGCAACCGTAGGTGTTAAAAACATCCAGTCCGCCTTATATTTCGTGACTGCGCCGGAAAGATCGTTGATCCGTTCTTCTTCCGAAGGAATGCAGACCGTTGCCCCGCGCTGTAAAGTGGTGAAGATGTCGGCGCAGCTGATGTCAAAGGTGTAGGCGGCAAATTGGAAAACTCTAGTGCCCCGGTTGATACCTAAATGGACTCCATGGGCTCTGGAGCTGGTACAAAGGTTCCGGTGTTCGACTACTATGCCCTTGGAGCGGCCAGTGCTGCCAGAAGTGAAGAGCACATACACCGCGTTCGAAGGCGTGACCTCTGGTAGTTTCGCCTCCCCCTGACACATATGATCACGGATGGCCTGTTCATCGACAACCACCGTATCGATAACACCGTTGAATGACGTTTGTTGTTGTCGTGACGTGATCACAAATTTAGCGTTGGTGTCTTCCAAAACCTCCCGACTCCGGCTCAGTGGTTGGGATATACCTAGCTGAGCTACGGCTCCTCCGGCCTTGACAACGCCCATCGCCGCAACAATGGCCCACTTTGACTTTTCAAAGCAGACGGGAATGATATCTTCTTTCCTGACGCCCCGTAATACCAAAGACTTGGCGAGATTCGTGGAAAGATCGTCGAGTTCCTGATATGTCATATCGCCATCCCAGCCCGAAATGGCCGTATCCTGAGGGTGAAGGCGGACCTGCTCAGCAAATACTTCATGAACAGTTGACTCGACACACTGCATGTCGTCCTTCTCATTCCAAGATTGGATCTTTGAAACATCTTCGGGACAGATCATGTCAATGTCGGAGAGCAGCATAGTAGCGTTCCCCGTGCAGAGTTGCCGGGCGACGTGGCTGAACTGACGGTATAATCTCTCCATCTGCCAGGCGTTTAAAACAGTGTCATCGTATCGAGCTTCAACAGTAACTGTTTCATCATCCCCAATGACGCACTCCATTATGACAGCATACGAATCAAAGAAACCCTTCAGGAGTTGCTTGTCTTGAACCTCAACAAGGAAATCGTCTTGGTTCTTCTTGGAGCCCTCCTGGACCTCAAAGAGGTTATTGAACTCCAATGAGCCATATACTTCGGAGCCTAGGCGCCTGAGGGATTGAAGGCCATGATGTTGAAAAGGAATTAGGGCCGCAGAATCTTCTTGGACGCGGTTCAAAAACTGTCCCACAGATTCGCTATGATCAAGCTGTATCCGGATGGGCACGGTGGTGAAGGTTGGTGCCATCATGTCCTCGATCCCTGTAACAGGGACATTGCGGCCTGAGAGTGTTTCTCCGTAGACGATATCATTGCTTTCCATGTATCTCGCAGTCTGCCGATCTGAAATTAGAATCACAAAGGACAAAGATAGAGGGAGAATTGATGCCAACTTACAACCAAGCCCCATGCAGCTCTCAGTATGGTTGCTTTTAAAATGCCGGTTGCCTTATTGTGTGGCATGGTGAATGAGTCGATGAACTCTGAGTTCGGTTGGGCTTGATACGCAGCCGATGGGAGATGTGGGAAACTAGAGAGCGAGCCACTGCTCAGCTTTTCACGCCAGAAAGCATCAGACTGGCTTGCATCGATGTTTGCGAGATAGTGGATGAATTTGGTGAAGGTCGGACCAACTGGGACCGGCTCCCCACGGTAGAGCTTTTCGACCGTAGAGAGCAGCCGCGCGGCGCTGAATCCATCGTACAAGGCGTGGTGAGAGATCCAGACGAACTTGCGTGATCGAGTGGAGATGGCGTATGAGGCGAGCGGCTGTCCGTACTCGACACGAGATAGACCGAATTGAGCCAAATAGGTCTTGACGGAACCGTTAATTTCACCCCAGCCCAATGGTTCACTGAGGACTACTTGGAGAGATTCCAAATGTGGTCCTAAAATTATTCTTGTCCTCAGTATCGGGAACATGTCCACTGCCTTCTCCCAGGCTCGTTTAAACGCATCTAAATCGACACATTTGGGAAGAGTGAATATTCGAGTCGCAATATAAGCGCCAGGAACGCGCGTTGAAATCGCCATCAACCCTTCTTGAAGAGGCGTGCAAGGATAAACATCCTGGATCATGTCCTTCTGGACACCGCACTCTTCGGCAGCATGATTGACTATCGTGGCAGCGTCTTCGCGGACGAGGGAGAATGGAAGGATTGGCTGGTCCACATCAGTTCCATCACGTTCCAAACGCGTTGCCATTTGGTGCAGACACGGGTATCGGAAGATGTCTCCGACCGTAAGGCACCTCCTAGCCCGGCGAGCTGCCGATGAGAGCGCAATGGCTCGAATGGAGTCACCGCCCTTTTGTAAAAAGTTGTCATTTGCCCGGATAGACTCTGGGGAAAGACCAAGTACTTCACCCCAGAGAGCCCGTAGTAGCAGTTCCGATTCCGTCGAGCAAACTGTCCCGTGGTGGTCTTCTTCGACACCTGCGCCCACAAGGCGATATTGTTCAAGCTGGCTTGGAGAAAGATGGGCGCCCGCTTGCCGAAGCGTCTTGCGGTCTCTCTTGCCAGTCTGTGTGAGCGGCATTTCTCTCAGGGCGATGAAGAGAGATGGCACCATGTAAGGCTGCAGGACGTTGCACAGAGCCAGACGCAGGTCGAGTAGGCGACGCTTCTCTTCGGCCGAAAGCTCAGTGGACAGCTGAAAGTCTTCCTTTTTCTTTTCCTTGCTGTCACTAGAGCCCAGATTAATAAAGGCTGCTAAAGCGGACTTGTCCTCGTCCCCGCCTTCATAGACTCTTTCCACGACAACAGCATCAACTGGGAAGCCATTCGCCACAATGTGGTGTTCGACCTCGCCGCACTCGATTCTTTGGCCGTGAATCTTGACTTGGCCGTCTTTGCGTCCAATATAGAACAAAGTGCCGTCAGACTCGTAACGAACTAGGTCCCCGGTCTTGTATATGCGCATGTCGTCAATGCCTAGCCGTTTCGCGAATTCCGGATTGCCAATGTAGGCCTGAGCCGTGATGGTGGTATTGTTGTGATATCCTCTTGTAACAATGGGTCCCTCCACGCAGAGCTCTCCGATGCAGCCAATGGACACTAGTCGGTTGTGATCGCTCTGATCAGTAATCCACGTTCGGCAGCCTAGGCCTACTCCTATGTTCTGAGGTGAGACACCGGGCACCAGGCTTCCCATGGTCGTCAAGACACTGCACTCGGCCGGTCCGTAGGACTTTTGATAATGTTAGCGTTGTACCCTTTACAGAGAAGGGGTGGGGTGGATGGACTCACATTCATCAATACTACGCGGCGACTCCACCGTTCGTACAGGTCGGGGCGTATGGCCTCCCCACCAAGGGATAGGTGCGTAAGGTTAGGAACCTCATCCGGCCTGAGTATTGCGGCGGCGGTTGGCACCATGGTAGCCCAATTGACCTTATACTTGTTAATAGCCCCGGCAAGATTACTGAGTCTTTCTTCCTCCGAAGGAACGCAAACGCACCCTCCTCTCATCAGGGTGATGAAGGTGTCTGCGTTAGATATATCGAACCAGTGGGCCGCAAACTGGAGCGTCCTTGTCTTCTCCCCTATTGTCAATCGTGGTGCTTGATAATGCTGCATGGAGCAGAAACCGCGGTGCTCAACCGTTACACCCTTTGGCTTTCCTGTTGAGCCGGAGGTGAAGACGACGAAGGCTGAATTATCAGGGCGTGTGGAGGATCTGACAGGATCTGCAGGAATTGGAAGTCGGTCAATGGTGTTCTGATCTACAATCACAACGTCCGGAACGACTCCTGCTAGTAGCGGGGCATGCTGAGGCGAACAGACGACAATTCTCGCGCCGAGATCACCCAAAATTCCCTCCATCATAGAAGCGGGATATGAGGGATTTAAGTGGGTGTATGCGCCACCTGCCTTCAACACAGACAGCATGGCGACGACGTTCCACTTAGACTTCTCGAAGCAGAGGCCGATCTTGGTTTCGGGGCCTACTCCCAGGCTTTGAAGGTGAGATGCAAGCTTAACAGAGACATGATCTAGCTCCTTGTATGTGAAGTTACCATCCCAGGCACACACGGCGTGAGCACCTGGTCTCTTCTCGGTGCGGGCGGCGACGACGTGGTGGATGCAAGCGTTGATTGTCTCTGGAAGCGCGCCGTTCCATCTCATGATTTCGTTCAAATCCCCTGGGTTAACCACACCAATCTCTCTGAGTCTTGTGTTCAGACTGCTACTACACATCTGCCGAAGTGTAAAGTCGAACTGACGGATGATTCGCTGCATCTGTGTTCTCGGGATGATCGACTGGTCATATTTGACCTCCAAGTCGGTGGTACCGTCGTCGCTCATGCAACATGACATTACCAACGGGTAACTGTCAAATTCGTCGAGGTTTCTGGGGACGACTTCCATACCATCGAAATTTTCTTCATTACTATCCGAAGTTGAAGGTTGTATGACGAGCAAGTTTGCAATATTGTCGATCGCGGCGCGCGCGGTTTCCCCTTGTGATCGAATGTTCTGTAACCCAACCTGCTCGAAGGGCATGATAGATGTGGCCTGGCTATGCAAGGTAGAGAGGAATTGCTGGATAGTTGTTTCGCCGGTGACGTCGAGTTCAACTCTGACGGGGACCGTGGTGATGGTAGGTCCATTCATACTGGAGATGCCGGGCACTGGCGCGGTGCGACCAGACAAAGTCACTGCGAAAACAATGTCATTGGCTTGGCCGTATCTCGAGATGACGGAGGCCCAAGCCGCGCGAAGGACGGTTGAGGCAGTAATATTCCCCCCCTCGGGAGTAAGGCCCTTCACCTTGGCTGAAACTCGGCTTCTCAGTGTTTCATGAGTTTTGGGGATATACCCCATAGGGACCGCCGGGAAGCTTGTTGGAATGCCCTTCTCATCTGGGAACTGAGACTCCCAAAAGGCCCTCTGCTCACTCGAATTCCTCTCGGAGAAGTACTTGATAAACTCCTTGTACGGGACGTGCTTGGGTAGACGTAGGTCATCGGCCAAAGCACGTTGAACTTGGTCAAACGTGATCGCAGCACTCCACCCATCATATACAGCATGATGGGCAGACCACACGAAGTAGCGCTCCTTGGGGTTATTGACCAGAGCAAGTCTCAAAAGTGGACCACCGTACGTAATTGGAGTTTTCATGTCCTTGTCGAGATACGTGTCGAGGCTCTCATCCGTTTCACACCACTCGAGATCTCCATCGAGAACCGCTTGCAGTGTCCCGGCGTCATTAGTGTTGACAATCCGCGTGCGGAGGATCGCTTCTGACGCAGCAACCCTGTTCCATGCATTCTTGAAGCGAGAGGTATCAAAATCGTTACTCGTCAAGCGGAACACCTTTTGTGCCTTGTATGCACCCCGGCCGAGGCGAGTAGAAAGAGCCATAAGGCCTTCCTGTAACGGCGTGCAGGGGTAAATGTCGATAACTTGATCATCATTTACGCCACATTGTTGCGCGACCTCTCTCTTGACACGATGCAGTGACTCGGGGCTTAGATGGGAGAGAAGATCAAAAGGCTTGGCCTCTGTTGGGTCTGCGCCTAGGATTCCATTCTCCCCTCCCTTGACAAGGGTTAAGGCCATATCCGACAGCTTCGAGGACTTGAAAATGTCGGGGACGGTGATTGTCAGATTGCGCATGCGAGCTGCGGCAACCAGCTTCATAGCGCCGAATGAGTCACCGCCGATATGGAAGAAATCGTCGTTTGCTCCAATATTTTCGATGGGCCTGCGTAGAACTTCACTCCAGAGTGCCTGAAGAACCATCTCAGCTTCCGTCTCGGGCTCTCTCTTCACGATATCCTGAAGCGAGTAGCGCGCAATTTGGCTTTCAGAGAGGTTCAAGACCACTTCGCGGATCCGACGGCGGTCAAGCTTTCCGTTTCTAGTTGGGGGGATTGTGGAAACTGGGATATACATGGAGGGAATCATGTACTTTGGTAGCCGGCTTTGCAGGGAGCTGCGTAGTGTCGCATGCTGGAGTGATAGCTCGTCACTGACGTCTAGTATCAGAGACTGGGGATCGGCCGGGGACGCTGAAGCCAGCGTTGATTGCGGGTAACATAAAAACGCAGCGAGTGTCAGGCTCTTGGAGTCGGCCTTGAGCGGAAACCCATCAACAACCACTGCTGCCTTCTTGCCAAGATGAGATTGAACTTGATAATTGATCTCGTCAAGCTCTACACGCTGTCCATTCACCTTTATCATCGTGTCCCGTCGACCTTTTTCTCGAAAGTTAGCAAGGAACTTAAGAGGAAACACCCTGCCCCGCGGGAAGGGGAAACAAAAGGAAAAAGTAAAGAAATAGAACGCACCCATGATGCTCAGGGTACCGTCAGAGTTAAAGCGACAGATATCGCCGGTTCTATAGAATCGACGGTTTAAACCAGGAGTCATCGCTTGCGCCCACTTGGGGTTGTGAACGAAAGCTTTCGATGTACCTTCCGGGTTGTTTAGGTAGCACCTTGCCAGTTGGGGGCCCTCAAGTAGAAGTTCTCCAGCGGCCCCGAGAGGTACCAATTTGTTGTAGTTGCTCACATCTACAACCCAGGCTCGACTGCCATACGGCCTCCCGATGTTGGAGGAGCTGGAATTAACAGTCAATGGCGTGCTGACAGTCACCGTGACGGCGGTTTCAGCTGGGCCATAGCCTGAAAGGGGGAGGTAGAAGAATAACTGATTAGCATCTAGCGCGCATAAATAAGTGGGAGGGAAGCAATGAGCTCAGTCGCCATACCATTCACCAGATCCCCAGCTCCGGCCCAAGTTTCAACCGTCTCTCTGTCCATGGGCTCCCCGCCGCAACTAATGAACTTCAAGGATGGAACCCGTTTGGGATGCAATAACTTGAGAACAGTCGTTGTCAGGGCTGCCCAGTTAGCGCGCAATCGCTGTATGGCACTTCCCGGGTCATTGATCCGTTCGTCTTCCGATGGAATGCACACGCACCCCCCACGCTGCAAGGTTACCAGAACATCGTGATTCGAGACGTCATAGGGATAGGCTGCAAACTGGAAGACGCGGGAGTTTTGATCCAACATGAAGGGAGGACCCAACAAGTCTGCCATAGTTGACATGGACGAATGCTCAAGGGCAATAGTCTTAGGTTTCGCAGTTGTCCCCGAGGAAAAGACGACGCATGATAGATTGTACGGCCTCACCTCGGGGCATGGAGGCCCATCCTTGGTTGGCAACCGACGAGCAAAATCCGCGTCGATAACCACAAGCTTTTTCACTCGGTCCATCCCCTTGACGAGGTCAGCTGTCTCGGGGCTAACGCAGATCACCGTTGCGTTGACATCAGCCACGAGATTCTCCAGACGATGACGCGGGTGAGTCGGGTCGAGACCGACGAATGCCCCTCCAGCCTTTGTGATGGAAATCATGGCTATAGCGGCCCAAGCCGATTTGTAGAACACATAAGGAACGATAACTTCTGGACCAACGCCTACGCTTCGAAGGTGGTGCCCAAGACGAGTCGTAACATCGTCAAGATCTTTGTAGGTCCATGAGCCATCCCATGCACAGATAGCTTCAGCTTCCGGTTGGATGCGTGCATTTTTCTCAATGTCGGTGAACACGAGACGGTTAGACGTGGGGAGAGGCTCCCCGTTGCCGTTGAATTGCAGCATTTTGTCGACGTGAAACTGGCTTACCAGCTCTGCCTCTCCAATATCGATGTCGGGATGGTGAACGATTGTGCTGAGTGCCTTGTCCAATGCGCTAGCAATACTGCGAACTTGTTCCCTCGTCAAATGATCTGTCCAGAATTGCATCGTGACAGCGAGGGTACTCTTGAGAAGCCCAACGTCCAGACTCAATGCATACTCGGTCGGGTCGTGAGCTTTAAGGCTCTTAATTGCAATCCCTGAAGCATTCAGCTCGGGAACATCATCATCCCGATGGAAAGACAAGATAGTATTGAATAAGGGACTGTTTCCCAAGTCAAGAGAGCGTTGTATATTGGCCAGTCCGCAATATTGGTGAGGCAGGCTCTTGATAAAATCTTCAGCGGTTTTCTGGAGCACGTCGGAGAGCTTGCATTCGGAAAGGTCGAGACCGCACACCAGCATGGTCATAAAGGCACCTACTCCGTTCTCGATACCGGGCAAACTGGCATCTCGGCCGGATGATAGGTATCCAAAGGAGACCTTACTTGACTCGGTGTATACTTTCAAGACCATTCCCCAGGCTACTTGAAAGAGACTAAGTGGCGTAATATTAGATCGTTCACAGAAGGCCTTCACTTCTTCCGCAGAAAGACTAATGTCAACTTCGAATTGGCCCACTGCCTTCCCACCGACGGGGCCTTCGAGGGGGGCCAGTGCTGGAAATAGACACGGTAATTGGCCTTTGAGCTGTTGTCGCCAGAAATCCCTTGCCCCAACGTCGGGTTTGCTCTTGATATACGCGATGTAGTCGCTAAATTTGAAGCGTGGCTGTATAGTCAACCCCCCTTCGTAGGCTAGACATAGATCGCGGACGATATTTGCAATAGAGCTCCCATCAACTATTGCGTGATTGATCTCCAGTTGGCAGACGAGCTTGTCAACAGCGACGCGGCAAATAGTTAGACGATGCGGTGGTTGCTGGCTGCGGAAAGAAATCGGCTTTTGGCTCTGGAAAGCATGGGCAACATCCCGTTCATCGCAATCCACAACAACAACGTTGGCAGAAACGGATCTGAGAACAAGTTGATCGAAGACACCATCCTGGGCCGAGCTCTCGACGAAAACGGTCCGAAGAGAAGAGTGCCACTGTACCACTCGCGTCCAAGCTTCGGCGACGTGCTCAGCATCGATAAGGTTGTTCGAGCTGTCACGGGGCACGATTTCCATTTGATGCCGGTATTCATAAACGCCGTCACCAGACAGGCTCTGACTAACCAGGAGCCCGTGCTGCATGGGTGAGCAGGGGTATATGTCCTCGATGTTCTCTAGATCCTGGAAGCCGGACTGAGGAAGTCGATGTTCCAGGAGATTGCTCAGGCCGTCGTAAGTCATCGACAAGAGGGGAAAGTCAGCTAGGGTGAAATCGATGGGAGCAGTGAGCATTCCCACAACAAGTTTGTTTAATGCCTGTTTCGTAGCCTCGATCCACGCTTGGATCCTGTTTTGATTCCTCATGTGCCTGTTGTAGACGAAAGTGTACCGCATCTCTCCGTCTATCACTTCCGCTGTAATCTCGATCAGAGACAATCTGTCGACGTTCTTACCGATGTCGTCAGATTGCGGGAGGAACGAAGGGCGGACCTCCTGTCTCAATATCGCCTCCGGGCGATCAAGGGCTTGGAACTGTCCGAGATAATCGAAGGAAATCTCGATTGAGTTGTGATCCTGGAACTTCTCGGCGGTGCGTTCGTTGTAGAACCGCGAGGCAAAGTATGGACGTCCATTACCGGGCACTCTGTGGCGGACATCCTTGACCTTTTTCAGTGTAGCAACCAGGGCATCCTCTGCACCTGTTGTTGCGGTTATGGCTAGAGGATACATCGTTGTAAACCAGCCGACAGTTTCGGACACGTCCAATGCCGGATCCCAGGGTTCTCTCCCGTGACCCTCGCGAAAGATGGCGGGGAGCTCTCTATCATCAAAAACTTGAGCAAAAGAGTAGAACAAGCTTGCCAATAAGAAATCCAGAGTCTCGGTACGTAAAGCTCTATGCGGCTCGCCGCCGAGGAGCAGGGCCGTCGACTCCTTGTCTAACGTGAAGATCCCTTCACTGGTTTCAGACAGAGGATTAGGCTTCCCGTCCATTCCCCAATATTGGAAGTCTGGCGAGGGAACTTCGAAAGGCAGTGCTTCATCCGGATCGCCGTGTTTAGAAGCATGATCGGCTTGCAGGTCGATCCAATTCTGGAATGGGAACGGGCGCTCCGGCCCAAGAGAACCAGTGGCGAAGAAAGTCTCTAGATCGCGAAGGAGAATCCTCCACGACACCCAGTCGATGATGGCGTGGTGCCCTACCATGAAAAGGTATTGCTGGTTGTCCACATCTAGCAAATCGACGGAAAATACAGGCCCTTTAAGCCCCAATGTTCGCTGAGATAACATGCCAACAGATCCCGCATCCTCGATTGATCTGAGATCATGAAATTTGAAGCGGTAGGATCCTTCTGCTTGAGATAGAACCCTCTGGGTCCAAACCCCTGATTCCGACGAGAAACGGGCTCTAAGCATCGAGTGCCTCGAGACAACGGCATTCAGCCCGGCTTTGATGACTGACCGAGGGATGGTTTTGGTAAGACGGATGAAGAAGCTTTGGTTAAAATGGACCTCCGGTAGCTCCTCGTGTACCGAGCGGAGTTTGCTGGCATACATACGCTGGATAGGAGATAGTTGGAATGGGTGATCGAACTTTTCGTCATATGAGAAGGTTGATTTCGTCACACGACCTGCGCTCAGCGCAAGTTCTGGAATGTTTCTGCTTCTCAGGATGTCTTTGACTGTCACAGAAATTCCAGAGTTCCTGCACTGGGCCATGACTTGCATAGCACTTATGCTATCCCCGCCTAGGCCGAGGAATGGTTTGTCAAGTGGAATAAGGTCAGCCGATATGTTTAAAACGCGGCCGAAGATGTTGCGAAGTGTATGGCCAACCGGAGAGAGTTGTGCATCATTCGTCTGGATGTCGTCCAATCCAATTAGACTGTGATAGACATCATCATTCATATCCGCTAACCAGCTCTGAACATATTTGCGGTCCAACTTGGCTGAGGCCAGGAGAGGCCAGGTTTCAACGACGATCCACATCGACGGAATCATATATTCAGGTACGCATTGCGCCAGATGGTTCCGAATAGCCTCCGTCTGAGACTTGACCCTCGAACCGGTCAAGATGTTAAGAGGAGGGTTGGCAGCGCCCGGTTTGGCCTCCTTGGAGAAGTCTCGGAGTGACAAGACAGCGACGAGTCTGTCTTTGCACGGGCCATGCTTTGGTAGGCTTACGGCGATGTGCTTGGCATGTTGGTGCTTAGATATGCTGTGCTCAATCTCCCCTAACTCGATCCTTAATCCTCGAAGTTTAACCTGCCCCACGGGATGTATTAGTCTCCGTTGCCGAAGTCGTATCCCCGATATGCCAGGGCATACTATGTGTCACGGCGCAAAATACGTACCTGGGTGTCTTTGCGGCCAATGAAATGGATCGTGCCATCCGAGTTAAACCTGGCCAAATCACCAGTCTTGTAGAAATGGCTAACACTGGCGTGTCCTTTGGCCCAGTGCTGCGTCCAGCCGGGATCCTTGATGAAGTGCTTCGCCGTCTGCTCCGGATTGTTCAGGTACCCACGAGCGAGGATGGGCCCAGATATGAGGAGTTCACCCACAGCACCAATTGGGACGAGTCTGTTATGATTATCGGGTTGGACAATCCAGGCAAGCCCGCCAACACTCCGGCCAATATTTGCAGGATCGCTATCGGGGGTAAGATGGGGATCACCAGCTGCGGCGATAGAACACTCTGATGGGCCATATCCTGCATTGGGAATTAGCAAGGGTAACACGCGGCAATGAGAGCCGAGTTGATTGTTCTCGCAACATACCGTTAACCAGCTGCAAATGTGCAGCCCACTTCTCGATGTCGGCCTTGTGAAGTTTCTCTCCTCCCAAAATCAATGTCTTAAGGCTAGGAACTTCGTAGGGTTTGACGAGTTTGACCAGCGATGGCGTGAGGAACGCCCAAGTGATCTGGTAGCTGTTTATGATAGAGGCGAGCCCCTGTGTCATTGCCGCGCTATCGGGAGTGCAAACGCACGCACCGGAGATCAAAGAAGTCAGAATCTCCAACACGCTCACATCAAAACTGTAAGATGCTAGCTGCATGACTCGAGTTCGCGGGCCCAGATTCGACTTAGCAGCATGCTGTAGTGCTCCGGAAAGGAAGGCTTTGTGGGTGATCAGGCAACCTTTGGGTTTACCGGTGGTCCCAGAGGTGAAGACGACGTAGAGGAGATTCTCGGGCGAAACACCAGTACGTGGTGAGGCGCCAAATTCTCGCAGACAGTCGATCAATTTGCCATCGATGATGATGGGTCTTACACCCATGCTCTCCCAGGATGCCGCGTGGTTCGAGTTGGTGAGGATATAGTCGCCGTTGAGTTGGCTCATAATTTCTCGCCTGCGGTTGGCGGGATTTGCCGGATCAATAAATACCATTGCCCCGCCGGCTTTGATGACGCCCATCAGCGCGGCGATGGCCCAGCATGACTTGTCGAAGCAGAGGGGTACCATGGACTCTGGGCCGACACCTTGGGCAACCAGGTGGTGTGCAATCAGAGTAGAGATACGGTCAAGTGCTTCGTAAGTGAAAGACCCATCCCAGGCGTCCACGGCCGTCTCAGTCGGCTGCATAGCAACCTGGCGCTGGAAGAGTATATGGGCACAACTATTGATAGCCTCTGGTGCTTGGGCCTTATTCCAAGTCCATAGCTATTTATTTGATATCCATGGTCAGCTATAAGCCAGTATGTTGTAACTTGATGGGCGTGATTTATATTGGAACGGAGTTGGGGGATGGAACGGTCATGGATATTATATATACCTCTGCTTTGTCGTGGTCGCTGACGATATCAACCGAGGCCAGCATCTTGTCTGGCGTTGACAAGATAAGATCCATAACATGGGCAAACGCAGCGGCCAATCTCTCTGCCTGCTTTCTGTCGACAACGCCTTGGTCGAATTCCACAGCGCAGTCGAGGGATATTTCTGGAAGACCGCAGACTAATCCGGTCAAGTGAGGACCACCTATGGAGGTTGTGCAACACGGATCACCGCTCTTGAACACGGTTACCGTATTCAGGAGAGGAGAGCGCTGCAAATGCAAGGGATCAGCATCGACGGTTGAGGTTGAAGTACTTACCTGCTTCGTGCCACTCTGTACGCGTTGAAGCACTGAGGAAATCTTCGATGTCCAGTCAACGGATGCTTCGCAATGCTGCCATTTCTGGCTGTCATCGGTGATACTCAGCGATGGGAAAGCGATACGTTCCTCTCCCGTATAGCTCCAAAGCACAATGGCCCAGGCGGTGTTTACAGTGACCATGAGATCGAGGCCTTTGCTTCGACAGAAGCTGTAAACATGGCCAATTGGCCAAGTGCGAGGCGATCGACAGGTACTATACTCCATGATGAAGTGGTTTGGATGTATTGGGAGCTATGCTGATTGGAAGAATGAGCTGTAAATGCCCGAGTAATTGTAAGCTGTAATAGCGATGGAACGGTCTTAATAATTTAGTGATGAGAGCAAATGCGTTATATTCACAATTACCAGCGTCAGGGCTTTCGGATGCTATAAGAAGCTTCTTGAGGGATTGAAAGGAGACATGTTGCAACGTCAAGCTCTTATCAGGACAATATAATTCTTCACAGTCCAGCCTTCCCCATAATAATGTCAATTCGCTCGTTGTCGCTGGCTATATTTAGATTAACTAGATGCATGCTCGTAGGATTTAATTTAGTAACCACAGCCCGTATCATTTCTAGTACGAGCTGCCGTCGGCCTTGAGGGATTCTGGAAGGATCAAGACAGCTCGCATTTGATTTGAGGTGCGGTTGTCAGTGGCTGGGAAGGTGGTGCATGATGCCTTGCATATCTTTATCTTCACATCGTTGGTTAGCATCAATCCCGTAAGATCTGCGCCTCTGTCATGAGTGGCATCTAAGCTTGTTGGGCCCGTTGTGGCAGTCGGCCCGTGGGGATGGGGCTTGGGTTTTAAGCCCTGGTGCAGCTTCATCCCTCACAATGCAACCCGAGCTCTCAGAAAGTCAGAGCCTTCTGGTTTTCCAGGGTCCCGCCACATTCTTTTCCACATTAAGACACCTGAAACAACATAAGAATTAGGGCTGACAACAGAGCCCGGGCGCATTTCCGGCCCCCAACATCACGTAAATGTGCCGATTCGGAGCTGAAACGGAAAATAGTAGTAACGAATCCTTGAATCCTCTCGTATTGTCGAATCCAATAGCCCGTAACAGGAATCAAGAGACGTTCGGATGCTGAATCCTCCATCTGCCAGATCACGGCATTGCCACAACGCCGCAGCGGTTGACGTGAGGTGGATAGAGGTTGGCATCTCACAGATGACGTTCAGACATTGATAGATATAGATTACTTGATATGCACGATTTCAAGGTCTAGACTTCCCTGCCTGCTCCCGAAAGGCAAGCATTAGATCTCATGCATACCATGCAGTCGCCTACTGAATTTGTCCTTACAAGAAATTCTCGAGAACTAGCAAATATGGACACACTTCAATCCCCCAAATCCGCGATATCACAAATGAGTCCAAGCCCGCCGGCTAGCAATAAGAAATCTGGACGTCCACCCAACGAGGCTTACATCAAGCTCATGAGACCCGACGAAGACTGGAGAACAATGGCCGACGCTGCTGAGCGGAGAAGGATACAAAATCGCCTAGCCCAGAGAGCGTATCGTACGCGATCACCTCCTTGGTAAATTTATCCGTTTTCGTCAGTCACATGAAATCTAACATTTGTAATAAGGGCGCAATCTACGCGAAAAGAATAGGGAGGTGGAAAAGCTAAAGAAGCAACTCCACAAACTTCAGGGGACGACAAAGCCCCAGAGGAGGGATTCCGCAAAATCAGATTCTACGGGGCCTGTTTTGTTTGAGTTAGACATGGACAACGGCGCAGATAGTGCAGAGTCTGGCTCGTCAGCGGGTTCAGAGGCGGCGGGCTGGGGGAGTTACTCACTGTCCACGGCTATCGATCTGGTTGAGCCGAATGCACCCAGCGATATGAATTTCATGTTTTTCGACTTTGCCACCGACTTGGATGGTTCGAGGTCACAATCGTCGGGAATCCAGTCTAGCATCGATGCTATGGAATCGGAAGCAGCCAAAGTGACCAGTCGGAGCAACACGCCAAGAGGACATTCGCCTCATACCGCGTCATTCGAATCGGAGCCAGAATTAATTACATCCTATCTTAGCACGCATCTTGGCACGGAGATCCAAGGGCCCCTCAGCTATTCCGGATCAAATTCAGGCTCAGTCGGCGAGTGCTTCTCGCTGGCATATGCAAGCCCTGGACTTGCGCCTCTACCATCGCCACCTTTCCCATCATTACCCAGCATAGGGTCTCAATCTCCAGACCCTGACGCATCCATGAACCTGAGTTCGTTGGGCATCGAAACTCTGGGGGCAGACGCAGGCCCGCTCTGGTCGCCTGACGCGGATGCTTCCCTGCTCCATTTTGCCGTGGCCGGGGGCGATATTGAAACCCTACGACTTCTGCTCAAGCACCAGCCTAACATGATAGAAATACGCGACTCTGGTGGATATACGCCAATTCAACGCGCTATCATGATCAGACGTCCGGACATGGTGGCACTTCTCTTAGAACATCGGGAGGCTCTCGTTGATGGTGGCAGAAGTTTGCTGGTGTGTACATAGAGAGGAGAGGGAACGCTGAAAGAGTAGGATTTCGATGTTATTGGCAGGGTAGTAATGATATTAAAGGGAAGGTAGTTGAGCTCAGATAGGCAATGACTGGCGGGCATGTAGGGAGAAGAGAATTAAGGTATTATATCTGGCGGACTAATATTTTCAATTTTCTACAGCTTAGGTAATATATCCTGCCGTTCGTGTATTTTCGTATGGATGACGAGTATCCCCAACATTGTCACACCCTTTTGTTCCTCTTTTCTTATTCTACATGTTCGACTTCTTCGTCCTTGGGATTTTTTTTTTTTTTTTTTTTTTTTTTTTTTTTTGGGTGCAAATATCAAGTATGGCACCTGGAGAATAACAATAACTCCTCATGTCACTAAATACATAGGTAACTGCTCTCTAGTTATAAGGTTAGACAAGGAAGATAGTGTGCGTATGAGAGGCAAAGGAGAAAAGTGCATTGAGAGTATATCGTGTTTGAGTTTCAAATACAAAGCTCAACGATCAAGTGTATATAATGCGTGGATTCTACTATCAAAACCGAGGGAGTGGGCAAGGCGAAATCTGATGTCTCAACAAACCACCACCCACATCCTGTTGAAACGTGCTCGTCTGCCAAAAGACAACTATAAAGCCCGCCCCCTCCCTTGTTCCTATCATCCTGGGGGCGGGTGCAGATACGAAGGTATGGGGCTGTGTATCCCGCATTCCTCCACGAAGAGATCTCGACTTTGTCAGTCCGAGACTCCGACACACATCAAACTAGGAGCCCGGATTTGAGGGCTGAAAATCATGTGCATCCTCCTCCAGCACGCCGAATCTCTTCCTATTTTTAGATCAAAAGTCACGTGTTCCTGATACTCTCTCTGTTCTCTGTGAGATTTAAAGGATGGTCTTGAGAATCTATTTCGCACCCCTAATTTCATATTATGAAATTCTGGCTCAATTTTCCAGTTACTAAAATTTTCCTAAATTTTGCTTGATATTTTGGTTCCTATAGACCTACGGTTTAATACCGCGTGTACTTCAGAGGACGGGATCGACTCTACTAACGAAGATGCACTAAAACACTAGAAGCTCCAATTATTTTCAAGACGCGTTGTTTTCCATCTCATTTGACAAAATCGGCGGAACCTATCCTACCCCTGCCAAGATGTAAGGTGCGCAGAAGGGTCAACGCTACCCAACCGCTGCTTTGTGAGACGCTGACTTGTATTTTTCGGACCTAAACCCTTTGATCCCAGCGGAACTGGTGAGCCCCATCGAACCAACACTCCCTCCAGATCCAATTTCCCCCTTGTCCTACCAAGCAGTGGATGAAGCCGTGCACGACGAAAGCAATCCAGATCGGCGACGCCACAAGGTATGACGCCCCAATCTTCTTTCGCCCGCAGTATCACAGTCCTCCTTTTCCACGACCGGGATCCTGACTGCATGGTCTTTCTACATCGGAAGCGCTGTTTTCCCCCGCAATGCCACGCCATTTACGAAGTACGAAGTACGAGGCTCATGGAGTGGAGTCCGTGAGGACGTAAGTGCACCGTAATTTCAGGCTGGATTGCTGTTTGCTGCATGGAGGCGCAGGCTCCCTTGTTGGTTTGACGATCATGCTCACTCCACCAAATCGAGATTTCATTGGTTGTATTACTGTGTTGTCTGATCCCGAAGGATTCGGGCTCATCTACGCCTCAAACATAGGTCGGGGCTGGACTGTAGATATGGGGGTGGCGGGCGGCTCGCATTTCATTACTACAGTTACCAAGTTTGTGTTGAGTTAAATGTGACAGAGGTCAAAGGTGGTGTAGATTTTTTCGCCGATCGAATCCTAACATATATCTTCTCATCCTGCAAAATTCCTATTCCTCCATTGTTGTTAGTTCCCTCGTCTCTTTTCTTCTTCGACTCTGCCCAACGGTCGGACTTCCCATTCTCAAATCCGGTTGCTTCTGTTCTGTGCTGCTTCGAAACTCACGCCGCCCAATTCTCGAACGCAATCACATTTCTCTTTGAAGCCTCCATCCGCTCTTACGCCCGCCATGGTCGATCTATCATATTTACCCGAGCCTCTCCGCGACCCCAACAACTGCCAGAAGGATCTTATCCCCGGCTGGTCATACTCATATGGTTATCGACCAAGCTTGATTGCCGGAATCATTTTTTGTGCCCTCTTTGGTATCGCGTTGTTGGGTCATGGTGTGCAAGTCGTTCGTTTTCGACGATGGACGTCGATTCTTCTTGCAATCGGAGCTTTGAGTACGCTTGTTCTTGCCTGACGTGCCAGTTGACCACCCATCCAAGATGACGCCGCTAACACGTGTGTTAACCATTCGTAGCCGAATTGATCGGATGGGGAGGCCGCACTTGGTCTGCCGAATGCCCATATAACCAAAATGCCTATCTCATCCAAATCACCACGCTTATTATCGCGCCGGTGTTTTTCACGGCTGCTCTATATGTTTTGCTTGGCATCCTAATCAAACTATTTGGGAGACGGTCGAGTCTTCTTTCGGCAAGGATGTATACCATTATATTTTTGACGTGCGATGTCATCTCCCTTGTGGTTCAAGTGAGTTGTTTCCTTACAAAACATTTTTCTTCGTCTGTATCCTCAGAGCTGGCGACTAACGTGTGAATCCAAACTAATAGGCCGTCGGTGGCGCAATGGCATCCATGGCTTCAGGTGACAGAAAGGACCCCCAAGTAGGCACCAATATTATGATCGCAGGTGTAATCTTCCAACTAGCCGCCATGACTGCCTTTGCCGGTCTTGCGCTGGACTTCGTGCGCCGATCGTACCCGATGGGAATCACAAGGCAATATCAACTTGCTCTCGTCGGTTTATTCATCTCTCTTGGAGCCATATACGCCCGTAGCATATTCAGGGCAGTTGAGTTGTGCGAAGGGTGGACGGGATACCTGATGCAGAACGAAAGGTTCTTTATTGGTTTAGATGGCTCTCTTATGGTCATCGCTGTTGGCGTCTTCTTGGTCCTCGATCCTTCTCGGCTAGTCCCCAAGGACGCCACCAAGCTCTCGAGGTCCAGTTCGATGGAACTCAAAGCTCCAGAGGCATTTTAGCTCGTCTAAATATCGTTACAGAATCGGACCGGAGTTCATATACTGAAATTTCGGTTTGAAGCAGCACATTGGACTTATGGACTCCACGGGCTCTGTCGTATTTGGTAAATTGTGGCGCTTTGGTTCTTTTTATTTTCACTCCAGTTAATATCAATATTTATTAAGGGCCGGCATTGAGAAGCACTCCGGAACAGGCGATAGTACGTGATGTTCTCAAGAAACAGTAAACGAAGATAGTGTGAATGCTTAGAAAGGAAAGAAATACGAAGGTAGAAGAAGAATGCATATATGAAAAGTCCCCAGTAGAAGGACCTATTTACGGAAGTGAAACGTCAATACGGCTACAACACAGCACTCAGCGGTGCACCATGCAATTTTCTTCCACCCGAAAGTCTATAAAATCGTCTCTCTTTGTCCTTTAAGCCTCTATTTAAATGATAAAAACATCCAGAGGTGTTCGCAAATAGTCCAAATGATTGGGAGCCGCGGAGGTACGAAAATAGCATCATGTCTCTTCAACCTATCTTCCTGCTACGACCAAAGAGTGGAGAGATAAGGGAGAAACGAAAAAAAAAAAAGAAAAAAAGAAATTAACGGAGAACCAACCCAGAGGGGAGAAAAAAATCTAAAAAGACCAGAAACATCAATCCCTAAAACCCCGAACCGTTCGACTAGTAACTCTCACGCCTGGAAAACTGTAGCCAAGGCCCATTCTTCTGGCCTGCAATGTGGTCTCTGAGCTGATACTCATTCTCACGGTGTCGTCCATATTCGCCACCCTCGGTGCCCCGCCCGAGACGTCCAAGCGGGCCATCAGCAAACTTGAAATCGCCCAAAAACATCAATGTCGCCATCACGAGCGTTATTTCGGTGTAGGCAAGCCCCTTTCCAAGGCAACTTCGGATGCCGGTGGAAAAGGGGATAAGAACGGACCTTGCGCGGTCGATGCTCTCGCGCGCGGCATGGGTCTCCAACCACCTCTCCGGTCTGTATGTGAACGGGTCTGAGAAGCACTGAGAATTATGGTGGATGGCATAGGTACCAACACCAACCTCCATTCCGGCCGGAAGGAACTGCCCGTCGACGGTAGTGCCTGCGGATGATACGACCTCACGCACAAGGGCTGAACCGACAGCTGGAGACATGCGTAAGGCCTCGTCGATGCAGGCACGAAGGTAGACGCATGACGACAGATTAGCGGCCGTGATATCGCTACGCGAAGATACCTTAGCTCGCACTTCCTCGGCAACCTTGGCGTATGCCACGGGGTTATCGGCGAGGTAGAACAGAACAGAGGCGATAGTGCAGGCCGAGGTGTCCGACCCCGCGACGACGAGTGTCGTACTCTCACTCGCAATCTCATGAGGTTGGAACTCGCCCCCGGTCTCAGGGTCCCTGGCCAGTTCGAGCCTGGAGTATACGTCCGAAAGCTTTTGCGGGGCTGTAGAGGTGGCACTGCGGGTTGCTGTCCTCTTTCCGTAGATACCACAGACATTACCTTTGCTCAATTCCATGCGGTCCTTCACCAGGCGCATGACGAAATTCAGAAAGCGGTTGCGCGCCCATATGGCTTCGGGAAATAGGTGTTTGTCTAACCTGAGCCATGACAAGCCGGGAAACTGAACGAGAGCCGCCATGCGCACGTTGTTCTTTTCGATCATCTCGGGCACGTAGCGGAAGCGCTCATTTCCAAGAAGATCGTAGTGGGCACCAAAGATGATGTCGGCCATCATGTCAAAGGATAGATAGTTGCACCACTTGGACATGTTGAGAGGTTCACTCCACGCCCCGTGATCCTCCGGCAGGACAATACGGCAAAATTTGTCGACGTGGGCGGCAATCCTTGGTTCGTACTCGCGCTGAGCTTGGCCGGAGAAGCCCTGAGCCATGATGCGACGACGACGCAAATGGTCCTTGCCCCCACGGTGGGTGAATGTGTTGGCGGCCTGGTGGCTCATGATGTCGTAGTGCTTGCTCTTGAGAAATTTAGAATGAGACCTGGCACCGTAGATGTCCCGTACGCCAGCCGGTGTATTGACCAAGAGCTGGTTTGGGCCATAACGAACGTAGTCGCCTAATCACGTCTGTCAGCCACCACCGTGAAACAGATTTGCGTAGCAAAGTCACCGACCATATTTCTCATGACATTTCCACATGTCAAGGTGGATGTCTCCCTTCCAAGCATGGTAGGAAGCGCGAGCAAATGTAAATTTGGAAATAAAAGGGCCGGGATACTTGGCGAGAGGATGGAAAAAGGCCGAGTAGATTGCCTTGACAAGTATCTAAGTGATGAGCGACGATTAGCATACTGGCTTCTCGATTATCACTACTTATATTAGCATTCTAATAAGGTGCATCTTCTTTCACTTACATAGAGTAATGCGGCGGTCGCCGGCCCGAGAAGAATGAAGTACATGGTGGCTTCACGATGCCGTGCTCTCAGTATTAGAGGTGAAGGTGAATTATTAATGCCAGATTAGAATCCTTGCTTGATCAAATATGTGTTATTTGGTACTTGGTGTTTAACGTTGTGTTTTGACAGTGGCCTTTGTGCATTTATCAACAATTCAAATGTCCATCCGAGGGAGAGAAATGACGGCAAGTATTACAGTAAGACTTCGCATTCTTGCAAACCAAACCGCCAAGCCCCCGAGCTCCGTGAGCTTCATGGAACGAGGTTTCTGGCTGCTGTGGCGCATGCGGTTTGATTGAAATATTCCTGTCATGCATTCTTACTACTATTATACACGATCCTACGCTACCGTAGGGTCACCCGCTTGATGTCATTCAGATACGGCAATCGGAAGGAATAAACTCGTCCGATGCTGTATTGCGGCTCTGGGTTAAAGATGCAAGAAAGTCCTGGACTGACGCACATGTTGTCGAGTTTTATTGGAATAGTAAGCACCATCACAAAGTAATTCCCAGTTTGATTGTAAGTACCCCGCCTTGTTGGCTTTGAGGTCCTCTTGGGCGCATCAAAGTGTCCCTTGTGGAAACACTGTTAGTGCGAGAGGTGGCGCAGAGAAAGGGGAAAGAGAATAATAGAGGATAACGAGGAGAGGAACTGGATAGTAGAACGAAACCACGCCCCGCCACGTAACCTTCGCCGCTACCACCCGATCAATCTGGACTGCCAGAATGATACCCCGAGTTTTGGTGACAGTGCTGCATCGACCACCTAGAAAATCTTCTCAGACAAGCGTTCAACCTTCCTCCGCACATAGGCCAGTGTCGTGATTATTATAGATCCTATTACTACTGCAATTATCGATTTCTTTCGAGCGAGGCAGTGTTAAAGGAACGAGATGATTATGGGGCTCTTCGTCTTGATCTGCGAGGGATTTGTGGGTATTATTTATACTTGTAGTAAGATAAGTCTACAGAACCTGGAGCTGGGCTGTGCTAACTACAAGGCAACAGGACTTTCCATGAATAGCAACGGCAGTTTTCAATATAAAGTATGCCATCTAAATTTGATGTTTGAATTCGGTGTATCGGCCTTGTCGTTCAAGTCTCTCTTAATTTGTCTCGGAATCAAACTCAAAACTGTCGCCATCTTCAATGTACTTCCCTTCACCGCAAGACTCTACAGCTTTCTACATCAGCCTCCTCCTTCGCAAGTACCAGTCGAAGTCTTCAAAATGGTTCCACCGAGTCCCCAAAAGAGTATAGGTAAGTAGGCCGTTGCAACAATCGCCAGCACGGACAGTGCTGATGGGAACTATCAATGTAGATTGGGCCAACCTGTCGCCAAAGCAATACCTTCCCCTCAATGGTCATATTGAAGCTCGCTTCCGAGCATCCACTGGCCAGTGGACTGCTCCCACACTAGTCGCCGGCACTGAAATTTCAGTATCTGGTCTCAGCCCTGGGTTGAACTATGGCCAGCAGTGCTACGAAGGTCTCAAGGCATTTCGCACCATCGATGGGCGCATAAACGTGTTCCGACCCCAGTTCCACGCCTCGCGAATTCGGCGTTCGGCCGGATCCGTGTGCCTCCCACCACCGCCCGAGGATCTATTCCTAGAATGTATCCGACGTGCGGTGGCCGAGAATGCGGAGTACGTGCCACCATCCGAATCGGACGCTTTTCTCTACATCCGCCCGGTTCTTTTCGGTGCCTCGACGGGCCTTTGGGGTCCATGTGACGAGATCATCCTGGCGGTCTTTGTTCATCCCGCAAAGCCTCAGCACGGCGCGGATGCGGTCGCAGGCGTTGTTTGCGATGAGTTTGACCGGTGTGCTCCGCGAGGCACGGGCAGCTTTAAGGTCGGGGGTAATTACGCACCAGTGGGTTACCCTCAAACTGTCTGTTTCTCCCTCTCTTCCTCACTGACAATACTTGAAAGGTCTGGAGGCATGTGGCAAAGGCCGCATCGCTGGGATATGGTATTATGCTGCACCTTGACAGCGCGACGCATTCGTTCGTTGAAGAATTCTCGACAAGTGGCTTCCTTGGTCACAGGATCGGGGAAGATGGCCAGCACATCCTTGTCATCCCTGCAACTGAAAATGCCATTCAGAGCACCACGAGCGATAGTTTGGTGAAGATCGCTGAACAGGCAGGATGGACTATTGAGAAAACCAGGGTGAGTAGCGAACCTTTTAGAACCTCCGTACCGACAAAAAAGTTGTGCTCTTCGAAAATAGGGGGAAAGAAAATGAATTACGCTGACGAATGGTTCTCAGCTTCCCTTCTCCTCGATCCGCGACCTTGACGAGGTTATATCCTGTGGCACTGCTGCCGCCGCGACTCCGATCAAGTGTCTTGAGAGGCCATCTACAGGAGAGAAATACGAGTTTGGGCCCTCATATGAGAATTGGAAGCTCATGCAGCTCGCGAACACTTTGACCAGCATCCAGCGCGGGAGGGCAGAAGACAGAGAAGGCTGGTGTTGGGAGATCACCGGATTCCCCAGTCAAACAGAGGCTGGGGATGAAAATGCTCAGTTAACTTCCACCAGCTGGTCCGGCCTCAAGTGGGACTTGATTTCGCCGATCAAAATGCTGCTCCCTGTTGCGGGACTTCTTGGGCTGCATCAAGGGATCAGTGCAGATCTGCGTCGCTTTTGGAAGTAATGGGGTTTGGGAAGGGTCGCTTGGGTTGGCTTATCTATCGAGCTTTCATTGAGGTTTTCTTTGTTTTCATGCGGTCGATGTACTTCTTCTAGTTGATAATACATTTGAGAAAGGTTGATTCTACGAGTACCAGACAAGACGCGTCCACCAACCACTGAGGACAGATGAGGTGATAAACGAAGACGGAATAGAAACCAAGAGGGAGGGAAAAAAATAGATAAGGATAAAGGAAAGGACATATACGGCATTCACAATCCACCTGTGATTCTCTTCCAGGTCGGGCCTCTGATCTTCTCTCTTGGCGGTCATCCGCGGCAATTGCAGGAATCTGCGCCCTTCAGCAGGCCCCGAAAATCCGACCTCACACGACCATCCTCACTTAAATCGAGCTCGAGACAGTTCAACGTAACATCACACCGACCGTTTGTTCCCTTAATCTTCCTTTAATTACCAGCCACAGGCTGCCCCCAAGAGAAGAAGTGAATTCAAATGAAACGCTCATGGCCTTCCGCATCCACTTTCCACAACCCCGAACACATCGATTGTAATCTACAATCCGCTAAAGCCTACGAAGTACTTCTATTCCAATTACATTCAGCTTAGCCACCCTCGGAATTCAGGAACATCGATTCACACATTTCGCGACCGCAATGCTCATTGTTCCAAATTAGTCTCGGCGTCCTTCGGGTAGGATTCTACAAAGCCTCAGGCGCAAGCAGTTACCCAATGACCAATCCAACGAGGTCAGCCGTAGGATTTGGTGTAAGGATCGTCGGTCCGGCCTTTTGATTACATTCTTCCTATATAAGTCACCCCTTTCTTTAGTAAGGAATTGTTGAGCACAGCCTTGGGTGAATGTGTGTCTGTCCAGACACGCATTGGCAGACTAATTCAACATTTGGAATTTGATCCAAGGATGCTTTATTTGAGCTCAAGTGGCAGACAATCAATACCGAATTTCAGATTCTATGAAGCAACTTATGACTTCTTTTTTTCCTTCGCCCGGTTGGTGATTATTGTCTCAATGGCCGCCGATTCTACCAAGTGCTCGATCACCACTTTGGATGGGTTCGGTCCCGCAACAAAATGCCCTGGTGCCTTCGATTTCACGTTGTTGTTCGAAGAATCTATCCTTACGATTGCACCTGCTGTAATAATTGTTGTAATAACGAGCATCTTCTACCTAAAACCGCTATTATTGAGCGACCGGAAACTATCGTGGACATGGCATCTCAAGATCAAACAGGTGAGGCAATTTTTTCGTCTGCGAAACTCCCTACCTAGCCCCTCATAGCGCGTCGGTTAGGATCCAGGTCAGGCTTAAGACTAATAGTTCCTTAGATTTCATGGACGCTGTTAATTTTGACGAACGCTGTTCAGCTGGGTAATACCGCAAACCCAGCGACACCACGGACCAAAGTGTCGATACCTGCCTGCGTTCTTGTTCTTGCCGCCCACATAAATCTCGCAATACTGTCCCATCTGGCACATTTACGCAGCGTCAGACCTTGCTCACCGATTCTACTCTTTTTGCTCCTGACCTTGGTGTTCGATGTTGCTCGCTGCAGGACGCTATGGTCTGCGGAATCCAGCCAGCAGACGGTGGCCATCCTCGCCACCAGTGCGGCGGTCATGAAGGGGGTCCTCCTCACGATCGAATCGGTAGAGAAACGGAATTTGCTACTCCCGTCCCGCCGAAACGTCCCACCAGAGGCTACGGCGGGAATCTTCAATCAGTGGTTTTGCTGGTGGATGAATCCTCTCCTTCTCTTCGGTTATCGCGGCGTGCACTCGTTGGAGACGCTTTTCGAAGTCGACCAGGACTTGTCTGCCGAGGGGAATTCGGGCCTGTTTGGTCGATGGAACTCATGTTCGTCTGCCCCATCAAATTCTTCGTTTCGTGGATCAACTGTCTCCGGTTCCAGTTTTTGTTAACTCTGTACGACAGGGAAATCAAAGCAAAAGGCTCACTCGCTGCTGCTGATCACCTTGCTTGACAACAAACGGACCATGGGCAAGGCCATCATTCCACGATTATTTCAGACAGGGTTCACTTTTGCTCAGCCATTCCTTGTTCGACGAGTCATTGAGTATATCGAGGATCCGAATGGCTCCAACACCTCGACCGTTGGGACTGGTCTCATATTCTCATATTTAATAGTCTATGTCGGGATCGCCTTGGCAACATCGTTGACGCAGAACTGGACTGTTAGGCTGGTTACACGGATGAGGGCCGGTCTTGTTGGCCTAATCTACTGTCGCACACTCGAGATTAGATCCCTCGCCGTGGACGAGGCGGATGCAGTCACACTCATGAACGCCGATGTGCAGCGGATTACCACGGGTTTCCAATCTTTTCGTACGTGTTTGCACGCCCTGTGAATTTTCCAGAGGTTAGTATCGAATTCGCTAACGGCTTTAAAACCCATAGATGAATTATGGGCGTGCCCCATAGAAATAGCGCTGTCCATCTGGCTGCTTTCAAGCCAGTTACGGCTTGCGGCACTCGCACCTGCGGTGGTCACAGTGGTCTTCACAGGCGCTGCCATCAGTGTGGCCTCCAAGGCCGGGATCACTCAAAAGGCGTGGCTAGATAAGATCCAGTTGCGAGTTGCTGTGACCGCTTCTCTTCTACGCGTGATGAGCTCTGTCAAGATGACAGGTCTAACGGAAACACTCAAGCGAAAGGTCGATAAGCTCAGGGATGCAGAAATCGACGCATCGTTTAGTTTCCGAGTGGTCCTGGTTAAGATCGTCTCTCTCACGTTCGCCTCCACTGCTATGACGCCGGTTGCGTCCTTTGGCATGTATGTCCTCCTGCAAAAATACCGTGGTTATGCGATATTAGACACCGCCGGCGCCCTGACGACACTTGCTCTACTGCAACTTTTACTGGCACCCGTTTCCATACTCATTGATACGCTTGCTGGCATCATGGGTGCGGTTGGTTGTTTCGAACGAATTCGGAATTATCTCAACACAGAGACGAGGGTGGACAGCCGGGTCTATGGGAGCTGTCAAGGAACATGGACCAATTACAACTACTCGGGTCGTTTGATGCGATCTCTCTCATCAAGAAGACAGGGCACCATGGAAATGGACGGGATTTATTCGTCCTACGACCCTTCTATACGAGACTCTGCAGTTAATGACATTTATGCGCTGGGCTGTTCCTTGCAGCGCCGAGGTGCTGTTACATCTCGGAATCGAAGCTCGATTCAA
Source organism: Scedosporium apiospermum (assembly GCF_000732125.1). Classification (NCBI taxonomy): domain Eukaryota; kingdom Fungi; phylum Ascomycota; class Sordariomycetes; order Microascales; family Microascaceae; genus Scedosporium; species Scedosporium apiospermum. The sequence continues at coordinate 2,041,471 of NW_015971833.1, read as the reverse complement.
GTTCACCAGGCCTCAGCCAGTTGGAAAGACACTGCCCAACCCGTCTTGAAAGACCTAAACTTCAAGATTCCCGATGGAAAGCTGACCATGATTATTGGCCCCGTGGGGAGTGGGAAATCGACTTTATTGCATACGCTGCTCGGAGAGACTCGGAGTAACGGGGGTTACATCCACGTTACATTTGAAGATGCAGCGTACTGCTCGCAGCGCCCGTGGATCTCGAACACCACCGTACGCCAGAACATCCTTGGTGGCTATGAGTTTGATCCTGGATGGTATTCCAGCGTGGTTCACGCGTGCTGCCTCGTGAAGGATCTGGATCAGCTGCCAGATGGCGACCTTACATCTGTCGGAAGCAACGGTACTGGCCTCAGCGGCGGCCAACAGATGCGTGTAGCGTTGGCACGCGCCATCTACTCAAAGAAGAATACCATAATTATGGACGACGTGCTGAGCGGCCTAGATTCGACGACCGAGGAAGCCGTGTTCTCGTCAGTGTTTTCAGCCAGCGGTTTGCTGAAGAAACACAATATAACCGTCATCCTGGCGACGAACGCCGTGCATCGACTGCCAGACTCGGACCATATAATCGTACTAGACCAGAATGGAACCATAGCACAGCAAGGCTCGTTCAGAAGACTTTCGTCGCGGCCAGGCTACGTCTCCAGGCTCGACCTTCAAAAACGGCCTGATAATCTCTTTCAACAGCAAGAAAAATTCGTTTTCCCCGGTGAAGTGCAAAAGGCTTTGGGCAAGTCCCTCCCGGAGATACCTACGAGGGACGCTTTAACCGGGGACATGAGTATTTACAAGTACTATATCGAGAGTTTTGGTTGGGCACGATGGTGGATACTCATCACGATCTGCTCATTCTACGGATTTGGCGTTGTCTTCCCTCAAGCTTGGGTTCAGTGGTGGGCAGCGTACAACGTACGCCATCCAGGCGAGAAGATTGGTTACTACGTCGGAGTATATTTCTTGCTGGGAGCTCTGGCAATAGTGTCTCTCGCGGCGAGTTGCGGGTATGTACTATGATTTATCGTATCTGCTGGACGGCTTATTATGATTTGCACCAGATTTGCTAAACTGAAAAGCAGGTTCCTCGTCATCAGCATTGCCCCCCGGGTGGCAAAAGCGATGCATTCACGCGTATTAAACACCATCATGAATGCACCGGTCGCTTTTTTCACTCAAACTGACGCCGGTTCGATCACGAATCGGTTCAGCCAAGACTTGGACCTCATAGACATGGAGTTACCGGTTTCCTTAATTCACACACTGCTTACCGGATTCATATTGATCGCACAGTCTCTGGTTATTGTATCCACTGCAAAATACGCCGGCGCGGCCTTGCCAGTCTGTGCTCTGGCCGCGTATATGACCCAGAAGTTCTACCTGAGAACCTCGAGGGTGTTGCGCCTGCTAGATATAGAGGCCAAGTCTTTGTTGTTCTCCCATTTCTTGGAAACACTTAGCGGGTTGGTGACCATTCGCGCCTTTGGATGGGGAGATGGTTATCTCAAGACCAACGAGCATTTCATTGACATCTCCCAGCGTCCCTTTTACCTTCTTCTATGCGTCCAGAGATGGCTAGGGCTCGTCTTAGATCTCCTAGTGAGCGGTATTGCCGTAGTGTTGGCTATCATCGCTGTGAAATCCCGAGGCGAGGTCAATCCCGGCCTTATGGGTCTGGCTCTTCTTAACATCGTCGGCTTCAGTTCCATCCTGAAGCAGCTCATTGCCAACTGGACTTTGCTGGAAACGTCGACAGGGGCCGTGAGCCGAGTCAAGAGTTTCACGAAGAGCGTTGCCTCCGAGAACGCCGAAAGTTGTGAAGGAGGTGGGGACCTGCTTTGGAACTGGCCATCATACGGACGCATCGAATTTAACGACGTTACCGCCACCTACAACATTCAATCGGAACCAGTCCTGAAAGGGGCATCTCTTAGAGTCGAGCCTGGGCAGCGTATTGGTATCTGCGGTCGGAGCGGGAGCGGTAAGAGCTCACTAGTCGCCACACTCTTCCGTATGACCGAGATCACTCGTGGATCCATCGTCATTGACGGTCTAGATATATCCACCTTGTCCCGCAATGACGTTCGGCAGCGCCTCAACGCACTGCCCCAGGAACCCTTTCTCCTACCCGGTACGATACGCGAGAATATCGACCCTCTTGGTGAGCATGATTCCAGCTCCATTATAGAGATACTTCGGGAAGTTGGAATCTGGGAATTGCTCTCAGATGTCCCTGGCGGTTTGGACGCGACAATGCCTAGCAATCTGTTATCACATGGACAAAAACAGCTCCTCTGTCTGGCGCGGGCTATGATGCGACGATCGAGCATCATCGTGTTAGACGAGACTACATCTTCTGTCGACGTCGAGACTGAAGCTCTGATCCAACGCCTAATCGATCGGCGGTTCCAAAACCATACCATCATCGCGGTCGCTCACCGCCTAGATACGATCCTCAACTTTGACCGTGTGGCAGTAGTGGATAAAGGCCGAGTCATGGAGTGGGATGAGCCGTGGACGCTACTGCAGAGCGACTCTATGTTCCGACGGCTTTATATGGATATGAAAGGAATAAGAGACGAGGAAGATGTTTCTTTCTTGGATTAGGCAACGCAGTGCTGATAATACGGCAGTCGGTCATACCAGGGAGTCCGTGTCCAGACCGGACTGCCTTAGTATAAGACCCAAAAGAGTGTGGAGTTCCTCCTTAACAGGCCAACAACAGACAATGAAATGCCGCACATCTATAATTAAAAGAGTATAATTATCGCATTTTAAACCGGGACCCTGGTATCTTTAAATTTCAAATTGTTCTCATCTATATAGAACCGGTAAAAATATAAATCGTCTTAAAGCACTACCCCCAGGAGGAAAGTGGTAGCTGGACGAGAGGTGCAGCGAAAAACAAGGGGCTCTGACTCTCTCGTAACGGCCGCCGTCTCTATTCGTGTCGCGTTAGGATCACGATACCCATTTTGCCGCCATCCTTTCGTTCAAAAAGGGGCATAAAGTATTGGAGTGAAGTGGTGATGATAAACTACCCAAGCCCGGATTACCACATGACCGCGCCCTTGAACTGCTCCATCTTCTTGACGTTGATGCTCTCCCACATCAACGTGCTGGCCCAAGTGATGCTGTAGAGGGAAGTGGCGGCAATCAACATCAACTTCTGTGTGGCGCCGTAAGCTTTGTTGATTCCGTCACGTGTAGGGGTTCCGACTGGGTAAGATGCTTGGACGTCGATGCTGCCGTAAATGGTAGTCAGATCAGGTTGGGCCTCAGCAGGCAGATATTTGGCTAGCTTCTTGGGGAAGATACCGGTCCACATGGCCGCCGCAACTGTGGAGCCGATGCTCTGCCCCATAGCCGCCACCATGCCCTCCATGGCGAGGATAGCTGGAATGTCGGAGTGCTTGGATACGGCCATGACGGTCATCTGCTCACAAATGACGAGAGTGCCACCGCCGAAGGCGATGAAGATGAGGCACATGACGGCGTATCCGATATTCACATCAGGTTGGCGGAAGTGAATCATGAGACCCACGCCGAGAATGGTCATGGGCACTCCGAAGAATACAGCAGGCCACTTTAGGCGACCGTTGTATCGGATGAAAACACCAAACAAAAGAGACCAGAAGGTGCTGCCGACGGTGTAAACGTTCATTATGTATGTGGCATCCTGGACATCGGTGCTGAACAAAACGATGAGAACCGAGAAGAAGTAGTTATCCCAAAGATACCATGCGGTGTAAAGAGAAGCCATCATAGTGTAAGTGAAGAAGACGGTCCTGTTCTTGATCAAGCGCCAAGGAATGAAAGTAATGGGCGCAAAGAACTTTTCCCAAATGATGAAAAGGATGATCAGGAGGCCGCCAAAGATGATAAAGCAGATGATCAAAGGTGACTTCCATTCCTTTTCCTGGTATGAGAACAAGCTGAAGGACAGAAGAAACAACCCGATGCCCGCAGCAGCGAGGATAATGCCGATGATATCGAACTCCTTGGCATAAAAGATGATGTTGGCGATGGGCCCGCGACCATGAGGTTTGACGTTAACGAGGCCTTGCTTCACGGCCTTTCGCTGATTCGCGTAGAAGAGATACCAGAGAGGTGCACAGACGACGGGCATAATGATGGCGAAGATGCCGTACGCCCATCTCCAGCCGATGCCACCAGGGGCAATGATCTTCTCACAGGCCAGACCGTAGACCCACACCGTAATGAGCCAGGGAGACGAAGCGTATGCGATCATGAAGGCTCGGTTCCTGAGTTTTGACGTGTCTGCAATGAAGATGGTAATGGTAAAGTCGAGCCAAGAGTATCCGGTATAATAGAAAACGGTGGCTGCCGCATAAGTTTCGACGTTTTTGCAGGCAGCCATCATGATGAGACCAAGAGTCATGGAGCCAACGGCAAGGACGAAACCCTGCGGCCGTCCAATGTTGTCGATGAACTTGGCATAGGCCAGTTTAGTCAAACCAGGAATAAGGCCGGAGATGATACCCGTCGTGGAAACTAGCGAGTGTGCGCCGAAGGAGCTGGTGACGTAGGTGGTCAAGGTACCAGCGATGCCAGACGAGAAAGCGTTGAGAAAGTTGATCAACCAGATACTGTTTTTGCGAGAAGTTAGCAACTGTTACGGCGCCCAGAGCTCCACGAACAGAACATCTTGATAAATGAAATCTAAGACAATAATAGTCCAAGGGCTCGAGAAAGGCAAGCGGACAACTCACAAGAGATAGGCGGCAATCAGATGGTTCCTCGTCCATACCTGAAGCGTCGCTTCGGCAGCCTGGACACCAAACTGCAGATCCCGCTTCTCGCTGGTAGTGGAAGTATCCGAAGTCTCGCCGCTGTCTACATTCTGGCTAGCATTCTTTTCGCCGTCAAAAGCGGTCGATTGGCCTTCAAAATCAGTTTGTTTGTCGGCAATCTCGGGCTTGTCGCTCCCTGCGAGCTTCGGCCCAATAATGCCACGGAACTTCAGACCCATTGTCGAGTGTTCTCCTGTGTATACCAGTGATTGACAATAGGGGATGGGAGGATAAGAGTGTGAGAGGTGATAACCACAGGAAACAAAAGGACAAGAGGATGGGATGATCGTCGAGAGACACTGACCCTAATAAATGCATCGAAAATCAAGGGTCGTCGATCTGCACCCACCGCCACCCCAACCAAACGCTGCCCCCCAAGAGGTTTTTACCACACATTGGCTATGTCGCATTTCTACTACTAGTTCACGCTCACCACGGTGGTCTTTCCCAGTCTGGAATTCAGAGCCACTTGCCGGAAATCCGGCACTCTGACCCACCGTGGGGGCAAAGACCGATCAAGTGGGTTCCAGTGGGATGAACATGCTGCAAGCGACCCTCTTTCTAGAAGACGCCGGGCTGGCCAAGACAGGAGGAACAGATGCAGTGGCCCAATGGTCGGGCAGACGTTGTGGATCAATACTTCGAGTGGACGTGGACACGCTCTGCGAGTGAAAAGATGGCCGGACCCAGCAAAATGGGTTACACTGACCGAGAATGCAGCGGGCTCATCCATGATTCCCTCTGCGTAAGGAAGGAAAAGAAAAGGAGAAAGAGCAAGAAAAATACCTGTTAACGCCGCGTGGCGTGGTTCCGATGGTCGGAGCCATTTCAGATGATCAGGGTCAGAGATGGATCTAATCAGATTGATTGAACACAAGAAAATGTTTTCATGGCCTAATTTCTCGAGTTCTTGCGGGCAAGACCCCTCTTCGGGCAGGGCAGCTAGGGTAAGTGGTGGAGTTGGTGGAGTTGGTGGAATCGACGACGTTACATAGTACGACTACACAACTCTACATTATTGATCAAAATCTCGTGCACTCCGTAGGGTAGTGCACGAAGTAGTGAAATGTAGTGAAGCGTACACTACCAGGCGTGATAGTAAGGGCATCTGGTGGTGCTGTAGTGGAGGGTAATGCCGTTAAATGCACTATTATAGGGTAGTGTCCACCTCACTAACTTGGCTAACTTGGTCACTTCAGGGCATTTGATCTTGAAATCTGATAAGATAATCAGTACTACGTGTCCCCCGCAAGGACTCAAGTTGTGAAATTTGGTACCCACAACGACACGGGACCGGTCTTTTGATGACAAGTACATGTGTACTTTTTGGCAGAATGCTCATAATAATTGTACCTCGGTACCTTTGTACAATTCCGCGCAACACAATTTGAACAGAGGCCAATCGATCTCTTCGTTGTCGCACGTCAGCGGACTCAAAAGACGGATAAGCAGTTCACTACTGCACCCCCACGTTTCATTTCCGCGAACGTAACGAGATCGCGTCCAAATCACTCAACAGCGGCGTTTTCGGCATTCGATCGGGAGTCCTGGGGTCTCTGGGAACACGCTGCCCAACTCGGCCCGGCGGAAATGCACCAAGAGACGAGCCAGTCTTGGGTCTCGCCTTGCTAGTTTATTTCCCGCAAAGTGCTGCGTCACACCAGTACACTCAAATTTGACCAAGTTGATGAAGCTCCGGCATCTCTTGGAACCCAGCAATATTGTCCGTTCCCAGCGCAGATAGAGATACCCTTCTGGAAGGGAGGGGGAGCGTCAATAGGATGTGCTTTTTATTAATACAAAACATTAGGTCACGGGGCCGTTGGCATCTGCGAGGTCCAGCTCTGGAACTACGCAAAATGGAATTTTGAACCTAACATAGGTATTACCCCTCTCTTAATTGGTCTGATTTGTTCGAAATCGATCCATATTATGTTGAAGACGCGTATCGCAAGGGTTTTCCCCGGGCGCTTCATTCGATACATGGTGCAGGGGGCCAGGGATCGCCAATGCAGGCCAAGAGCTTACCTATATACATGTAAACGCAAGTGGTTTCGCGATCGGGCCTTACCACTTGCACTCGACTGCTGAGAAAGTCAAGATGATATACGCGTCAAATCTCTCGCCATTACCTCTCCGGTTTCTTGAAGCGGCAGTATATTCGGGATTTGTGGCTTTCCTATACTTTGTCGGGACAAATGTTTGCTACTGTTTTAAGATGTGCTTCGCCTTAGGCTAAGGATCTGGATCGATCTCTGCCAAGCAAGCCCTCATACTTTATTACGACCTCCTAAACTGGTCTAGTATTCCTGAAGTCGTCATCATCTCGTAGCTAGCCCCAATTGTATGATTGTGTGCCGCGCGGAGCCATCAATCGTATCTCTATCCTTATGTCCGAAGAATCACTGTCCACAAGGATCTGTGTTCCAATCCCAATAGCCCCCCACATATTTTTTTCATCTTTTTCCGCCCCTCTTTTTTCTTTCGTTCCACCCGGTATATCAACTCCTGGAACAGGAAACAAATCTTTGAAGGCGGAACCGTAAGGGGTTAGGGGAGTCGCTGTTTCCGGTTTGTGCAGAACCCGGTTAACAACGAGATCCCATTGGGCTATAGTCTATGAGGTGTTAGAAGCAGTCTAGAAATTCAAAGACAAATTGATGTCGTTTTTGATCTGGGCCCTGAGCTTATAAAGAGCGCCGAGGTGGCTAGTAAGATGGTGTTATGCTATGGCCCTGGCCATACGATTTCAGGAAGCCGATTGCCGCTTTAGAGAGATGATCGGGGATGAGATAAATTTTAAGCACTTTGACATCACTCTACGAATTTATCTCCATTGGAAACACAGCAGTATATTCAGTGCACGGTTAAGTGAAGCATCATGAGAGCCGAGTCGCCCATGGTTCATTCAAGCCGAGAAATCCGTCAAACCGACGTGACCTGACCAGTACCATTGCAAATCTCTTCATGTTAAATAGGGATGTCCAAGATTCACAGGTGGGAATGAGGGAGGCTCGGCTGCAAGAGAGTTTGGATCCGCTGGTGGTATAGCTGCCTGAAATTATGTTTCGTATAACACGCTTTGAAAGCGCAAAGCTTTGTCGATGTGTCAACAATATCTAACTCTGTCAGTCCACGTGGGCTAGCAGGAATCCAAGCAACCGTTACAAAGGTACGATATCTACCAAAGAGGCTATTGAGTCTCGAGATAGGTTGCGTATGCATCGAAGGCTATTTTTCATCTAACGACCGTCTGTTTTGATGGACTGTCTCCTGCTCTTACTTGTTTGGTGCACTAATACCGCTTTTGATTGGCCACCTCAACTCGGGACATCAGGACATACCGTTCCGGTATAAAGTTCACTAGACGAGGTGCCAGAGCGAATCTTGCGCGCACATGTTTGTCTGTTGAGATTTATTCGCTTAATAGACGAACTGATGGGACCGCCCATCCCCAAACACCATGTTGAGGGCACGGAAGAGAGATATCATTGAAATAAATCCCCGCATCAGCTTCCTTACCTGGTCCGCTTTCATCAACACAGAGATACCTAATACGAAACTCAAACACCTGGTCATTCTACCTTTCCCGCTACGATGGTCACGATCTTTACCCCCGTCATGGGCTTAATATGCGCGTCCAGCGTTTTGATTCTGATAGGTGCCCGTGCCGAAATCCACCCTCTTGTTGCCGCCAATCGATATAGTCCAGAGCAATTACACCTTATCGAGTTCGATGACGAGGCCGACACCCTTAGTCTCTCGAGGACCGTGGATGCGGGAAATACGCATGTCTGGATGTCCTTGAAGGTAAGACGTCTGGTGCTCGACGTACCTTACAAGGGCCGTATCCGACGTCTGGATGGACATGCCTACAATGACAACACCCGAGGCTTGATGTGATTGCTAATTAGAGTTACGCGTAGCACGATGGGCAAACGCTCTACGGTTCTTCAATGGAAAATGGGCGACTGGTTAGCTACAACTCATCCTCACTCGAAGCCACAGGAATCGTTGAGACTTGTGGAGCATGCCAAGGAAGGAACTCTGCGTACAATATCCCCAGTCCCAGACACCCCTACCCTGTCTTTTCTGGGTCCCATGGAAAATCACCAGGGTGCGCGATGTCCTTTTCAACTCAAGACGACGGATCGCTTGCTGGGCATATCGACTCATGGCCCTACGAGATTGCCTCTAGTGCCCATGGATTGGCTCTTCATGAGGCAGACGGGAGACAGCTTCTCTACACAGCAGACATGGGCACGGATTCCATATGGATACACTCAGTTGACGAATTCGGACGCCCGACCTTGGTATCGCAAGTCAAACTCCCTTGGCCAGGAAGCAAGCCACGGCATTTAATAGTTCACCCTCAGGGGACATTTGCCTATGTCGTTTTGGAAATTGACAACAGTCTCCTGGCTATGGAATTGGACAGGTCTGGCTTTCCCGTAAAAGACATCGAGTGTGAACCTTCTTCTCTTATTCCCGAGGGTGAGTTTCCGTGTCCAGAAATTACGTTCATCTTCGAATACCTGACGCTCGGTTCCTATCAAAGATGCACTCAGCTCTAGATATTGGTCTGCGGGTGTGAGCTTATCGCCGAATAACAGGTACCTGTGGACCACCACTCGCGGCCGAAATGGCACTATGGGCTACGTATCGTGCTTTCTTCTGGATTCTAGAGGTGGGCTTTTGAAAAGAATGTTTACGGTCTCTTCAGGGACCGCAGGTACCATCTCCAGTGCCATATCGGCGGCTCCATGGAGTAATGAGTACGCCGTCGTATCTGATGCACCCGGGGGTTATGTCGAAGTGTGGAAACTGGAAGACCCAAAGCAGACTGACCTTGGAATTGAATATGAGGCGGGACGTCCAGTCGCTAGAATAGATATCCAGTCTTGCTGCGGGCATGCGTTGTGGCTTCCATGATTAGATCTTGGGAATAGTCCGACACTAAGAGAGATTCCATGTCGGTGAATTGTGTCTTATTTCGATTCGCGGAAGCCAGTGGCTTTTGCTGTGATGAATCAATTACGAGGAAGACTAGGCCCTGACGAAGTTGGTGGGCTTTCCGATCTTAAAACAAAATTCAGCCCCCATAATGCAATTCCATTCTTTAACATTAATATCATCTTTTTTTGCGTCATCGTTTCATCCATAACTTCACATTTCGAAATTAGAAAGGCACCGCGTTGAGGCGGTCTTCGCCCGTCTAGGCTGACCGACATCCAAGCATTAGTAGTTTTCGGCCGGGACAATACCACTCGAAGAATTTAAATAGTGATCAAATTATTTTCGATAGAGCTAATGGAGTATGAAAGTTGGGACAGTTCGCCAATAGTGCTTCACTTCGGGATCAGCCCCAAGGTGCATGTAGCCGCTAGGCTATCACACCCTCCCTGAATATAACCAATCTAACCTCCGACATCAAGATGTCCCTGACCTCATCCGTGCACCCAGTTCATGTGCATGTAGTATTCAAGGTAATGCATGACCGCTTCTTTCCAGGCCTGTAGCCTCCATGGAAGCTTAGGCATAGTTCCCTTGTGCAAATGGAACTTGACTGCCGTTATCGTCATCCTTCTTGGTCTCGAGTTGTGGTAACTCTGTTCCCACCATGGCGGTAGATGAATAGTCATCCTCGCCGCTCAACTCTTCCAAGGTCCTGCGCGCGGTTTCGGGAATGAGGAGCGTAGTAAGGCAGCCGAGGAGCATAAATAGGGCGTAAATCTCGAGGACATGATCCATCCAGGGATTGGGGTTCTCCGGGGTACCGCCATGGGTGCGGAGGACGGAGATGGCGCCTTGGCCGATAATGGAGCCAATCTTCCCGGAGGCGGCAGATATACCGTGTGAAGTGGATCGGTAGCGGGTCGGGAACACTTCACCGGGGACGATGAAGGTTGTCGTATTAGGCCCTAGATGAAAGTTATCAATTAGCACGGGAACTTAGACACTCATCTATGGGATTGGGTTCGTAATGAGCGGAGGCTAACCGAAGTTGAAGAAGAATTGTGCGAGGACGTAGATGGCAAGCAAGCCATTCGACGAAATGTGGTAGTAAGCAAAGCCCATAATGATGAAAAGGACTGTGAGAATCAAAAATCCACCCATCTGGATCTTCTTTCGTCCCAGGGTATCAATCGTTGCGACAGAGACCCAGTATCCAGGAACAGCGCCGGCTAAGACGATGATGACGTTTCCGACTGCCGTGTTGTATAAATACTGGTACACGTTATGCGCGTGGCTGGTCGAATAACCAATAACGCTGAGAATGGTACCGTTATTCAAAGAGAGTCCGTAGAAAGCAACGTCAAGGCAGAACCATGAGCCGGCGGTCCCGAGAAGGAGAAGGTAGTTCTTGCGTTGGCTATAGTGGCGGACGAAATCAGACCAACTGGCTTGAGGGATCTCGAGGGTTTCTTTTGCGGCCTTGTGCGTTGTCGCACGAGCAACCTCATCTGAGTAGCCCTCGCGTTTGCCGCTTATATAGGCCTTGACGTCTTCATTTGCCTTTTCCACGTCACGGGCGACATCAAACGTGTAGCGAGGCGTTTCCGGAATAGTAAGACGATCTAGTTCATGGTAGTTAGTAGCAAATCAATAGCAAGGGAAAATCTCAGGTCCACCTAACGCACAGTAGAGGGCGATGCAAGCAGGGACAGCGCCGAAACCAATCAGCGTTCTCCACATCTTGTCTACAGCGACTTGACAAGAGCCAGTACAATCGATAGTCTTGGCAGCAGTTTCCAGCTGAGACTTGAAGCCAAGGGTTACGAACAGCATCACTAGAGCAGCGACGAGCTGTCCAAATCCCTGCATGGCGAAAACAGCAGCCATCATAGCTCCTCGCCATTTAGTGGTGGCAAACCTAGAATGTAATGGGATATTCTTAGAGTCGTTGTCATAGATGGAACCCGTTACATTTTCTACTCGGCAGGCACTTACTCCGAGGTGATGATGGAAGACAGAGGATAGTCACCGCCAATGCCCACACCCATTATGACTCTCCAGAAGATGATGAGGCCGATGATATTGCAGGAGGGTGAGCCGCTTGTCAAAGCCTGAGCTAGTGTTGCAAAGATGATGATGATGAGTTCCAAGCCGTACATGCGTTTACGACCAACCACATCGGCAAGCCAACCGAAAAGCAGCTGGCCGACGACAGTACCGGCGGACGTCGATAGCTTAATTGCATTGTCTGAAGAGGTAGGCATGCTACCCTTCCCGGGGAAATAGACAATCCCAAGCATGATGGTCAACATGGACACAGCAAAGATGTCATATGAGTCGGTAAAGAAGCCAACGCCTGCGACCACACAAGCGCGGACATGGTACCAGCCAAACGGAGCTCTGTCGACTTCTGCGAGCGCAAGTCGACGGCGTTCGTTCAGGTCGGCAACGTGGGCGAAATCGTTATGGAAGTTGTGAAATGCATTGTTTCCACCAGAGGTCTTGGCCACAGCTGGCTTAGCCTTTGTGGACATTGCGCATGTGCCTAAATGGAATGAATAGAGGGCTAATGAGACAATGAGGTAAAACTAATAATAAAAAGTCTCACTGGGGAAGAAGCAGAAGGAGAAGAATGAGAAGGATATTAAGGAGACCCTAAAGCATCAGGTCAGATATAGAATCGAAGTGATATGAGAGATTGCCAGGCAAGGCGAGGGAGGTAGACCCGTTTTTTTGTACGAGGAGGCCTTTCAGTGATTGCCTGGATGTATATATCTTCACCATCTCCTCTTCAAATTCCCCTTTACCCTTGAAAAGCGCACAAACCCACGTTGGATTGGAAAAGCCCTTCGTCTTGGCTGAGGCATGCTGAGCCAGCATTGCTATGTTGGTACAAGTGGATGGTGTGAGAGTGACCACCATCTTAGGCCTCAGATGTTGCTTGCTAACCAAATGAGTCCACCGAGAGCCTATTAAAATTGGGTCCAGTTGACAGTGAATGGGATTTCGTCTCAATCATAGATGGATGGGCGAACATGGTTTCGGAAACCGGCACCGAGGAATACATTTCGAGATCTTCCTCTCGCCAAGCATTCGCCAAGCATTTTAAGGCTCTGGCAGCACGTGTGTCCTTGCCGTGCCTGGAAAGAATATCTCAACTAGCTCTCCGCAGGAAGGATGGGGGAGGATGCAGTGCCGCCTCGTGCCGCCTCTGCCGAGTTGCCCAAATGTTTTGCTCTCCAATAAACGTGGGCACATGAACCCCTACCATTGGCTGGTTTAGCAGTGGAAGCGCTCACCAGAAAGCTTGTTTTTTTCCCAATTGCATGGCGAGTGGATCACTAATTATCTGGTGTTCGCACCAACCCCAGAACCACGCGTCGCTAGTCCAGACCAATACGAGCATGGGTCCCCCGAGCAAATTGATCGCAAGATCAAGTACCCAATTCAGCCACCGAGCTGCCACAATATCCCTCGCCGAAATGAGGAAGTTTTAAATCTCGTACCCGGGTAATGACGAAATTCAAGTCTAAGCGAATCGTACAAGTCGAGGCTGTGTGCCTCCTCCGAGACCTCTCTATGGACAAGCACGGATATCGGCTTTTTATTGTTTTTTGTTCTCGTCAGCACAGGCATCTTGGTTTCTCACCCTTTCTCGTCCTCCCTCTTTCGTTCTCCCTCTCCCTCTGTTAATTTTTTTTTTAAAAAAAAAAAGATTTCCTTTTGAGCATACAAAATCACCAGAAAGAGAGTAATGGCCATCTTCGAGTCGATAGGCACTTCCCAGACGGCAGCAACTTCACTGGATGGAGCGAACGACATCAACAAGATTCCCCCATTGTCTTTCCAGATCATCACCGACGAGGATGAAATGATAGCGGCCCTACATCTGGTTGCGGACAGTATCGCAGAGCAGCGACAGGTAGCCGCCTCGGCGATCATATTTCATCCTGTTTGCGTGACGATACTCCTCGTGGTATACACCGCCGTCTTCGGTCGGGATTACTTTCGGCGCGATCTTGGGACACTGGTACTTGTGTCCAGTGGCATCTTGATGACGTACTTCCTGGCGGCCAGGTATATGGCCGGTTCATACATTCATCTTGCCGAGAATTTTAAATGGAGAAGCTGGCTCATGGGCCCCGATGGCATGGACACTGTTATCACTGCGAGGTTCGGCAATGAAGTGATCGGGACTGTGGTCATTCGGTTAGACCCACAGGGGTATATGGATGAGAGAGGAAATCGCAAAGGCAGGGGAAAAGGCATCATTCGAGCATGGACTGTCAAAATGCGGTATCGACGGCGAGGCATCGGCACAGATTTACTCACCACGGCCATTCAAGTAGTCGAGGGCAGATACGGATGTCACAGCATTGTCGAGCTTGCGAAGGACCACGCAAATAGCGATATCCCCATTCCGGGCCTATTTTCCGGACCGTTCATAGCACGGGAGGCCAAAGCCGCCCTGATGCTGGAGCGCCTACAGGCAGTTTCGAAGGTTATCCAGGTGCCGACAACCTGAAGAACACCTGAGACACATGGAAACTTTGAGCGCATTCTTACTCTCCGTCCTACCTACTCAGATTCGACAATGGGAAAAGCGAATTCGAAACATGGGAACAAGAGAGGGCCGTTTATCAGGTAAGCTAAGCTCCGGAAACTCCCAAAGCCGTCGAGACTTGGGACTTCTTCTGCCCGAACTAACTAGCATTGGCTAGCGATCTTAACTAGATTCTCCTTTACTGAGAATCCATTCTAAGTATTACGTGCGACCACCATTACCCTCGTCGAATTACCTTCATATTGTGTATACGTATTAGTCAACGATGGAAGAGTACGACACCTTTCTATTATTAGTGCATACTAGGAGTTATACCATATAGTATTGGTGGTGTTAACACTCGCCTCAGTTGGTCATATTGTTCTATCCCTTCTTTGATGGTAGAATTTAATATAGATACTCCGAAATATACATCTATTTATAGGATAGAGCGTGACACACGGGCTTTTGGTCACGGCTTCCCTGTAGCAGGCCGTTAGTAACCAATAGTCTCCCCCTAAAGTGTGATATTACGGTCAGAGCTGCACGGATCTGACTCAATACTTTGAAGATAGCATGTGTTAAAAGGGTGGAGTGAGATTTTCAAGTCGCTAAGACCGGGGTTATAATATGCGTTTGTTGTCATGTTATAACTATACGATATAAATCCCTCCCTCGCTCGCTTTGCCTGCAGACACATCTTCTGCTTCTCTTGAGTCCGATTTCTATCTTACTCGCGCTGCAGTGTCAGCACGCCAGGCCGATATGGCAGTTTGCCATAGTCGCCGCCACCAGAGCTAGGGGATCGCCCTTGGTAGAGCAACTCAAGGTTACATGGATCAACCGTCATTGTCTGGTCAGGGTTTCGGCGAAGTAAATCACCGTGACTGATGTCGTTGGTCCAGGTAGCCCCGCTGTTAGCCTTGCCGGCGAAGGGCTGGCTCTCCGATGTGGCCTGCGGTGTCCACTCCCCGCCGAGTCGATCGGCCGTGAAGGAGCGGAAATACCGCCCTTGTCCTCCAATAGACTCGACGATCATCAGATATTTCTGCTGTCCTTGTAGCGTGTAGACCTGAACTGCCTCGAACAAGTTGTTCGTCGTGTCGCTCAGGATCACTTTCGATTCTCTGCCAAAGTCGCCAGGGAAATTTTCGATGGGCATGCTAGCTCGGTAGATCTTGCCATTGTCCCCTGCAAAGAATAGATACATGGTTGTGTTGTCACCAATAACTGTCTGGTCGATGCAACCGGTACTGGATCCGGTGATGGTTCCAGAGAAGAGAGGTTTCACCGCTGACCACCCATTCGCATCGGTTGGGTCGTTTGACGTCTTGTAAGAGAATGCGGTTGGGCCCCATTGATAGGCGAGCACCCAAATATCCTTTGGGGAAAAGTAGAAGAGTGTTGGCGCGACTGTAGCCCCAGTCATCGCGTTTTGTGGCGCCGTGGCCATGTCAGACCAGTTGCCGAAGAGGCCAAAGTTCATGGAGCCCCAGATCGATCCCGTGTCGTGGAAGGTTGCATATACGAGTATCTGGTCGTTGTAGCCGACGGCGGTAAAGTCTTTCAGCGAAGCCCATCCCGTCTTCGGCTCGCTGAGAACTTCGGTCGATGTCCAACGGTATGTCGACGGAAGATCGCAAGTTGTCTGGGCCGCGACGACGGCCGCCGATACTATCAGCCAGAGGCTGGCTGATAGCAGATTGACCCTGGATTTCATACCAAACATTATGCTGCAAGGCTTTCCTCTCTTGTCAGAAGGGCACCCGGAAAGAGAGGGGCTAGCTATGACGGAGAGGGGTGTGCGTCGGCCGGGGTGGAGACCCGCGAAGTTTATATATACGTCTGAAGCTAGTTGCCTCCGAAAAGATGCCGCACACACAGCTCTCGGCTTGGGCAAGAGTTAGTTCAACACAGACACATTAGATCAATAGAAGCTGAGCTCTAGTCCTCTTTCTTGTCTGGTCGACCAGCTCTTAGCAACTCGGCGGATGTTTTTTCGGACTTAATACATTAATGAAATATGCTCCAACGACAATTCCATATGCGCACCAATCCGATATCTACATACACTAATTCAATTCCACCGTTGTGCCGGGATTTCGTTTAAACTATCGCCGTGGAAATTGTCAAGAAACACATGCAGAGCGCAATTTCCTATCGGGATGGTTCTGCTCGAACATTTGTCAAGTAATTTCTATCTAATCATGTCGATTCTCGACCAATAATGTAATAGTCCCCAAAATAATAATATCCGCATCCTGTATCTAACTGGAGCGGGTTTGACCGTTTGACAGCCGTAATAGTTCCACGAACTGGATTCATTTGCAATGTATGGGTATGGAGTAATGCGGGGAATTGCTACCCAGGTTCGGGCTCTTGTTTGTAAAGTTACCTCAGGGAGGAGGAAGTTGACCAGTTTGACTCCCGGGCCTGCGTAAACTCTGCCGTTGTATTGCCATCGGTGTAGAATATGGAACTCTAGCTGGTGGCTGGAAATGATGAAGAGGGTTCGAGTCTATCCCGCCTCCCAAAACCGTTCCAGGTGGCAAGAGGTCGGAATACATCACGGAATTCAAGACTTCGTTTTCCAGTCAATCTGGCATTCAGAAGATGCGTCATCCGTAGTCGGAGCTGGTACCCAAGAGTAAACATGATACAGATCCGATGTTACTGTTCACGGAAAAAAATATCCCTTAAATATTAATTAAATCTAGCCTTTACTGTAGTGTCGAGATCTATTCTGATATGGTTACGGACCGCTTTCAACACGCCCAGAGTGGGAGCTAAATGCAACTTCATTTCCCCCAGTATCCGTCAATCAAGCCCTTCTCGACGGCTGCGATTTCCAATGCAACAACGGAAGAGTACTGCCGCGACCAAGAAAAGGTACCACACATATACCAAAATCCCGGAATACCTGTCGGTCGCCACCACTGCAGAGAAAAACTCGGTTAGCATGCGATGAGTATTTTATGATAGAAAGGAAAAGTTAAAACTTACGCCAAGGCGTTCCAACTCCTCGTCAAACTCCCCAAACTTGGATGCCTTCTCCCATACCTTGTCCCCCATGAGTTGCTTGAGTTGTACAGTGGCTGGCTCAAATCCCGTGGCTAGAACAACCACGTCGGCATCGACTTTCCGCCCGTCTCCGAGAAGTAGGCCCTCTGGACAGAATTCCCTGACACCTCCTTCGCACATATAGACCTTGATTCGGCCGTCGAGAATCATGGGCGTAGCACCCTGGTCAACGTAAAAGTGCCCACCCTTGAAGAACAGGTAATCGATAAAACTCGAGCCGTCCTCGCCGCGTTTCAGAGACATCCCTGTAGCTTCAAGCTTGTCCAAGAGCTCTGTGTCGTGCTTAATCATCATTTGCGTCATCTCGTAACCAAAGACTCGGGCGACGG
The DNA here is from genome assembly GCF_000732125.1 of Scedosporium apiospermum. NCBI lineage: Eukaryota > Fungi > Ascomycota > Sordariomycetes > Microascales > Microascaceae > Scedosporium > Scedosporium apiospermum. The sequence continues at coordinate 2,023,733 of NW_015971833.1, read as the reverse complement.
CGGTAGGGATGGAGCTGAGGATGAGGTCTGCTTCTTCGGTGCTGACGCCAGGGGTGGTAAAGTGGGACAGGTGGTACTTCTGAATGGCCTCCGAGGAGAAAGACCATGTTGGCTGACGCTGGATCATAGATACGCTCTTGGCACCATGGTTTACAAAGTCCTGGGCCATGTCATGGGCAGTCGTGGCGCATCCAATGACGGTGACGTTCTTTTTGTTAAGATCCGGGATGTTGCTCGCAGACTTGTGTATGCCAGCATGGTACGCCAGACCCTTAAACGAATCGCGACCTGGGAATTCGGGAATGACGGGCTCCTGGCCGAACATGCCGAGGCACATCACCACATGGTTCGCTTGTATCACACGCTTGCCCTCCTTGTCCTGGACGTGAACAGACCACTGGCGGCTCGATTCGTCATATTCGGCCTTTTCGGCAGCCGTGTTGAGCTGAACCTCGATACCCATGAGCTTCTCGTAATGCTCCATCCATCTAGTGATGTGTTCCTTGTCTTGCCAGTGAGGCCAGTTGCTGGGGTACTTTAGGAAGGGGAAGTGGTCTCCATGCATTGTTGTATGAGTGCGGACACTGTCGTATCGCTCCAGCCACGCGTTACCTACTCGAGGACCCTTCTCCACGATCATGCTCCGCACCCCTAAATGTTTGAGATGTGCGGCGAGCGAGAGTCCACTTTGGCCTATACAATTGAAATGAATGTTAGCGCCACGGAGGGCCAAAATGAACGGAAAGAAAACAATGAGAAGGGGGGGAAGGGGAAGAAGAATAACAAAAGCTGATTCCAGCTCCTTTTCTCAAATTCTTACCTCCGCCAACAATCAAGACTTGTAGGTTGTCCTTCGCAGGCGTCGCAGGTCCATTGCCATTTGTCGCGCCGTTAATCTGAGACTGTACAGGCGCTTCCTGGCTCTTCAGTTGCTCCAGCTGGGTCATAACGGTCCAAGCTCTCCATATCGATGGGGCAATATTTGCTAGTCGGACGAGTCCTTGACCACTGCCATATTTAGTGTCGAAAGTAAAACCTGCTTGTATCCATTGCATTCCACCCTCTTCTTCCAGCTTAGGCGCCAGGCCGCCAGTTTTGATAGCTTTCAGATGGCCAAGGTCCGTCTCGGACTCTTTCAGAAACTTAGTAATGGCCTCTAAGCCGCTCTTGCTGTGGAAGTCCCACGACAGAGCGAGGACGTCCCTCCACCAGGACTCCTCAACGAAGAGATCCGAAATATCAGAAAGGTTCTTTTTCTCCAGTCGGTGCTGCAGGGACGCCAGCCAGATGTCGACAATCACGGGAACGGCCTTCTCGTCAGGCCTGACCCCTTCAGAGAGGGATAGGGACGGAAGGGCCGCCGCAGGAGGGAATTCGGACATTGTCGAAAACAAAAAGTAAAGGCAACAAGGGAGGGAACTTTAATCTCGGAGTCGAAGGTTTGCGTGCTTCGATGGCGCGACGATAGAAAGTAAGAAGCTGTTCATGCGGTGTATATAGCTGCATGCATGTCGGCTAGCGGTAATATTCGGCAAGATTAAGTAGATAAGTGCCGGAAAAAGAAGAGATGATATCCAACATAAATGAGCATCGTAATGTAAAGTCTCTTAACAGATTCATACCCTCTGCCGACTTAAGCCTCCTCTTTGGTACGGAGCACGGGGAATGTTCCCCGCTGCGGGGTTGGCCGAGCGCAGTTGGAGCATCGGCAGAGCACTCGAACCGTTTACAATATTACTATTATTCGCGGCTTACTCAATCATCAGTCAGTCCGATTGCGAATACAACGTGAGACAAATGGTACGACTGGCATGTATTCCGAGGGTTACTCCGAAGCGAGCTTCCAAGACATATCGATAATCCGATGGGGGGAAAGTTATAAAACGACGCTAGACTCCCTCGAGTGGTCGAATTTCCAGTTCAAACTCCGAATCCAATTCCACGGACTGGGAATTATAGGAGGCCAATCAGGGAGATTGAATTCTACCCCGGATTTCAAATTTAGGAGCCGAAGCGTGGGTCGATCAGAGCTGGCTGAGCCCAAGCTCCATGGGAGTGGGCTGGAGCTGTCCTGAAGTTGTGGAGTGCACGGAACTAAACCCGTACTGGCATGGCACACGGACACGAACCCCGCAACCAATAAACCCAATCAAGTAAGGCTGTCTTTGACCCCGGATTATAGGAGCCGACCAGGGTCTGAGTGTCAGATCTTACATTGAGGAGGGTTGAAATAAATACCCGGGACATGTTGCATTTCCTTTACGAAGGAGCTTCTTCACGCGAGTCGATGGATCTCACTTGATTCATCAACTTTTTCTAGTTGCCATCCGGCGGTATTGCCATTAACCACGCTCAAGATGCATCCTGACGAATCCCCTGGTAGGCATTTGGTGCACAGGTAGATGCTTATTACTCAACTCTTCATTATTCGGGAATCGGGGGCTAATTGGTAACCCAAGCCATGCTACTGAGGGCGATGTGCCCGGTACCGTGAATTTGAAGGCGGCCGGTAAGTGCATAGTAGCCCAACACTAACACCAACTCTTGAAGGCAGAAAAGCTGACCCGACTTGGTTCTAGAGGGCGATGACACTGCCTATGGGCAGGCCCTTTTCCCCGTCCCTGCGAATGATCCAAACGACCCTCTCCAATGGCCCTCGTCCAAGAAGCTCGCCATCCTAATCACCTGCTCTCTATACTCGTTTCTCTCGAACTCGGCGTTGCTTGGGCCTTCGGTCTATCTAGGCATATATGCTGAAGAGTTTGGCATAACACCAAATAAAGCCGCCGGTCTTATCAACTATCCTAACCTGGCTTTTGGTTTTGGTTCGTGAAAACACAGCAGATTCGGAGTGTTAAAGGGTTTTGCTAACGTCATCCAGGGTCCCTTATTTTGGTCCCACTCTATCACAAGATCGGGCGTCGACCCGTTATGCTTCTCTCTCTCGTCTGCGTATGTGGAGTCGCCTGTGATGCCCTGTATCTCATAGTCCGGCTAACCGTCCTTCCCAGTACTGCGCTGGCCTCATCGCGGCCTCCCAAGCCACGACCTACGCTGGGTTGATGGCTGCTCGTGTTGTTCATGCTTTAGGCTCCGGAGTCTGCGAAGCTTTACCCGTGCAGCTTGTCAATGACATTTTCTTCCTGCACGAACGCGGAACCCGCCTCGGCATCTACACCGGTGAGGAATATGAGCAACTAAGACAAGAGTCCATCCACATCTCGCATATGCTAACGGCCCTGTCCTCACAGTGTGCCTTTGCTTAGGCTCAACAGGCCCGCTCTATGCAGGCTATATGCTGGCGGGTGGTTACGAGTGGCGCCTATTTTTCTACGTCGAATTTGCCTTCGCCGCAGCCCTCTTGATCTTCGCCTTCTTCGTGGTGGAGGAGACCACGTACCATCGCAAAACTCCCCAGGATTCGTCGTCCTCCGATTCGCAAACAGGACAGATGGTGGAAGACAAACCAGCCGCCATCGTGACCGAGGATGTTTCCGAAATCCCTCCACGAAAGACTTTCATCCAAACCCTCAAGTTCTGGGGCACATGGGAGAAGGACTCGCCGTTTTTCGTCATGATGATCCGCGCATTTTCTTACTTCCTCATCCCTCACGTCCTCTGGGTTGTAACAACCTACGGTATCTACATCGGCCTTGGTGCCCTAACCTTCAACTTCACCTTTCCTCTTAAGATCACCGCTCCGCCCTACAACTGGTCTCAACTCAACTCTGGCCTCATTACCATCTCTACCGTCATCGGTTATGGGCTCGCCTTCCTCTTCACATCTTCCTCTGATCGCTTAGCCGCTCGCCTCACACGCCGCAACAACGGTATCCGCGAAGCAGAGATGCGACTGGGCGTAATGCTCCCGGCCATGCTTCTCGCTCCAGCGGGACTCATCCTCTACGGCTTTAGTGCCCAACGCAACCTGCATTGGATCGGCTATTTCATCGGAGTGGCCATGAATCAGTTCGCCAGCTACTTCTACTTCACGTTTACTTTAGCCTACGCCATCGACAGCTACAACTCCAACATCAGTGAGATGCTCATCGCTATGAACCTTGGTAAGCAGGCGATTAGCTTCGGCATGGGTATCAACTTGTTGGAGTGGATCTTGCAGCATGGCTATGTTGTTATGATATCGGGCGTGTTTTGCGGGATCGTGCTTGCAAATAACTTGGCCGTGATTCCATTTATGCTTTTTGGAAAGAGGATTCGCAAATTTATGCACTCGACATTCTTGGCCAGGATGCACCGGGAAAGCATTCGCGAGATTGCCACGCACTAAGCGAGGGACTAGCAGTGGCCTTGTACAAAGTAATACTCCACTGGCGGGAGATTGATAACTACTACCAAATCGAGTTTAATAATGTTAATATAATATCAATGGCGCTTCCTTGCTCAAGTGAAATAGAGGAAGGATTTGCATGTAGGCGTTTCCTTCGCATTCGTAGATGTCAGGCCCAAACATAGAGCAGGGACGGTCATGATGATCCAATACTTCATCATACCTTCAAAGGGACCAACTCTCCCGAAAGGAATAATACGCTACCATACAGTACCCTTGCAACCCCCGAGCTAATTTGTATCTCATAGTCTTTTCAGTCTTTATTTAGAATATATAATGTTCAATCCTAACCTCACGTTCGTGACGTTTTCTCTCACGTCGCGTTATTGTTGGACATGGTTGTCGCTAGCCGCGGACGAAGTATGGTTCACGCCTCACCAATAGCCTGGGGATTTTGAATTTCCAAATGTGCAGGCGCGAATTTTGCAGTAGTTCGAGCCGAGACTGGTACATACGAACACAAAGAATTAGGTCAGTATCTAGAAGATCACTGTCCAAACTCGTCACTCCAGCCCAAAGCACCTCTCACTACTCCTCTTGTCATTACCCCACCAATGTGGCATCGACACGACCTTGCCAGCGCCAAAGAATAAGAAGATGAGCAGCATGTTGAAGTTGAAGCCAGCGTCGAAGGCCGCGGCGAGGATGTAGTTCCAGCGGGCCCATAGAGGATAACGGTACCGGTAGGCCCAGAACATGACGACGAAGCCGCCGATGAAGCTGCTGAGGAAGCCGGTGCTGATATTTCCGTACCAGCGAGACATGCACGAGAAGAAAATCGGAGTGTTCCACAGATGGAACTTGTACCGAGGGAAGGTCCGGTGCAGGGCGAAGACGAGAAGGGGTGCGAGGAGGCCAACAAGGAAACCGTATGGGACAACCTTATAAATTGGCTCCTTGAACAGGCGAATGGGTCCCTATATACGATGATCACTATTAGAACCATAATACAATCTAAAGTGTGCCGGCCGGTTGGAGTCTAATACAGTGAAAGACAACGGCGACGCGCTTGACAGGTTTTATGATATTATTTGGTTAGGAGGAGAGAGTGAGGGCTTACCAATAAAACATATTGGACTGCCATGGTCAAGTTGCTAGCGAGACTTTGCCCCGTCCATTGGTGCGTGGGGTCGACAAGCTCCCCGGTCAAGTAATCCCTCTTTGTATTCAGGACCCATCTAACTACTGCATAGTTTATTGGGATTCCCAACAGACTGCCAAACCACTGGGCGAAAAAAACGGTCTTTGGAGGGCAATGCTGTACCAGAGTCAGTATGCTTAGTGGCGTTGTCCGGAGAGTTTCCATCGTTGGAAAACCTAAAGCTTACCATGTAATGCCCGAGCTTTTGGTCCTAAGATTTAGTAAATTTGACGTTAGCCGACTCCATACAGAGATAGATGTGCTCACCTGGGTGTTCTGCATGGCAATTCCGACTTGGCGCCTGCCAAGTATCCTGATCACATCACACCAGTCCCTGACCGCATCAAACGTCTGAGTGGAATGCACCAGACACTTAACGTAGGATTACACATACCTGGAGAAACCATTGAGCACGATACCAAGCGTTGCCTGCTATGCTTCCGTAAACAGAGGCCCCGGTAGGGTTCTTATGACCATGTACTGCATTAACCATCAAACCATAGAGGAGCTCATTCGTTGTCCCAACTTCGATCTGAAAATTGCTCAACGCGTAGAGCCAACCCATGGGCAGAACGATGACAGCGCCGGTCCCAACGGCAACAAGCAGCGTCCACCATGGGATAAATAAACTGTTGGTAGCGACGATGACAAGAAGAGAAATAAATGCGGCCGAGAAAAGAGTCAGATACCACCAGAGTGGGACGTCATCATAAGCGCGCTGCAGAATGCTGAGCTGGTCATTGTACTGGTGGGCAATAGACCTGGACTTGCCCCGTGACCGCGCCCGGAGTTTGATAACCGCATCTTTGATTTGTTTGTAACCGAAAAGGCCAATCCAGACAAGCGCAGAGGTGTAGCTGGCATAATCGAAGAACATGCTGCCTTTTGGTCAGCAGGTGACAACTCAGGGTGGGTAAGGGGTTGGACTCACTTCCATCGAAGCTGCAGACTCGCGTACGGCGGCCCCAGTTCCTGGTAAGCTGTTTCGTTGAATGAGACGTCGGGAGTCAAAAGTTGGGTCATGGGATAAGAAGTCCCATTCTCTATCCCAGTGTTAGCGGCACTCGTAAGGCTAGGATCAAGGCATAACCACTGTCATCCACCCACTGTCATCTCCGGAATCAGAGAGAATGAAATAAGGAAGGCAGCTAAAAAAAAAAAAAAAAAAAAAAAAAAAAAAAAAGAAAAAGAAAAAGAAAAAGACCACACACCTAGGAACAACCGATTGGACATCAATTTCTTGTCCCACTCTCCAAGTCCCTTGAATTTAGCAATTGGGAGCAGAATCCAGCAGTTGACGACGAAAGCGAGGAACATCACCACCTGCGTCCACCACGGCGTGAGGAACAGAGAAATGTACGCGGCGACGCTAGACCAGTCCAAGGAGAAGTTGAGAACGCCCATGCCACCAAAGCCAGCGCCGACAAAATTGGCAGTCGGGTTATTTGGGGCGAACCAGCAAATGACAGCGAGACTGCCCAGCATCGGGAAAACATATTCGGGAAGGAATTGCCAGAGGATGACAGCGAGTAACACCCACCAAAAGACGCGAGTCTGCTTTCTGGATAAAGCTGTCGGGTGCGTGCGCTGCTTTTTCTGGGTCTCGAAGAGGGCGGTTTGACAAAGACTGTTATACCGGTTTGTTTGTCAACCTGGTGATCTATCCTCCGATCGGATGATAACCAAAATACTCACGCCTGGAACCACGGGTAGATGGGGTCGTAAATTAGGAATTGGCGGGCAATCGCCGCAAAAGAGTATCCTGTCCAGACGATACCCCACATGAAGAAGATAGCCACTGCAGGGTTGATCCGCTGGCCAAAGTACAACTCGGCAATCGAGACAGGCGTATAGCCCAAGTTATAGGTGGCACCAGACGCTGCAGTGATGGTGATGAGGACGTGCTCCTTGACGCTGAAGGGACCCGGGTTCGTGTTGAAGCCCCACTGGGTGAAGGGGATACGGACCTGCCGAGAAGGCAGCGCTTTCGCCCACCAGTCGCCGACGTAGCTCGAGGCGAGTTGTACAAAAAAGATTGAATAGGGAGCATAAGTAGTACGGTAGTGGCTCATCTGACTGAGAAAGGCGCCGGGGACAACAAAGATGATTGATAGAATAAAATAGCGGAAGGTAAGGGTCGGCAGCGTTGGGTCATCATGTAAACTCACTACGCGGCGCACATAGGGCGGGATATCGCGAACACGAGGGTCGTCCTCAGAGAACGCAGTTTCTCCAGAGGAGTCGTTATCATCGGTAGTTGTGAATAAGAATGGGGGCTTCTCGGACATAGGAATATCGTCTGCGCTGTTCTTCTCATCATCCCTGTTGGCGGCGGAGGCGTCGCTGCCGATCGGCGACGTCACCTCCCGCGGGTCGGTCGAGATTTCTTTGCTGTGAGTCGCAGTCATGGCGAAGCGTGGTCCCCACAAAAATTAAAGAAGCTTTTGCTAACGTCCAGGCAAGGCCTGCCAAGACGGAAGGCTCGCATGGCCCTTTTATTATTTCGCAAAAGTTACCGATACTACAATTATCATCGGTTACAACCGCAACTCTTGGTCCCGCCCTGGCACGAAGGGCTACCAGAAAGGGCAGGTGGTTATTTTGACAACCCCATGCACGCTGCAAGGAGCGATGATGTGATCAGAACCGCGATCCTATTATTACTCTGTCTGACCATTGATTCGGGCTGTTCTCACGCAACCACCCGGATATTGTGCCGAGCGGCTAGAACCACCGACCACACCATTGATCAACGTGAAAACACTGCCTGTCGCCAGAGAGGATCTCGATAACGTCATTTGTCCAAAAGGGCCCGGGAAAGAACTTTTGGTGCCGAGAAGAACTTTTGGGGTCTATTTAACCAGGGAACTGGCGCGGAAAGAAGAAATATTGACGGATCGGTCCACATGGTCAAGTCCCGGAGCGACTAAAACATTAGCAGTCCCGCCCTGTCAATACTGCATTAGTAATAATTCTAATTTTATAATGTAATAGCGGACTCCAGCTATTATTCGATGTTACTCGACTGGCACGAAAAGGCTGACTGGCATCACGAATGGAAAAGGGATCATAAGAGGAAAAGTTGGGGATGCTAGTTTCGGACGAAAAGCTATCCGCTAGTTTGTTCGGTTTGCGAGGGCTGATCAGAGTAAGGAATGGGTTTCGAGGTGGATACGCTCGTTCCGCCGAGTTAGTTAAGGAACTTCAGCACAGAGAGGATCCCTTTGGCTTCGTTCCCGACTAGCTTCCAACAGAACCAGCGCTCCTTTAGCTCCCAGCACTCGGGCTAGGCTTCAACAGGCCTGCTTCGATTTCAGACTAAGACGTGGTCCACCACGGCGAGAAAAGGTAGAGACGTTATCCAGCCAAGGCCAGGGGGCCGGGTGATGATATTGGCAACTTGCCAAAGCGGAATTTTACTAATTTTACTAATTATCTCATAAGAAAAAAGCACGATTTTCATGTTATCGTCGAACGGATGATCGAGTTAATGGCATTATCGAGCCCCTTGACGTCTGGTATTGACTTCATATTCGACCACCTACGAGAAATGCCAATAGATTCGGGCGCGTCCAAGCTGACAGATCAGCTCAAAGTTACTCCTTTCCCACGCCCCCACCCGGCTTTTGTGCATACCAGAAATAATAGTTAAAGTATCGATGTACCTCCGTGTCCTCAAGGGCCTTCCTCGCCATCGCCAAGACCACTTGACTTTCAACTTGCGACATTCCCAGGGCCTCAAAGGGCCGCCCAGCAAAGGTTGGCATAATGTCGACTACGGCAAGCTTCTGATACATCCCAACGAGACGGAGAGTCTTGTCCTTAGCCCACACGCCGATAGGTACTTTCTTCACGTGGCACTGTATGTTTTCAAAGCCGGCGGCGCGCAGGAGAGGTTCGAGATTCGCGGGAAGCGTCGTGTTCATCCCAAAGGTGGAAAAGGCCTCGCCGGCAAGATCATACATTCTTTTCACGGGATCATTGGGTAGCATGGTACCGTCGTCGCAGAAGGGGGCGCCGTGGAGCTCTTGAAGTTCGATCCAACCACCGGGCTTCAGAGCACTAGAGAAGAATTAACGCGCCGGATATTATTTCAGGAGGAAAGCGGGCTACGTTACTCAAAAGCATTCTTCAAAACTCTGGGCACATCTCTCAGGATGATGACCATGAACCTGAAATGAACAAGGTCGCAATCGCGTATCAACCAGTCCAGTTCACAGTCATCTACAATGAAGTCCACATTCGGAGGGACCCATAGAGGTTGGATAGGCGATAGGTCGATGCCACGCACACGAGCACTGGGATACCTATCCCCGGCTTTTCTCGGGTGGTGCTGGTTATTATTATGGATAAGAAGCGGATGGCGGGGACCGTTTCAGCTGTCACATACCATCGATTGCCCATATCCCTTTACCACCGTCAAAGGTTAGCAAAAGTTACAATCCCCTCACCAGGAAACAGGAGGGGGAGACGATTGAAGAAAGGGTTAATCCTATACCAGTACCAGTGCCAATATCTAATATCAGTTGTGGATCATCACCGATCGGGGCATAATGCAAGACCCCGTCCGTAAGCTCAAGCATCATTACATGTTTCATGTCTTCCCGATTCTGCTCAATATCGTCGTTCGGTACTGGATACCGACTGTTCTTGAAGGAATGGTAGCGTCGCCCATGTTCGTACGTATGCGCATAGACGGTTGAAGTAACTGACGTTGTCGCAACAGATGAGACATCGTAGCCTTCAGCCAAAAATTCGTCTTCTTCCCCAGGCTCACTCGCAGCCTCGATTGGGGGAAGATCCCGTGAGGAGTGGATTGACTCTCTGGCAGGGCTATCGTCTCTCTCTGCGACTTCAGAATCGGCAGGCATCGCGTTAGTGTCGACGCTAGCAAATTTAGCGTCTCTTTCGGGGTTTTGGTTCGACAGGGGTTGATGCTAGGGCGGGCCGCCAGGTCGTTTGGAAGGGGCCAGGCCTGTGGGATGGAGTACTTGGTCGTAGTGTCGAAGTACTCTCAACAGAGACTATGACGAGTTCTTGTAGATCAAACGCAACGAGAAGAGCTGAATATCGTATATTTCAAGACTACGCGGTCTTTCTTGTGCATCAAGCGTGGGTAGGATTTCGTCCCAAGTTTATGCCCCTCCTCCTTGATGGGCAGATTTGAAGGGCTGGGTTGAAGCAGCCTCGGTTGTATTCATTGTATTCACGTGATATATCACGTGCATCTTCTCAACTCAGTGTTGAAAACAAGGTTAATCTAGTGACTACATTCCGAGAGCTCTACTAATTCTTCTCTAGTACATCCCGGCCTATGCGACCGATCCAACGATGCGATATGAGTTAGGCCAATTTCCCGTGTCCCTTCGTGGCCATCAGCATTTTCCCGACAGTCTCGATGTTAAATGAGCGCTCAGCTTCTTGCAAAGACTGCTCCACTGCCTTTGCACCCCGCTCAATTAACTCGGCATCGAACGCCGACATAACCTTCTCTCTCGCGGCTGGATCTGCGCACTCAGACAGTTGGAGGAGGGCCTGAACGTAATTCTTGACGTCCTCGATCGCGTGCTGTAATCCTTGGCCGCGGTCTTCTCGCCCCACAAGACCAACCCATCAGCGACGCACTCGAGAATTGTCCCTACATATTATTGTCCAACTTACATGGTAGCATTGGGTGGGCAGCATCGCCCGCCAAGGTCACTCTACCGGACCGATTGTCCCAAGGAATAGGAACCCAGTACTTCATCTCATCAATATTGCACGGGCTGTGATCAGGGGTCCCATCGATTGCCGACTGGAACGGCTCGCAGAGATCACTGGTGTTCGCCTTGATATAGTCAATGGCCTCCTGGTCTCGTAAATCAACGGGTTCACCTCGCCATATCTTGACCCAGAAGGTAGCCCAGGTCGACATATCGGCAGGATCATCAACGTACATGACTGTTGTAAACTTGCATGTCAGAGTTAATGTCTCGGAATAATGTGCTAGCACGGCGCCACCGCCAACGCAACAATAAAACGCGGAATATCAGGGTGAAAGAGCAGGCTTGCCTCCGCATCCAGCAACTGCATCTGTGCCCATCATTATTGCTGCCACTGGGTGCGCATCCACAATTCGCTTTATCTTCGCGACGTCACCATCGTTAATGATGCCGGTCGCGAACATCAAACCCGAGCGCTGAGAGCGAGCAGCGTCATGCCCCAAGAGTAACTCGCGAACTGTTGATGACGTGCCGTCTGCGCCAAATACGAAGTCCACATCGACGCTATCTCCATCGTGAAAGGCAAGTTGCACGGAATCCGCAGTCGACGATAGTTTTGTCAGCTCCTTGCCCCATCGAATGTCAATTCCTGTCATGAAAACTTCACGAAGTCTTTGACGTGTAATGCGTCTCGCCCCCGGCGTCGGACTCCTAAATAAAATGTCACCCGTGACGCCGTTGAAACAGGGCAGACACTCGATCTCTTCGTTGAAATCCAAGTGTGGGTTGCAGACTGCGCGAGGGAAACTCTGCCAAACTTCGTCGGGAAGGAGATTTCGCAAGATGGGCAGGGCCCAGTGGATGAGGATGGTCCAGTCACGGCTGCGGATGTTGGAGTTTACCTCTCGTTCGAAGACGACAACGTTGGTAAAGCCATTCTACTTGACGTATATTCCTGTAAGCTTCTGTTTTGTTCCAGGACACATAATACAAGCGAGCGGGGTACGATCTTGGGGCTCTAGGACCTTTTTCAATGCCTGCGCGGCGAGTAGTCCGGTGATACCGGCGCCGATAATTGCAACTGGAGAGCTCATTTTATGACCCTAAGAGAGCTGTTCTGTAGAAATGATACTCACGGGGCAAGCAGTCTAAGAGAGTATGATCATTTGCGGCATTAGGGGGGAACTAATTCTAGCGCCAGCGCGAGTTTTCCTCCATTTTTCCCCACCTTTTGTGCCAAGCAGAAAATATGCATTGGGGTATCAAGCTAACCCAACGAAGCGCATCGTCGTTGCGACTTCTGCAAGTCGTTTCGGGTGAGAGGGACCACGTGATGTGTTGAAGAATCACATGAAGAGCTTGATGAAGAATGCAGTGCAATGCAGAATCTGTGAAACCCACATCCAACTCGACAATAGAAATAGCACGTTTTTGTTTCGTCAGTCACAAATGTTCCAAATTACAAGGGACAGCATATTAAACTCGGAAGATGCTTGGCCTCGTGCTCATTCACCCTTGCACGTATCATCAGTGAGACATCGATCGATATCCTGCCCGATGTCTTCCTACGTCCACATCGTCGTATTCCGGCGAACAATCCAATTGATAACCCCAACTGCAAAATCACCCCTCTTCCGCATCACTGGCTCGATCCTCTCTTTAAACTTCTCATCGGTCACGTACCTGGAGGCTGTGAGCCGGCACACGATCTCGCGAAGGGCAATATCCCCCTCAACAACCTTCTCGTAGAGTTCATCCACCGCGTCGGGGAAACCCTCGCTAGTGGCGTAACACATCTCTGCCGCGCGGTAGAATCGATCACGGGCTAGTAGGCGGAGGGAGGGGACGTCGTAGACATGGGCCATGATGTAGACGCGGAGGTGGATAAGGAGCTCCGCGTCGAGATCTCTAATGTAGACCTTCGCATCGATGGGATCACCGGGAGAATTAGGTAGCGGGGTATCGCTGGGACCAAAGTCTTCTGACTCCTCTGCTGGCTCGTCGGCGTCTTCCTCTTCCTCTTCCTCCTCGCCTTCCTCATCCCACTCTTTTCCGTCCCCTTCGTTATCGTAGACCCCGGGTTCTTCATCGAGGTTTTCGGCGACCTCCTCAGGGGTCATCTTAGATGTTTCCGATGGCTTTTCTGGGTTTGGAGTGACCCCGTCATCGTAGTTGCCTGTGTACAGAAACTGGAGGAAGCGGCGCAGGGTTTCCGGATCATCCTCTGGAAGCTGTATTACCCCCGTTGAAGCTTCCTATCATGCTATTACTTAGCCTGCACGTTCACTCAATTAGGAGTCTATGGGTGGGGCATGGTACTTGGAATTGGCCCGACAGCGCACGATCAAAAAAAGGTGACTGAGGACATACGATGGCCCTGTGTGCTGAGAAGGTTGTCTCGCCGCAGACAATCTTCATGTCAGAGAATTTCCCAGAGAGGTACAGCTTCGAAAGAGCCGCAAAAATGCACGTCGTGCGTAGGTGATCAACCGGGTCGTCATCAGGATCGCGATGCTCCGCACCCGTGGAAGATGGTGCCTGTGGAGATGGGGGCCGAGGCATCCTATATCGGGACACTTCAAGGTTGGAGCTTGACACTGGATTGATGAGTTATGATATAAAATGCAGAGAAGGGCCTGAAAACGCGGCCAGATGAAATATCCTGAAGAAGCTGTTCGGGATTGAGTCTGGCGCTGGAGTCGCGTCGCGTTTCGAGAGCCTTCAGGTGCTGCCCAATCGGGCTTAAAACGATTCCCCCCCCGCATTCCAACGGTGGCCCCGGCCAGGCTTCACTCCTCACTCTCCGCGATTAAAGGTTGGAGGAAAAAAAGGTAATAATTCCAAGGTATTTAATTATTTAAGTAATTTGAAGGCTTGGTATCAAACGACCGATCATTTTACCTTCTTCCTTGCTTCCAGCGGATGCCAAATATGCAGTTTCAAAGGGAATTGCCTGGGTATGAAAAGGTAAAGTCAAGAAGAATTTGTTCCCACAAAAAGCACTGAATGAAAATAAGATCTAGGGACTGGAGTACGCTGCGCGCTTCTCGATCCGCAACCAAAATTTCTCGATCATCCATATTCCCTAAGTCGTCCAAGATACGCACATTAGCTGTCGAAAGTTTAAATCACCAGTATCCCATGTTTAGGGAATCTGAACCTACAAAATTCGTTATTTCTGCCGGTTTCTGCGCGTTGGCAATAGAAAAGTCGAATCGCCGAAATAGCTGTGGCGCAAGTCAGCACTCGTCGGAGGATCAGGGAAGTCTAAACGCCGGATCCTTACCTCGACAAAAATCTTGTTGAACTCCATCAAGGCAACAGGCCTCCCCAAACACTGATACTTGCCGTAGTGGAAGACGAGATCAACCGTGCTAGTCATTTTCGCCAGTCGAGCCTGATCCGTCTCCTCTAGCCAGCGTTCCGGTCTGAAGACATCGGCATCCTCGCCGAAGATGGTTTTCGAATGATGGATGCTAAAGGCTGACGAGCCGATCTGGGTGCCAGCTGGAACGAAAATGCCATGAATAACGTCGCCTCCAGGAGGCACCTGCTTAAAAAATGGACCCGAAGCGGGAGGGTTCATACGTAACGCCTCCTTAATCACGGCTTGGAGATATACGAGGTCCTTCCCCTCCGAGTTCTTGATGGGTGACGAAATCTTCGCGGCTGCTATGGCGTCGTCAATTTCCTTCTGTAGCCTTTGATAGGCGCGGGGGATCGTAAGGAGGTTGAGTAGCACAATTCGGATAGTTGTCGCTGATGTGTCGCTGCCCGCCATCACTTGGAGGAGCGCCTCTCCTGATGCTTCTTCCTGCGTAAGTCCGTGGCGGATGAACGAGCCAAGCATGTCGAATTTCTGCTCGGCGCCAGGCTTGTAACGTTCCGCTACGGCCTTGTTTGTCACACTATATCCAGAGACAAGATTGGTCAGATTGGCTTGTTAAAACAGTTTGTGGGATATTCCAAGGAAGAAAGGGGGGAACGTAGCAGAAGAAATGATAACGTGGGGATACACGTACCCTATGAATGCCCCGAATCCAACCTTATCACTGGCCTTGGGAAACAACCCCCGAAGAAGTCGTGAGTGAACTATCCTAGCGAGCCAAGGTACGTGGATGATAACTATCATCGGAGGAATAAAGGCCTTCGTGATCTTGATGTAGTCAAATACGTCATCATCCTTCTCTAGGAAGCCAAAGGCCTGCCCGAAGGCGAGGTCGCTGATGACATCGAGGGTGAAATACTGTCCTTTCTCGCCAAAGTCCATTGGACGATATTCTGTACCGGTTGAGATGTACTTCTTCTCGATGAGCTCGATGAATTTGGCAATCTGGGTATCAATGGTTCCTTCCATCGAAAGGTTTTCCTTGCCAGAGTACTAATGTATTTTTTGGACCCTGTTAGCTTCCACGGGTAGTTCCGCATTCTGTCAAAGGGGTTGGCAAGAGTTGAAGTTACCCCGGCAGCCATTTTGGCACGCAGTTCTCGGTGCGCGACTTCGTCCCGCATGGAGACTAGGTTATCCCGGCTAGGATCTAACTTTTGGGCACCATGCCCTAATGAATGATTGTTAGATCCAAAAGAGCACGAATGCCGCATGACGTCGATATAAACTTACAAGGCCCTCGTGTGTAGGGCGACCTCACAGCCATCATCTTCCGTAGCACCTCGGGATCGTCTGTGAGTAGTTCATTTGGTCCGATCCGAGCCAGCGATCCTGTCAGCCATTAGCGACCATTCCGAAAAGCGTGATAGGGTCTCGGCCGAGATTGGCTGCACTCACCGTATTTATCCGTCACTTCCTTGAAAGAATCAGGCGCCGCCCCGTCGAGAGTCACCTTGATCATCCAATAACTAGATAAGCTGGCCCAGAATGGGCCTGGGATATGCGATAGGCGGTACCATTGATAGACCACGCGGGCGGAATACGCCGCGACCAGCAACCCCAAGAGCCCACCAGTAGCTGTCGCCTTCGGCAGCTCCCGCAGTGAGGAGAGCGCCGATAGGACGGACGTGCTAATGGACGACTGGATATTCATGCTTGTGTTCTTCTTTCTCTCTCCTGTCGTTTTCACGCTGTCCCGTCCTGTCTCCTCCCCCAGACAATGGGTTGGAGGTTGATTTTGAAGCAGCTCAAATCCACAAAGCTTCGGTTTTTGAAGCAAAAGTGGAGACGAGAAAGGAGACAAGATGAGGGAGGGGTGGGGTTAAAGACGTTGGCTGGGCTACTCCATTGTCTCATTTGATCTGTCCGCGCGCGGAGGACGAGTTGGCCCGTCCCGCTGGGCCTTCGACTTTTGGCGCCATTCTACAGACTCAAAGAGGAATGTATTGATAGGCTAGCGGTGTACCCGTACCTTGTCCTCGGAGGCAAAGGATGGAGTTGGCAGTAGTGCCGAATTCCGTGGTGAGGATGTAACTTAGAATCTTACGTAAATATTCTCATTCGACGTATTCATTCAACGAATGGGCAGGTTTCTTCGTATCCATGGAAGGAAGGAAGCCAGGCCGCAAGGGTCCTGGATGACATTCATGTTCTGTCGAGAGTATCCTAAACACTATCCTGTTCTAGGATTAGTTCGGCCACATTCGGGTGGTCTTGGTCCCGCCTCATCCTTGTCATTTTCAAACTAAGGACTTGGCACCTATCAAAGGCGTTGATAACAATCTATTTTCGTCGATCTACCCGCGGACGAAAAAACACCCCAAGCCAAGAATGGAACCGACTTGGTCTTGAGGTGCCAAATCGCATATTCTGAATGGAATTTGAGAAATCGTGTCTTTCACGCAAAGGTTTGGTAAAATAGCATTATCGACATCCGATATGACTCGGGAGAACCGTAATACATTCCTTGTGCTTCTGTTGAAACGCCGTGACGCTTTCCGTTGACGTCCGCCAGATCCACGGTCAACAGCTCCAACATGGAGTGGCACTTCGCAACCCCTGCTTCATTTCAGATCCCAGAGCTCCGTATCCGGGTTGCCATGTCAGAGGACGCATGCCATGCCTCAGCCAGTGGTGTATTTCTATAACCGCTACCCGATAATAGCAGTCACGAGACAGTCAATCAGTTCAGTCTACTTCCAGAAAGATCACGACCACGAAGGGCCCGCAAAACTCGCTCTCAAGTCAAGCATGGCCTTCGGGGATTGCTACTTTCAAGAGCAGAGACGATGGGGATACCGGGTGTGAAAAGAGTTGAGGTTGCCGCCTTGAAGATCGGAACTCGCTTATTAAGGAGGAGAGGGATGTATTGCTGCAGTGACTCCAGAGCGCTCTCTGGATCATTTAGAGACTCGACAGTCTCCTGCATGCCTTTTCCTTAAAATTACCTTGTATTTATTTGTGGACCAGGTAGGCTATAGCTTACTCACGGTTACTACTAGGGATGAAGATACCAAGATGCAGTTGAAAGTACCAAAACGCTGCTCTTCATGTCGTCGCTACCATTATTTAGAAGTTGATGTACACGATCAAGCCGCACCACGTCGAAGGGCCGTCATATTTGCATAGATGATGACACGCAACAGCCAATATTTCCAACGGCTGAGGGCGCCAACATAAATCTTCAAGGCGTATTATTCTCCAAATTCTTCCAACTAGATCCCGGCCATGACTGGCACTGGAACAGAGGTCATCTGTCGGTCAATATAGCCTGGGAATCTTCACCTGTTTCCAAATCATTTTGTTCTTAGGAAGATTGGATTAAGACTATGAGTTAGCATCCTCCTCCTGCGGTATTCCGCTCGACTTATAGATCTTCAAATTCCTTCTTCAACTGTCTTTCCAACTTTTCCCATTGGCCCCTTACTTTGTAAGCCGAGGTCCAGTAGTTGCTTTTACTGTCCTTGCCAAAGACGAAAAACCCATCCGCGGGCTTGACAGGCCCGTGGTTTTCTTGAACATATCAAGGCCTGCAAGGAACATTGCCGCCCTTGGGACCTTGCGTGCTGGTGCAAAATCAAGATTGAACAGACCAGCTTTAGACCAGTTGGAACTGCCGATCTGGGCCATGCCGCCATCGCCAAAGATAATGATTGGCAGGCCAGTGCCAGATGTCCGCACCATCGAGTAGTAAGCTTCGTGCTGAGCCCGCGTCCCCTGTTGATTAATTGCCCGCCGCACCTGGCATGCAAGCCAACTCAGTGGCTTGCTAGCGACGTCCCCTGCGCTTACAAGGATGTTGGCCCAGCCAAAGGCATTGCCAACATATGGGTTTGTAGCAGAGTTGGGAATGAGATCACCCTCAAACGCCTTGCGAAGGGACATGGCGATGGATGCAGCAACCTGAGAGTGACAAGGCGGGGTTAGAGTGTCCTGGGACCAAATGAGTTCTTAGTTGTCAATACATACCGTCCTACTAGGGGTCATGCCCATGGATGTGACGACGGAGCGTATTGTCCAAGCTGTTAAGATATCATTTCCAGTTAGGAAAACCTTGGAGGCGTCCTCACCGTTCTGGATGGCCGAGGAGCGAAGCTCCTCAAGTGCTTTTTCCAGCTGTGGTCGCCAGTATGTCTCAGGAACGCAAACCATGCGGTTCTCCTTGGCTCGGAGGAGCATATCAATCCCATATCCCAAGCCCCACTTAATGATCCACCCACTCCAACTCGGCGATCAGTAAGGACATGTGGCTCTGTGGCGGGCCGCGTTCCTTGGGCCAGTACGTCAAACGGATCCGAATCGGGATTGCACGGCGTGGGGATCTCGTCTTCCCTACCCCAGAGCATAGCGCTCTAGCCCTCAACAATGTACTGCATACCGAGTGCATCAAAGGCAACATGCTACCATTGCAGCACCACGATGGTCTTATCGGTGAAGGAATTGACACGCAGTCCCAACACTAGCTTGTCGGAGGCGAGGTAGTCCTTGATGCCGCCCGGTTGATAACCAGACTCCCATGCCAAGTCCGCGAGGTCATCTGGATCACCAACAACAGCCGGGCGGCTACTTGGTTTTGGAATTCGAGAGGCCGCTGGACGTGATGCCGCAGATACGCCGTGGTCGACATGAGTAAATGTTATTGCGGGTCTCTCAGCTGTGAACTCTACAGGAATGTGCCATTCGATCTTGCCGGAAGCCTGGTACATACGGCGGTTCTCGGTTAGGAAGGGCGCTGCCAACGGTAGTTTTGAAAAGAAACGTGAACCCCAGGAGAGCTTACATTCTTCTTCAGCCGCCCTCCCAATCTCTCCCATCCTTTTCGTCTAACTAAACCTTCGAGTGACAGCCGGAGCTTTTCCGGGTCAAGCACATTGTCAAACACGAGCGATACAGCCATGTTATTGCCTTGAACGAGAAGACTGTTCTCGAAAAAGTGGAGCGGTACCACCCTGTCACCAGGTCGCGGCTCCACGACTTGCCGACGCCTAAGGAGAGTATCCATTGCAATGCTCAGTTGTTCGGAAGGTGGTATTGGTCTGTGCCTGCCAGCACGAATGAAGGATTCAATGGAAAATAACCACGGAGGATCACCAGATTGCCAGCACAAGCGCGGGTGGAAAACCATCAATATAAAAGTGCAGACCCGATACCTCGCCGCTGAAAGCATATTCCCGTCACACAACAACAGCCTGAGCCCAATTACTTACCGACTTACCGAAGTCATTACTCCCTTAGTAACCCCTGCCCCAGTGGGCCGGCTCAGAGGAAATTCCTCCGGACGAAACATATCTTTCAAGGTTGTACCTCAGTAGAAACAGACTTATCCAACATTGGTTTCGAACATTAATTCGTACTTGTAGTTTGCAAAGGATGCCTGGCCAGGGGCGTCGTGCTGCAGCATGTTTTGTTGATATGTAAGTAGTGCCATCATACCATGCGCTGTGTATGACTTGTCGTTTTCAGTTCAGGAATTCCCCTTTTTAATTCACGATATCGTCCTCCCTCCTACCTCGGTTTACTAAGGTAACCCATGCACCGTAGTATGTTACAGATGATCTCGCGAGCAGTGACTAGGGGGGTTGCATAGAGAAGGAGCATACTCTGGTAAGTCACTAGACAATTCGGACATGGTCTGCACCTTTAATTTGTTTTCTGCGCAAATTCCCCGTCCACGAGAGACTAGTATATAGTGGGTGTTAGGTACTATTAGATGTTGTTTTACTTTTGCCAGTAGTAACGCGAATATAAGAAGATATCACTACTTCCCATTTGACTCAAGAGCATTACTCTTAAGTACATAGGTTTGGTTTTTCCGATGACTTTGCTGCGCGAAGCCGCATCACATCACCGACCATGGATCAGCTCGCGATGTCCCCCACCTAGAACCTATAACTCTATATAGATTAGTACGGCGATCGCATTCTACGTCACCTATTTTGTAGCTACTATTCTCCCTAGACTTCGTCATTTCCAAGCTACAAAGCTCGTTAAGAAAGTAGAAGTTGCTCTAAGTAAGTTTCTTAGGAGTTAACTTCTAAAACTTTAAAGGCGATACTCACAACTATATCCATTCGTTAATATAGTCATTCTAACACTCTCTTACGGGTGTACTCTAATATATTTCGTAACCCTAATCAATCGTGAGTTCCACGGCGCTGCTTAAGACAATTCAAGATACTAAATTACACTAGTAATAAGCCATAGCTAAAGAAGGCATATTAGTTAACTAACTATAGGAGATCTCATTAAGTTCAAAAAAGCAAGCCGCCCGGAAAATAATACGGCAAGTGTCCTCATAGTAAGACAGCAGACTAACAGCAAACAGGGCTTACTTCCCAACACCTTAACGTACTTAATAATACTATCTATCACCAAGACGGCCATACTATATATCTTATATTATATCGACCCCTCCCTTATTTATCGCTCCACTGTTATAGTTATCAGCATCGCTATTTTTAACTATACTCTCGTCTTAACTATTATTACCAGAGGTCTATACAGCCCACTAAAGCAGAGAATATTAAAGTATTTAGAAAACATAGCCCTCTCCTAGGCTATTACAATCCTAATACTAGCCTATTAATAGTATTAGGTAGATATAACTAGTAATAAGATTAAGATATTATCTATTAGTAGTAGAGTAAAGTAGTTAAGTAGTATTTATAAGATATAAGTAAGAAGTATATATTTAAGTATAGAGGTATAGTTATATTTAAATTAACTACTAGAAAGTCTTAAAAGATAAACTAGATATATAAAGTAAACTATAGCTTATATAGACATTTCCCTTCTAAGCTCTCCTATATAAGTTAGTTTTTAAGTTAATTAATTAGTTACTTAGGTTTATAATCAATTAGTTACTTATTAAGTTAACTAATTAGTTACTTTTTAGTAAAAGCAACTATATAACTTATAATTCTACTATACTATACTACTTCCTTATAACCTAGTTATAGCTATATTATAATATAATCTCCCCTCTCCCTTAGTCTTTATCTTTAAAGACCTATTAATTCTTAATTTCTTTTCTCTTCTATAAATATACTTATACCTATTCCTCCCTTATTTCCTTAACTATATAGAATTATATTTTTAAATCTTATTTCTCTAGAATAGTTATATTTAAAATTAATTAAGAGTATCTAATATAGGCTATTAATAATATTCTCTCCTAATAATATCTTTTTAAAATACCTAAATACTTATTTTACTTTAATTCCTATACTCCCTATAAGTATATAGTCTAAGAAAAGTAGTCTTATTATAAATACTATATCTCTTTTTATTAAATTAACTATAATACTAGGGGAGTTATAGATTCTACTTATAAATTTTCTCCTTCTTTTAAGTTTTAGTATTTTATTAACCTATTTTTTAATTAATTAGCTAGAGTAGGAGTAGTTCTACCTAAAGTAAAAAGAGAAGGAGGCTAAAGTAGATATTACCTACTACCTTATTATTCTTAATACTACTATATCTTATACTAGTTATCTTAAAAAGGAAAAAGAACTTTATAAGAAAAGGGTATTAGAAGTTATTTATCTAAGGATAGAATAAGTTACTAAAGAGGATATTACTAAGAATGTTATATCTATTATTCCTAAATTAAAGATTAACTAAAGCTTCCCTTTAGATCTAGTATTATTAGATCCTTTAGTTTCTTTAGGTATTTCTAGTAAAATATAATAAGAAGTTACTAGCTCCCTATTAAATATTTAATAGGCTTTTAAGTATTTTTACTATATTTAAAGTTTTTCTATTTAATTAAATATTTAACTTCTTTATTATCTTCTATAGAATTAAAAATTTTCTCTAGCTTCCTATTAAATACTTAACTTTCCTATTATTATTTATTAAATTAAGGATTTTCTTAGCTTTTTAAATATAATAAAAATATTTAGTTAAATAAAAAGTTTTAGAAGTTAATTATAAACTAGAACTACTAGAAAAAATAAAGAAGAACTAAATATTTTTATTATATTTAAAATTTTTTTATTTAATTAAAAATAAATTAAAACTATATAACTAAGTAATAAGTTAGATTATAAGAAATTAGGACTATTTTAAGTTAAATATTAAGTACTTCTTTATTTTTCCTTTTTTTTTTGGTTTCCCCATTTCCCCTTTTAAGGGTTAGTTCTTTAATTTATTTTTAATTTAGGGGTCTCTAGTTTCTAGTTTTTTTAGGTATTTTTAGTAGAATATAGTAAGAAGTTACTAGTTCCTTATTAAATATTTAATAAGGAACTAGTAACTTCTTACTATATTCTACTAAAAATACCTAAAAAAACTTTATAAATAATTAGTAGAAGAGCTATAGTTTATCTAGTAATAAATAAAATATTATATAGAAAATTAGATATCTTTTTATTCTTTTTAATAGTTCTAGTTTATAATTAACTTCTAAAACTTTTTATTTAACTAGAAATAGTTTTAATTTCTTATAATCTAATTTATTACTTAGTTATATAGTTTTAATTTAGTGGTTTTTAGTTTTTAGTTTCTTTTATAGTAATTAGACCTTACTTCTTTTTTTAAGAGTTAGTTTTTTAACTTATTTTTAGTTTATATAGTATTTTATTTATTACTAGATAAATTATAATTCCTCTATTAATTATTTATAAAATTTTTTTATTTTATCTACTATAAGGATAGTTTATTTAGCCTAAGTTTTAATTTCTATTAGTTTAAATCTAACTTAGAGTTTAATATTATAGTTTATATAAAATAATAATATTTTTATACTTTCTAATATATTAGTATTATAGGCTTTCTAGGTTAAAAGTAATAGTAATATTTAATTATTTTATTCTTAGTTAATATAGTACTTTAAGTATATTTCTAATATCTAGTTTATTTACTTAATTTACCCTTATATTTCTAGGTAATATATTATAGACAGCTTATAATTAATTCCTATTCTATCTACTAGGCTTTACTAGAACTTTAAGATAAATAGTAGTCCTCTATTAGAGTTGATTTCCTCTAGTAGATTATAGTTTACTATTACTATTTATAGGAATAGTTTAGCAAACTATAGTACTTATATTACTTCCTTATAAGGTATAAAGTAGGTATACTTTATAAGTTAATCTACTACTATTATAATATTATTATATTTAATTTTTATAGTAAGGTCTTTTAATAGTAGTAGTTTAATAATAAAGTTAATTGTAATCTTTTACTATAGTACTTTTAAAACTAGTATTAGCTATAGTAGTCTATATAGCTTATACTATAATATTTTATTTTATATATACTGTTTATATATATTAGTAAAGTATTAAAGGTTTTTAGTATTTTAATTTATCTAGTAATTTCTTTTAAAAATCTAAAGGGTTCTTTTAAAGTTTAGGTAGCTATATAATATAGACTTATATATTCCTTTAAAGATATGATTAGTAAGGCTATTAGTTACTATTATTTTTCTATTTTTATATTATAGCTTATTCTTCTTTTTTATATTAAAATAGTTTAAAAAGTCCTTATAGTAATATATTTTATATCTTTTCTATTTTTCTTTAATTATCTTAAAAAGCTCTAGGTCTTATTTTATCTAATAGCTAATTATAATTTACTATAAATTACTTTACTTATTATAGTATAATATTATTTAAGCTTCCTTAAGTATTTTCTAGAAATAGTTAAAGTATTAGCTAAGTATATTAGCTTATCTATTCTCCTTTCCTTTAATATATATAATCTTAAAGTTATATTCTAATAGTTTTTTAGTTTATTATATTTATTATTAATTAAATTCCTTAGTTATAGTAAATCTTATAAGATTTTTATAGTCTAAATAGACTATAATAGGGTATTTAGTACCTATTAGGTAATACTTCTATTCTTTAAATACTTTAATAATAGCTATTAATTTCTTATTAGGTATTTTATAGTATAGCTTAGGTCTACTAAGTTTTTTTAATATAAATACTATAGGGTAGAGTTTACTATTTTTATCTTACTATCCTAGTTATACTCTTAGACTATAATCTAATATATCTATTTCTAATTTAAAAGGTTTTAAGGAATCTATTTAATAAAATATAAGTTATTTATATATAGCTTACTTAACTTTTTAGAATACTTTCTATTTTTTAAATCCCTATTTAAATAGATTATCTTTTTTAGTAAGTTCTATAAGGACTTATATATTAGTATTATAGCTTTTTAAGAATCTCCTATAGAAGTTAAAGAATTTAAGGAATCTTCTAACTTTAGTAATATTTATTAATATTAGCTATTCTAAGATAGCTTTAACTTTTAATTTTTATATTTAGATCTTTCCTAGCTAGATTATATATTTTAGGAAATCTATTTATTATTTATAGAACTTATATTTAAATAGTTCTATTAATAAGTTTACTTCCTATAACTTTTAAAAAACTTTATATATATATTCCTTATATTCTTTAAGAGTATTTAAATAGATAAGGATATTATTAAAATATATTATTATAAAGTTATTTAAATATTTTTATAGTATATAGTTAATTATTATTTAGAAGTTTATAGAAATATTAGTAAGTTTAAAAAGTATAATTAAGTATTTAAAGTATTTTAGGTATATCCTAAAAGTAGTTTTCTACTTATTACTTTTTTTAATATAGATTAAATTATATATTCCTTTTAAGTTTAAAGTTATAAATTACTATATTCCCTAAAGTCTATCTTATAATTTAGAAATTAGAGGTAGTAGATATTAGTTTTTAATAGTAATATTATTTAGCTATTAATAGTCTATATATATTTATAATTTACTATTCTTCTTAAGTATAAAGAAGATAGGGTATCTAGCTAGTAATATTAATAATTAGATATATCTTTTCTTTAGTATTTTTTTAATATACTCTTTTAAAGTTTAGAATTATATCTTATTAAAATTATAGATAGGTATAAACCTTAGTTATATACCTTCTTTTAAAAGTATCTTATAATCTTACTAGCTATATTCTAGTAGTCTAGTATCTAATTCTTTAGTAAATACTTTACTATATTTCTAGTATTTTTTTAATATATACTATAGTATTTTATCTATTATTAGTTTAATTTTAAAGTTTATAATAGTTTTTATTATATATATTTATTTATATTTTCTTTCTTTTAATAAGTAATTTAAATCTTTTATAGTAAGTATTTTAAAATAGATTATTATTCTAAAAGCTCTTAGCTTACTTAAAGATAACTTTTCTAGTTAATATTTTTTAGAGGCTAAGTTATTTCCTAGGCCTTGCTTAGTCTTATCCTAAGTAAACTAATTAGTTACTTAATTAATCTATAAATTTCTTATTTATAGTTATAGTATTCCTAGTATAATAAAATAGTTTACTATCCTAGTAATATTAAAAGAGATATTATTAGTTTTTCTAGTAATAATAATATAGAGGTATATAGTCTTAGTACTTATAACTTTACTTTTATATTTAACTAGTATTTTATTATATATATTTAGGGTATATAGTTAGTTCTTTATAATCTATAGGAGTTCTAATTTATTAATAATTATAAGTAAGATAAAGTTTCTTTATACTCTACTATCTATTAGGGCTATAAGTTTTTAGCTTACTAGAGTAACTAGTACTTTTAGATAGTAGATCTATTATCCTTTTATAATATTTATTTTTTATATATCTTTTAGGGATCTTAATCTTATTATTTAGGTAACTTCTTTAGTAACTAATAGTATATTACTATATTATTATCTTTATAAGTTAACTAGTTATTATTATAATTTCCTAATTTCCTTATATTATAATTATAGTTCCCTTCTAAGTTTAGCTACTTCTTCTTTACTATTAATTAGGTCCTAGGCTAGCTCTAGCTACTTATTAGTTTCTTTATTAAGTTTTTTCTTAAGTTAATTAAGCTAGTTAGATATATTATCTAGTAACTTTGTTTTATATCTTAACTTAGGGTCTTTTAGGGTTTATATATAGTAAGTCTACTATTTAGTAGTATTTTATAAGTTTATTAAATACTATATAGTTTTTTATTCTAGTTGCTTTAGGTTTAATTCTTCTTTTATTACTTTAAAAACTCATTAAAATACTTCTTTTTCTAGGTTTTTAATAATTCTTTAGAAGATTTTCCTTTTTTCTTTCTTTTTAAGTATATTATAGTAGCTAACTAGTAAAATAGTAAACTATTTCTCTTATTCCTAATTTATTTACCTAGATCTTTCCTAGGACTTAGTTAATTTTTTTAATTTAATAAGCTTTTCTTTATTAAAACTAATATATTCTTCTAAGTTATTAATTTACTATTAGAATTCTACTTGTAGGTCTTTACTATAGAATATCTTTTCTAACTAGTTAATATAATCTAAGATATTAAAAATAACTTTTTATTGCTTTTTGGTCTATTTTTAGATATTGTAGACGTCCTTTTCTTTTATATTTTACTATAGGTTAGCAATTTGGAGGGTGTAGTGTAGTTAGTTAACTTATTTCTATAGGTTAATTAAGTTACTTTTAATATCTACATTTTACTCTATTTAGGTAAAGCTTTTTTTACTTATTTCCTCTTTACTTTCTTTCTATACCTATTCTCTTTTTTCTATAGCTTTAGATTATTATTATTTTCTTTATTATTAAACCTATTATTTATAGTCTTCTTATCTATTATTATAGATTTTATATCCTATTAGTAGTTCTAATATATTCTTCTATACCTATACCTATAGATCTTCTAATTTAAATCTATTTAGGCTAAGTTATTTAATAAGTTTAATATATAAAGTTATTTTTCCTTTAGACTTTATAAGTTCCTTTAGTTTTAATTTATATATAGGCTATTATAGTAAATATAGTATTTAGTAGTGGTAATAGTATATTTTATTAAAATGTTACTTATAGGATAGGTCTCCTAGTACTAGGGTTTTATATTTTTCTAATAGGTCTTTTATTATTTCTTTAATATAATTTTTAATTTTAGGGATTTTAGTAGTTTCTTCCTATTTTATTATTTTAAATATTTATAGTTTCTTAAGGTACTATCCTACTCTTTCTTTCTTACTTTAGTAGATAATATACTTATTATTATAATATATAGTCTATAATAGGGATTTATAATTAACTATATTAGTTCTAAATTATTATATCTTCTTTTTTAGTACTAGCTTAAATCTAACTTTTTTTTTATTAGGCTTCTTATAATTTAGTTTAGGCTTATACTTTATTTAATATTCCCTTATATAATATCTAAATTATCTATATTTATAATATTTACTAATTTTATTTTTAAAGGATTTAAAAATAATATTCTTATTATTAGCTTCTAATTCTATAGGCTTTAAATAGGTTTTTTATAATATATTACTATTATTTCTCTTTTACTTACTATTAGTAGGGGCCTATAGCTTATAGGCCTTTATTATAGTTATATAGCTATATTTTTACTATTATTATTTATATAGTTAATTATTAATTTTAATAGCCTTTTCTATATATTTATTTAACTAAGTAAGTTTTTCTTTTTTATAAAGTTTATTCTTAATATCTTCTTTAAGTTTATTATAGAAGTAAATTATTAGGGGTTTATTTCTTTAGTTAAGGTAAGTAGTGATCTACTTAAACTTAATTATATACTTAGTAATAGATCTTTTCTAGTTTAATTTTTTAAGTTATTAAATTATAGTTTATTATTTATCTAATTCTCTAAAAGCTTTCTTTAGGGTTTCTTTAAATATTTTATAGTTTTTAAAAATTTTAATAGTTTTAGCTTATTATCTAATTTTGTTGTTTTCTAGATAGTTTTAGAGGGTTAGTTTAAACTAAGTAAGTATATTACCTATAAAGTACTAGGCTATAATAGTAACCTTATTAGCCTTAGTATAGAATTATTCCTTATAATATTATAGAAAGGTTTTTATTTAAATTAAAAACTTTTATAGTTCTTATTAGTTCTTTTTATATTTCTTAAGTATAGTAATCTTAAGTTTAGGTATTATAGATATAGTAGGTATAGGAAAAGTACTTTTTCTTCTAGTTATAATATTAGCATTTAACTATTAGATTATCTAATCTAACTAGATAATTTACTACTTAATTTAAATATTAATATCTTATTACTAGATAGTAAAGCCCTTAATATCTTTTATCTTAGTAATCTATTTTTTAACTTTAGTATATACTTCTTTAATAGTAATAGTATAATTATAGTTATTATTAAAGTCTTTATTAATTTCTATAGTAAATCTAGTTACCTTATATATCTTAACCTTATTATCTAATTTAGAAAAAGTCTTTTCCTTTATAAGTATTATAATTTCTAGATATTAATATTATTTAATAGAATTACTTACTAAATAGGAATAGTTAATATATTATAATCCTAATACTAGCTTATTAATAGTATTAGGTAAATATAATTAGTAATAGGATTAAGGTAGTTATCTATTAATAGTAGAGTAAGGTAGTTAAGTAATATTTATAAAATATAGATAAGAAGTATATATTTAAGTATAGGGGTATAATTATATTTAAATTAATTACTAGAGAGTCTTAAAAGATAAATTAGATATATAGTAGAACCTATAGTTTATATAGACATTTCCCTTCTAAGCTCTCCTTAGATTATTCTAGCTTACTATAATCCTATATAACCTAGATCACTTATAAATTACTATAAGTATAGGTAATCTATTATTTCCTATAATCCTAGTATAGTTCTATAGTTTACTTTTTTCTACTAGTCTTAACTACTTAGCCTTCTATCCTAACTAGATATAGCTATAATATAATACTTCTCCTTTTTTAATCTTTATTTTTAAAGACTTATAAGTAAGCCTTTTAATTATTAGTTTCTTATTTTATAAGTTTTCTTTTTTTACTTCTTTAAAATATTTTATAATTATTACTATACCTAATTATACTTATAGATCTCTTTCTAAATCTTCTTATAACTATTTAAACTTAGCTAATATAATTAAATTATTAGATACTAAAACTAAAATACTATATATATATTATTTTAAAAATAATAAAGTATATATTTAAGTATAGGGGTATAGTTATATTTAAATTAATTATTTATAAGTTTAATTTAGAAATTAGTTTTTAAAATCTTTTATAGGAAACTTATTTAATTTTTTAATATAATACCTTTTCTTAGATTAGATTATATAAAATTATAGTAAGCTAAGGTAATCTAGGGAAAGCTTAGAAGGGAAATATCTATATAAATTATAAATTTTATTATATATCTAATTTATTTTTTAAAACTTTCTAATAGTTAATTTAAATATATACTTTTTACTTATATTTTATAAATATTATAATTCCTAGATATTAATATTATTAAAATTAATTAAAAGCTTTTAATTAATTTTAATAATATCTAAGCTATTTTAAAATAGCTTAGATATTATTAAAATTAATTAAAAGCTTTTAAGATTAAAAAGCTTTTATATAAAGCTAGTATTTTTAAATACTATTTTAAAATAAGTTATATAACTTCTTTAAAAATATATTTTAATATATAAAACTAAAGAAATAGGAAAATTTATAATAGCTTTCTTTTTAGTTTTTAATTTTAAATAGTACTAGCTATTTAAGTTTATATAGTAATTTCTAAAGCTTAGGAGAAGTTAATAATATCTAGCTATCTTTACTATAAGATATATAATATAGAAAAAGTTAATAATATTATTATTAAGTAAATTAGTAATATATTAAGTAAATAAGTAAAATTAAAAATAAAATTACCTAATTCTATAAGACTTTTTTTAAAAGTTAGTAATTACTTCCTATAAAAACTATAGAAATTTTATAATAAAGCCTTATAATAAATCTTAATATATATAAAACTAATTTAACTAGGCTAGTAATACTTTAGTATTAGTAATATTATAATTTACAAGTTTTTAATCTAATAGAAGTAAAACTATATAAGTTTACTATTAAAATTTTTTTTTATATTTAAAAAATTAGAGCTTAAATAATATAATAATATTAAATAATATTAAATTTTATTTAACTAAAAGTATAAGTATTTATATAGATAATATATATATATAGAGGGGTCAAGGTCGAAAAATTTCAAAAGTTACAAATTCACTACAGGCTTCCATACCCGACCAAGACACAAACCCAAACCCAAGGGCCTATAAATAAGATAACCTATAAGCAGCCCACCTATTCGTTCATAATTTTTTCTAACTAAGATAGATAAAGCACTAATTCATCTAAATAACTATAATCTACAAGCAAGTAAAACACCCTTCCTTTTATATTTCCCTTAATATCTATCCTCTAATATATCTCCTAAGTACGGAATTCAGTTATCTATATAAATATTACTATCTTATCTAAGTTTTATAACCCTTCTCCACAAATCTACCTCCCATCTCCCACAAGTAAGAAATATAATTATTTATCTAATCTATAAACTATAAAATAAAATCCTACTTATAAATTTTCTTTAAGCTTTTTTTAAGTTTAAAGAAGTAAATAAAATAAATTAAGCTTTTAATAACTTTATTAAGAGAATAATTAGGAAGAAGCCTATAACTATAAGAAACTAGATATTAAAATATAAAGATAAGATCCTAAAGGGAATCTTAAATATAGTATAGGCTAAGTGCTAAATATAGAAAATTATTAGTTAATAGATATATAGCTAGTAATTTTACGTCTTATTACATTTAAACTAGTACTAGATTAAAATTTTATAATAAAAAAAAATAGTTTTACTATAAAACTAGTACATTATAATTAAGAGTACCTTTACTACTTCTCAGGCAGGGGTAACTATTATTAACCCCCAGTATTACAATCCTAATACTAGCCTATTAATAGTATTAGGTAGATATAACTAGTAATAAGATTAAAGTAGTTATCTATTAGTAGTAAAATAAAATAGTTAAATAATATTTATAAGATATAAATAAAAAATATATATTTAAATATAGGGATATAATTATACTTAAATTAACTACTAAAAAATCTTAAAAGATAAACTAAATATATAGTAGAACTTATAGTTTATATAGACATTTCCCTTCTAAGCTCTCCCTAGATTACCTTAGCTTATTATAATCCTATATAATCTAGATTACTCCTAAATTACTATAAGTATAAGTAATCTATATTTCCTATAATCTAATATATTCCTATAGTTTATCCTTTTCTACTAACTATAACTACCCAGCCTTCCTTTCTAGTTATATATAGTTATAATATAATACTTCCCTTTTTTTAGTCTTTATCCCTAAAGACTTATAAGTAAACCTTCTACTTATTAATTCCTTATTTTATAAGTTTCTTCTTAATTCCTAAAATATTTTTATTATAATTATTACTATACTTAATTACAATTACAAATCTTTTTCTAAATCTTCCTATAATTATTTAAACCTAGCTAATATAATTAAGTTATTAAATACTAAAACTAAGATACTATATATATATTACTTTAAAAATAATAAGATATATATAATAAATAAAAGATCTTCTTATTATATAGAATATATATAGTAAAGTAGATTATATAATAGGGTTTTTATAACTTCTACTTATAAGTTCTTTATTCTCTCCTACTTCTTCCTAATTACTAACTATTTTTCCTAATTACTTATTTCCTATAAGAGTAAAGGAAACTAAAGAAGGAGGAGGCTAAGGTAAAGGAGGTATTATTTATTCTTTAGATATAATTATTAATAATAGTAAACTATCTAGTATATATCTATTAGATAAAGAAGAATATTAAAGTAAAAAACTCTAAGATATTTAAAAAAGAGATTTAGAATTTAGATAAGGAGGATAATATCTACCTTTCTATCTAAAAGTCTTATATAGTAGAGGATCTTTAGTTTTTTAGAGTTTCTAATTTTATTAACTAGTCTTTATTAGGTTTAGGGGATAATTTTATAGATTTAAGTTTTTTAGTTAATCTAGGTTCTTCTAGTAGAATATAGTAAGAAGTTACTAGCTCCCTACTAAGTATTTAATAAGTTCCTAAATATTTTTACTATATTTAAAATTCTTCTATTTAACTAAATACTTAACTTTTCTATTATTATCATTTATTAAATTAAGAATTTTCTTAATATCCTAAATATCTTCTTTAAATTTAATTATAATAGACTCTTTTATAAATATATTATTATATACTAATTTAAAGAATATTATATAGAAAATTAGATATTTCTTTATTCCTTCTAATAATTCTAATTTATAGTTAACTTCTAAAACTTTTTACTTAACTAGAAATAATCTTAATTTTTTATAATCTAACTTATTACTTAATTATATAATTTTAATTTAGAAGTCTCTAATCCCTAATTTCTTTTATAGTAACTAGACCTTACTTCTCCTCTTAAAGGTTAGTCCTTTAACTTATTTCTAATCTATATAATATTTTATTTATTACTAAATAAATTATAATTCTTTTATTAATTACTTATAAAATTCCTTTATTTTATCTACTATAAAAATAGCTTATTTAGCTTAAGTTTTAATTTCTATTAGTTTAAATCTTACTTAAGGTTTAATATTATAGTTAGTATAAAATAGTAATATTTTTATACTTTCTAATATATTAATATTATAGGCTTTCTAAGCTAAGGGTAATAGTAATATTTAATTATCTTATTCTTAGTTAATATAGTATTTTAAATATATCTCTAATATCTAGTTTATTTATTTAACCTACCCTTATATTTCTAGGTAATATATTATAGATAATTTATAATTAATTCTTATTCTATCTAATAAGCTTTACTAAAACTTTAAAATAAATATTAATCCTCTATTAAAGTTAATTTCTTCTAATAAGTTATAATTTATTACTATAGTTTATAGGAATAGTTTAGTAAACTAAAGTACTATTATTACTTTATTATAGGGTATAAAGTAAGTATACTTTATAAGTTAATTTACTATTACTATAATACTATTATATATAACTTTTATAGTAAAGTTCTTAGATAGTAGTAGTTTAATAATAAAGTTAATAGTAATCTTCTACTAAAATATTTTAGATACTAGTATTAATTATAGCTTTCTATATAGCTTATACTATAATACTTTATTTTTAGTATAGTATATATACTATTTAAAGATATCTTCTATTATTATAGAACTTATTTTATAGTAATAGAGTTATTTGAAAATTTATTATATTTACTTTAGGTTAGGGTACTTATATAAGGGTAACTTATAGATTCCCTTAAAGATATCTTTAGCTAGTTATCTAAATACTATAATTTTTCTATTATATTTTTATATTCTATATTTCTTTTTAATATCTAGATAGTTTATAAGCAACTTCTAGTATCCTAGGTCTAGGCCTTAATAGTAGTCTTTAATTTTCTAAAGTAATTTAGGTTCTATCTTAATTTAGTAAATAATTATAATTTATTATAAGTTTTCTTACTTATTATAATAAAAAATAGTATTTACTTCCTTAGGTATTTTCTAGAAGTAATTAGGTTTATAGCTAAGTATATTAGCTTAGCTATTTTCTTTCCCTTTAATATATATAATCTTAAAGTTATATTCTAATAGTTCTTTAGCTTAATATACTTATTATTAGTTAAATTCTTTAGTTATAGTAAACTTTATAAGGTTTTTATAATCTAAATAGATAGTAATAGGGTATTTAGCACCTATTAAATAGTATTTCTATTTCTTAAATACTTTAATAATAGCTATTAGCTTTTTATTAGGTATTTTATAGTATAACTTTAGTCTATTAAGTTTCTTTAATATAAATACTATAGGATAGAACCTACTATACTTATCTTGTTACCCTAGTTATACTCCTAAGCTATAGTCTAATATATTTATTTCTAATTTAAATAATTTTAAGAGGTCTACTTAGTAGAATATAGGTTATTTATATATAGCTTACTTAACTTTTTAAAATACCTCCTATTCTTTAAGTCTCTATTTAAATAGATTATCTTTTTTAGTAAATTCTATAAGGGCTTATATATTAATATTATATCTTCTTAAAAATCTTCTATAAAAATTAAGGAATCTAAGGAATTCTCTAACTTTAATAATATTTATTAATATTAGCTATTCTAGAATAACTTTAACTTTTAATTCTTATATTTAGATTTTTCCTAGTTAGATTATATATTTAAGAAAATCTACTTATTACTTATAGAATTTATATTTAGATAGTTTTACTAATAAGTTTATTTTTTATAATTTTTAGAGGACTTTATATATATACTTCTTATATTTTTTAAGAGTATTTAAGTAGATAAAGATATTATTAAAATATATTACTATAAAGTTATCTAAATACTCTTATAAAATATAGTTAATTATAGTTTAGAAACTTATAAGGGTATTAGTAAGTTTAAAAGGTATAATTAAGTATTTAAAATATTTAAAATATATCTTAAAAATAGTCTTCTACTTATTACTTTCTTTAATATAGACTAGGTTATATATTTTCTTTAAATTTAAAATTATAAATTACTAAACTTTTTAAAGCCTATCTTATAATTTAGAAATTAAAAGTAGTAGGTATTAGTTCTTTATAATAATATCATTTAGCTATTAATAGTCTATATATATCTATAATTTACTATTTTTCTTAAATATAAAGAAGATAAAATATCTAGCTAATAATATTAATAATTAGATATATCTTTTCTTTAATATTTCTTTAATATATTCCCTTAGAGTTTAGAATTATATTTTATTAAGATTATAGATAAATATAAACTTTAATTATATACCTTCTTTTAGGGGTATTTTATAGTCCTACTAACTATATTCTAGTAGTCTAATATCCAATTCTTTAGTAAATATCTTACTATATTTCTAATATTCCTTTAATATATACTATAGTATTTTATTTACTATTAGTTTAATTTTAAAGCTTATAATAGCTTTTATTATATATACTTATTTATATTTTCTTCTTTTTAATAAATAATTTAAATCTTTAATAGTAAGTACTTTAAAGTAGATTATTATTCTAAAGGCTTTTAACTTACTTAAAGATAACTTTTCTAGTTAATACTTTTTAGAAGCTAAGTTATTCCCTAGGCTTTACTTAGCTTTATTCTAAATAAACTAATTAGTTACTTAATTAATTTATAGGTTTCTTATTTATAATTATAGTATTCTTAGTATAATAAGGTAGTTTACTATTCTAGTAATATTAAAGGAGATATTATTAATTTTTCTAGTAATAGTAATATAGAAGTATATAGTTTTAATACTTATAACTCTACCTTTATATTTAACTAGTATTCTATTATATATATTTAAAATATATAGCTAGTTCTTTATAATCTATAGGAGTTCTAACTTATTAATAATTATAAGTAAAATAAAATTCCTTTATATTCTACTATCTACTAGGGCTATAAGTTTTTAACTTACTAAAGTAACTAGTATTTTTAGATAGTAGATCTATTATCTTTCTATAATATTTATTTTTTATATATCTTCTTAAAATCCTAATTTTATTACTTAGATAACTTCTTTAGTAATTAAAAGTATATTATTATATTACTATCTTTATAAGTTAGTTAATTATTATTATAGCTTTTTTATTTCTTTATATTATAATTATAGTTCTTTTTTTAATTTAGCTATCTTTTCTTTATTATTAATTAGGTCCTAAACTAATTTTAGCTATCTATAGGTTTTTTCTTATAAGTTTTATTTAATTTATTTAATTTATCTTACTAAGTTTTTTAATTTAAAGTCTTTTAGAATCTATAAGTAGTAGGTTTACTATTTAATAGTACTCTCTAGGTCTAATAGGTATTATATTATCTCTTATTTAAGTTGTTTTAGGTTTAGCTCTTTTCTAATTATTTTTAAAAGTTACTAAAGTATTTCTTCTTTTAAGTTTTTAATAATTTCTTAGAGGATTTTTTTCTCCTTTTCTTTTTTAAATATAATATAATAACTAATTAATAAGTTAGTAAACTATTTTTCTTATTTTTAATTTATTTATTTAGACTTTTTTTAGAATTTAGTTAATTTTTCTAATTTAGTAAGTCTATTTTTATTAAAATTAATTTATTTATCTAAATTATTAATTTATTATTAGAATTTTATTTATAGGTCTTTACTATAGAATATCTTTTCTAGCTAATTAATATAATTTAAGGTATTAAAGATTATTTTTTATTATCTTTAGTTTTACTTTTATATATTATAGATACTTTCTTTCTTTATATTCTATTATAAGTTAATATCTTAAAGAATATAGTAGAGTTAGTTAATTTGTCCTTATAAGTTAATTAAGTTACTTTCTATATCTATATTTTATTTAGCTTATATAGGGTTCTTTTTACTTATTTCCCCTTTACTTCCTTTTTATATTTATTCTCCTCTTTTAGTAGCTTTAGACTACTACTATTTTCTTTATTATTAAATTTATTACTTATAGTCTTCCTATTTATTATTATAAAGTTAATATCTTATTAGTAGTTTTAGTATATTTTTCTATATTATTTATTATTTTTCTAGATAGGGAATATTCTTTAAATCTTCTAACTTAAGTTTACTTATACTAAGTTATTTAATAAGTCTAATATATAAAATTATTTCCCCTTTAGATTTTATAAGTTTTTCTAGTTCTAATTTATATATAGGCTATTATATTAAATATAGTATTTAATAGTAATAGTAATATACTTCTTTATAATATTACTTATAAGATAAGTTTTTTAATATTAAAGTTTTAAACTTTCCTAATAATTCCTATTAAGTTTCCTTTATCTATTCCCTAATCTCTAAAATATTAGTAATTTCTTCCTATTTTATTATTTTAAAAGTTTATAGTTTTTTAGGATATTATCCTATTCTATTTTTCTTACTTTAGTAGATAGTATAGCTATTATTATAATATATAATCTATAATAGGGACTTATAATTAATTATATTAGCTTTAAACTATTATATCTTTCCTTTAGGTATAGGCTTCTAATCCTTCTTTCTTTTATCTTAAGATTATATTTTACTTTTATTTTAGTATTTCTATATTTAATATTTATACTTATTATATAGATAATATTTACTAATCTTATTTTCTAGTAACTTAGAAATAATTCCCTTATTATTAGCCCTAAGTTCTATAAGTTTTAAGTAAGTTCTCTATAATATATTACTATTACTTTTTTTCTATTTATTATTAGTAGAGGCTTATAGCTTATAAGCTTTTATTATAATAGTATAGCTATATTTCTATTATTATTATTTATATAGTTAGTTATTAATCTTAATAGCTTTTTTTATATACTTACTTAGTTAAGTAGATTTCTCTTCTTTATAAAATTTATTTTTAATATTTTCTTTAAATTTATTATAAAAGTAAGTTATTAGGGGCTTATCTTTTTAGTTAAGGTAAGTAGTAATCTATTTAAACTTAGTTATATATTTAATAATAGATCT
This sequence comes from Scedosporium apiospermum, assembly GCF_000732125.1. Classification (NCBI taxonomy): domain Eukaryota; kingdom Fungi; phylum Ascomycota; class Sordariomycetes; order Microascales; family Microascaceae; genus Scedosporium; species Scedosporium apiospermum. The sequence continues at coordinate 1,985,779 of NW_015971833.1, read as the reverse complement.
TTTCTAGCTTAACTTTTTAAGTTATTAAAATATTAGTTAAGTTCTCTATTTTTTTTATATTAATAACCTATAAAGTCTTTAACTATCTTTATTTTAATAATTTATTTTTTAATTTTAATATATATTTCTTTAATAATAGTAATATAATTATAATTATATTATTACTATTAAAAAAGTATATATTTAAGTGTAGGGGTATAGTTATATTTAAATTAACTATTAGAGAATTTTAAAAGATAAATTAGATATATAGTAGAATTTATAGTTTATATAGATATTTCTCTTCTAAGCTCTCTTTAGATTACTTTAGCTTACTATAATCCTATATAATCTAGATTATTCCTAGATTACTATAAGTATAGGTAATCTATATTTCCTATAATCTAATATATTCTTATAGTTTATCCTTTTCTGCTAGCTATGACTGCCTGGCCTTCTTTTCTAGCTATGTGTAGCTGTGATACCTAAGAGGGCTTTATTTTTATAAAAATATTCTAATTTCCTTCTTTTAAGGGAGAAATTTTACAGCCTACCCTATGCTAAGGGAGTATGTTACGAGTTTCTACTGTATCTGCTGTTTTGTGACTGTGGCTGTACGTATGTTGTATTAGCGGCTATGAAGAATATCTTATTGCTTGTTGATATGCTTAGTCTCGGCGCTGAAGTTCAAGACCGGTAATTTCTCGGTTGTTTTGCTGCTCGGGACGCCTGGGCATTTGCTTATTCAAAAATACCCTACCTGATAAATTCTTTAGACTATTAATGTTTCTGATCGGCGGAGCAGCTATTGTTCAAGTGGAAAATTGGTATTGTGGGCCCATGGGTGGGTTGCTGTTCCGGGGATAGAGCTCGGTGTGGTGGGTAAATACAATTGCAGTTTCAAGAGTGGTGGAATTAATGGGAAAGTGAACCTGCGTTAGCCTAGGACAGAATGTTCTGTAATTAGCCCTAGTTGAGAATGTGGGGTATATAACCCGCTATCAGTTGTAGGTTATATACCTACAGAGAGTAAACTTCATTTTACGCTCAGATCTCAATACTTTGTCCTCGTCCGGAACCTGATAAAAATTACTCAAGTTGCCCATCATTTTTCACTCGACGACGATTTTTGGTCAACCGAGCCAGAGTTCTGTGCGCTAAACCACAGTTCCAAGCGATGACGCGATCCCGAACGGCCCAAGATAGCAGTCTTAATAATGGTGCAGTCGTAGTCGACTGTGTGATTATAGGAACAGGTCCAGCGGGAGGGGCATTAGCAGCTTTCTTGGGACATTATGGTTCGTAAAGATCACAGAATGTTGAAATTTGTAGCCGCTATATTAACGAGATAACTAGGAATCAAAGGTCTTATATTCAGCAACACTTCTTCGACAACAGAGGCGCCTAGAGCCCACATAACCAACATGGCCACCATGGGTGAGAAAACTTTTACCAAGGTGCCGAGCTTGGTTTGCTAACAAAGGAACCAGAGTGTATGCGGGACATCGGGCTTGAAGAAGAGTGCCGCAAAGCGGGGCTTTCACAGGAATTCATGACTTATTGCCACTGGTCTGAGAGCCTTTCTGGGGAGGAGTATGCTCGAGCGCCATCTTGGGGCACTGGTCCAGCAGCGGAGGTGAGAAAGACGCCCACCACCCTTCCGGGATGTAGGTCTGTCGGCCGCAATATTGACAAATCTGCAGGCAAAATATCATGCCGCAAGTCCATGTGCGCCAATGGACCTGGCACAGACACTTCTTGAGCCTATTTTGAATAGGAAGGCGGTTTCAAGTGGCTTTATCTGTCGCTTCAACACCGAATTCATTGGTTTTGAGCAAGACGAATCAAGCGACTTGGTGCACGTATTGGTCAGGGACAAAGTTTTTAGTACCGAGCACACAGTTCATTGCAAATATCTGTTCGGGGCAGATGGTGCACGCAGCAGGATTGTGCGACAGCTTGAACTCCCTTTAGAGCATGGCCATGGAGCCGGAGTCGAGGTATGGAACTTGCTCGTTGACGCGGACCTGTCAGACCAGATCAAACATCGGTATGGCAATTTACATTGGACCTTCCAAGAAGATCACCTCACTCCAGGGCTTGTTTGGATTGTCCATCCTAGGATGGTGAAACCATGGAATCAATGGGTGGTTGGGTTCTTTGTTGCCCCCGGTTCTTCTGCTAAAGCCAGCGCCCCAGCTACTGAAGAAGACTGGAAGTTGAGGGTGTCAAAAGCTTTCAATGCTTCTGTGCCCGTCACGATCCGTGATGTTTCCAGGTGGCAGCTCAATCATGCGGTGGCAAGCCAGTACTCCAAGGGGAGAATTTTCTGCTTAGGCGACGCTGTCCACCGCCATACCCCTGGCGGGGGTTTGGGTTCAAATACATCCATTCAGGATGCATATAATCTCGCATGGAAGGTTGCCCACGTTCTTCAAGGCAAGTACTTTATCCAGTCATTTGGCCACTGCATGTCACAAATTAATATCGAGAATAGGCAAAGCCAGTCCAAAACTGTTAGAGACATACTCGCAAGAAAGACAGCCAGTAGGAAAACATGTTGCCAATAGGTAGGAGTCAGAAATGAATCTCTTCTTGACCGTTAGCTAATTCTGCAAAGAGCCATGATGGCCGTGGATTACCATATGGAAATATGGAAAGTTTTAGGCTTAGATCTCAAACCTGATCTCACCGGGTTGAAAGAGAGGATCCAGCTATTGCGAGACGAGAGCAAAAAAGGCCACGAGTTGCGGGCTAGATTTCGGAAGGCTATTAAAGAGACGGGATATGAGCTTCAGGGCATCGGTATTGAGATGAACCATCGCTATACGTCTGACGCGATTTACATTGACGGGCAACAAGCGCCGCCAGATTTCGACGATGTTCTTCGCGAGTACAATATGACGACGTTTCCAGGAAGCCGCCTGCCTCATGCATGGCTGAACAAGGCGATACCGACAGAGCCTATCTCGACTCATGATCTCGCCGGGAAAGGCCGCTTCACGTTATTGACAGGCATAGGTGGAAGCGAATGGAAAGCAGCTGCAGAATCTGTTGCGACATCCTTGGGTGTAGAGATAGTTGCATTCTCAATTGGTTTTGGACAGGACTACGAAGATCCTCTTTTTGATTGGGAAAGTCTTCGCGAGGTGGAGGAATCTGGCTGTATTCTGGTCAGGCCAGACAGGTACATCGCGTGGAGGTCTGAGCAACTGAAACCAGATTGTACTTCGGCCCTTAAGGAAGCTATGAGACACGTGCTCTTGTTGGAAGATTCAGGGGAGTAGCATAATACGGTTCAGAATGCCCGAAGCGATGCTTTTAATTACATAGTCAGCTTCGGTCGGTTCTCTCACTCAGCGTTTATTTATTAATTGATCGATCAATCGATAGTCCACCTTATCCCATGTTCTATAGCACATTTTTGCCCAGTCCACATGCGATGTGGACTCATCCAGGAGGAAGAGCAGCATAGGTTGTTCTATTGTTACGACATTCTGGCCATTCAATTCAAGAGGTTTAAGCATCAAGAGCCCATCCGCATGGGCCTATTGCGCAGCCGCGTCAATTCCATACCGCAAAGCTCTGCAGGCTCTTTCCGAGGGCTATACTCATGTGGATGAGTGGGATAAGCAAGTTGACCAGAGTGTTGGGTTTCAGTAAGAGAATAGAAACTAAACTTTCTGCGTCTTAATCGTTGCCAAAGATGATTATTGGAAATACTTCTATTCAGTTGCTATGAAACGACTGAAAGTCCTTGGTGCTCACGAATTCTCCTTGCCAACAACGATCGCGGACCGTGTGGGCATGCCGGTCGCCAAGTCCGGCATAGTGCATCTTCGCCCACGCTTCAAAGACAAACGGTCAAAAGTGTTCTCTCAATCCGCACTAGACTGACTAGTTATTGGGGGTATATCGGATCTCGTCCCAAGCATCAACCACTGATTTAGTCCCAGCCTCGACAGCCCAGAACTTTCCAATTCGCTTAGTCTCATCTAAGAGGTAGAATACGATGTACTGCGCGTTGATAGCCTGGCCTAGCTTGGCAGCGGGGAATTCTTCGCTAGCCTGAAATATATTGGGTCAACTTACAAACGAATGACATCCTAGGGGCGAGGGTAAGGGGCAGCAGGAAAGAAACGAGGGCGTAACTGAATCCACAAACCCAGGTAGATAGGGGTATACTTACAGGCCAGTCGTGTTTCGGCACAAAATAAATGGTCACGTGGGCTGCAAGACCACCTTCGTCCAGAACCACGTGGTTGGGATAGATGTGTTCGTTCACGTGTTTCCTTCCCTCGACAAAGAAGCCAGTGACTGGCCCTTTGCCCACCACATCCAATTTTTTACCTGGAATGATCATGCAGACTTCGTCGCCATACCACTGGGAATACAGTTCAATGTTCTGGGTGTTGAAGTCCTTGATGTACCGGTCGAAGTCTGAGCGCGTCTTGATTTCGAACCCCATGATTGCGTGTATAGGAAGTGAGGGATGAAGACGGGTCAGTAAGCGGTTGGCTGGGACATAAGTGATAGGCAGGGAAGTGCGTGCACTGGGATTTAAATTGGCGGTCTCATTTTGATGTTCCTTCGTCCCCAGCCGTCGTTCAAGTGGCATGGCGACATCGACAGGCGTTTCTTAGAGCGGAGACGCTTCTGGCCGAGGTAGATAGCCGTCACTTCGGTGGGGAACGGTGGGAGACCAGACTAAGTGGTAATTGAATAGGCGGTCTGCTGTTGAATGGTTCGCAACCGTATATTACAATGACTACGCAAAAGTCCACTCCTCGACCCCCACCTCATCACATCGCCCGCGCCAAGGCTCTACCGCCTATCAAACCACAGGCCAAGTCATAATATAGGACGCCCACAATAACTTTAAAAAAAAAAAAAAAAGTTGAACATCTGCTTTGGAACTTTGGAGGTGATCAACTAGTTAGTGGTTCTTTTTGGTATAATAAATCTGGTCAACAGTTACGTGGCTATATTGTGGGACGAGCCATGCCAGGGAGCGGAGGTTGATCTAGTGTTCATAAGGGTCTTTTACTCCCGCGGTGCCAGTTGACTATGTGTGAACACTATAAATCAATTGAGATTATGAAGACGGAGACAGAGATCGTGGTGGAAAATGAGCAAGGCGCTAGTCTCCCTTCGTCTACGTGACCATCATCTAGATTCTGGTTCCGTTCGAGCTTTCTGGTACGTACAGTTAGTTACTCGTGTTACGCACCCACCAAAGGGGGGTCCCCACCCAAACGCAAATTTATTTTCGAGGTCACTTTACAAAAAAGACATCTATAAAAAATATTATAAATAAAAAATAGAAATAGTTAAAATATTTTAATAAGTACTTAAGTAATTATCTTAAATATATTTTTATTTTATTTTACTATATATATTTATAATATAATATTTTTAAAGAATATTATTTTAAAATTTATAGGGGGAGGGTAGCACGAGTACTAAAAGATAAAAATAGCTTTAGGACTAGGTTAATGTGATCTTTTTAATAATACTCATCCAGTGCGCCAGTGTTGCAGCTACCGGCTACCGTTCGTTAACGTAATTATATATGTCTTGCCAATTTTTCATTTGGCTTTGACCTCGCCTGTCACGGCCACACATGGCCAGACAGAACGGCCGAGCGGTCAAGGCCGGCAGAAAAGGGTAAACTACGGGAATACGCCAGGTCACGGGAGTAGCAGATCACCCGTACTCACGGTGATCCGGGAGTGATCCGGATCGTACAGGATCACGGTGAGCTAAGGTGATCCAGGGAGAGCTTGGAAGGGAAATGTCTATATAAACTACAGTCTCTACCATGTATCTAGTTTGTCCTTCGAGACTCTCCAGTAGTCAATTCAAGTACAACTACACCCCTACACTTGAATACGCACTTCTCACCCATATCTCGTGAACACTGCTTGACTGCCTCACTCTACCACCAACAGACAACCACCTCAATCCTGTCACCAGTTGTATCTACCTGATACCGTCAACGGGCTAGTGTTAGGATTGTAACATCGCCCACAAGCATCCCATTGATAGCCCAACTTTTAAACACCCACCCATGGGGGAGGAAATTGTCTCCACCGCCCACTTTTGCGCTTTCCGGCGGGTGGATAGAGGCCAAACCCACAGTGGGACGGACATCCACAGTGGGACACCCACAGTAGGACAACCACAGTGGGATGTAGGTGGAACCAAAAAAGTTCCCCATGGGTGTGTTGCTAATTTGAATTGTTCAACCATCCTCGGCGAATACCAGATTTTCCCCGGGGTCATCGCAGGACCTTTACTACCTATCAGGATAACACCACTTAGTTTCTTTGCGGGTGAATAAAGATTATTATTGTGAAAAGCGCAGGTCACGACATTTTATATGCTTGCTCTCCCATCAGCCAGCCGCATGATCAGACGACACCACGAAAAAGTCTCCGGATATTTTAATCAAGACATGATTGCTGTTCCGAAACCGCCATCGTTTCCGTTAAGGGTTGTCGTCGTCGGCGCAGGCCTTGGAGGGTTAACCTGTGCGGTTGTGTGTAAAAAACATGATTTAGATGTGGTTGTTTTGGAAAGGGCGCCGCAAATTGCTGCCGTGAGTTCAACAATAGCGGGCCATTTGGCAGTTCACCACTTCTGCAGCGCTTAGGACATTCTTCTAACTGACAGAGAGTCGCATGTAACTACAGGTAGGAGCAGGGATTCAAATTCCACCGAATGCGTCTCGGATCATGAAACACCTGGGCCTCTTAGAGGAATTATTGAAAGATGCTGTCAGAGTTGATAACCTAGAACTCCGTCGATACTCGAATGGGGAACTTCTCTTGAGCCGTGAATGCGGTGAGAAGGTGGAGCGAGAGTACGGGGCTCCTTGGCTGTATGTGACAAGGCTTTATACTTTCGGATAACTGGACGCTGATCATGATAATGAAACATAGGGTCGCACACCGCGAAGACTACCACCGGATATTATTGGAGCAGGCTAGAGATTTGGGGGTTGAGATCCGCCTTGGGGCGGAAGTGAAAGACGTCGATTTTGAGCAAACTAAAGTCGTTTTAGTGGATGGGGAGATTGTGTCTGGAGATGTAATTGTGGGCGCGGATGGTGAGTACCTCTGATGGATCAGGATTGGGGCGATGAACTAAGACATTTGGCAGGGCTGTGGTCTCGTTTTCGCGACCTTATTCTTGGGCGACCCTCACCACCTGTAGAGACAGGAGATCTAGCTTACAGAGCCACATTTCCGACCGCAATGCTTCAATCCTTAGGTAACAAGCGTGTTAATGAGTTCATTGGGCGCAACATACCCTGTGTCTGGATAGGACCGGACAAACACTGCGTCCTATACCCGGTTCGAGGAGGACGGGAGTACAACTTGGTGCTTCTACGCCCTGACAACCTTCCTTCAGGTACCCGGCAGGCCAATGGAGATTTGGAAGAAATGAGGCAAACCTTCCACGGATGGGATGAAGTTCTGACAACCATGATTTCCTGTGTTCCCCGTGTGTTGAAGTGGAAGCTTTGCCACCATGAAGAACTTGATAGTTGGTGCCGAAACAATGTTGCTATTCTGGGCGACGCCTGCCATCCTACCTTGCCATATCAAGCGCAGGGTGCCGCAATGGCCGTCGAAGACGGCGCGGTATTGGGTTACTTGTTAACAAGGCTATCGGATGACTTCAGCCACCATGAAGTTTTGCAGAAGATACCCTCAATACTTCAACTATATGAAAGCCTCCGCAAGCCTCGGACTACTTTGAACGTACAAGGGGCTGTGGCCAACCGAAAAATGTACCATATGAAGGATGGTCCGGAACAACGTGCGCGAGACGCCGACCTTCGCGCCGTCAACTGGGTCGACCCCTCTCGATGGCAATGGGCGGATACTGCATATCAATCGCAGCTATTGGGGTTTGATGTCATGGCGGATAGTGCGCGGGAGTACGGGAAATGGAAAAGTAGCTTCGTGTAGTATAAATGAGTGCAAGAACTTCATATCGGAAGAGAATATTATATTGAGATCAAAGCGAATAGTCCAGGCATGCTCTATAATTTTGATTTGGCGTGGTATCGATCTTTCTACATAAAGCGCATTGTACACATTATGGTGAAGGGCTGAAGGCAGACGTATATTCAATCCCACTGGGCCACGGACAGTCGACAAGATGCTCGGAGAAGAGAAGGAACGGAACAATCAAACAACCATGGGAACAACAAGCGGGGCGGCGGGCCGGTGGTAGAGCGGAGCATGCGGGGTGTAGGAGGAGGGATTGAGGGGTTAAACTACGACAAGAACACTTTCATGATGAACCTTCCCGCTGCGATATTTTTCCCTATTCTAATATGATCTTTTAAAGATGGAGGAGGAAGAATGCGGGTGACGCAATCGTGGCGTGTAATTAAAAAGTGATCGAAACTTTTTGGGCCCCACTGTAGCATTCCGGGGATGTTTGAGGTTTCTCAGGTGGATCCCGCTCTTAACTATATATATAGTTAGCATCTCTCAGCAGGAATTACATAGGCAAATAGTGTGCACACGAGAGATTTGCTAACATTAAAATTTAACTCTACCAGGAATCATCATGACGGTTTCCACCTTCATTCGCTTCCAAGATGACAGGGGCATAATTCACTACGGAGAGCCCTCCCAGAGAGACCTTGCCGTCGACCTTATAGGTGCAACGGTCAAGCTCCTGGAAGGAGATCCCTTTGATGGCGGTTTACGTCCATCTACTGCAGTGGCAAAAGTAGCCAAGGTAGGTGAACACGACGCGGGAATTCCACTGATACCGACGGTGTCATACTGACAACGGATGGCCGAAGGTTCTGTGCCCTCTTGAGTCTACACCAGCCATTCTATGCATCGGCCTCAATTACAAGGAGCACGCGAAAGAAGCTAATCTGACAATCGCCCCGTATCCCGTGGTTTTCATGAAACTCCCGACTGCGCTCGCCGGTAAGCTATTTATACAGAATAATACACAGAGCGAATGCGCTGATAGGCACGAACAAAAGGTCCGTATGATGATGTTCACGTCCACCCTGATGCCACGCCCATGCTGGACTATGAGGGTGAGCTGGTGATCGTGATAGGGAAGGACGTTAAGAACGTCTCTGAGGCTGACGGTCTCGACTACGTACTTGGCTATACGATTGGGAACGACATCAGTGCACGGAACTTCCAGCTTCCCGACGTCAGCGGGGGTCAGTTCTGCTACGCTAAATCTTTTGATGGTTTTGCGCCCATTGGCCCAGCAATTTGCACCAGAAAAGCAGTCCCGGATCCTCAGGCCTTATTCTATACTACCCGTGTTAACGGGGTGAAGCGGCAAGAAACCTCGACAGATGACATGATTTGGACTGTCAAGCAGATTGTTCATCATTTGAGCCGGGGAACGATGCTCAGAAGGGGAACAATTATCATGACGGGGACCCCTAGTGGTGAGTAATATAAGGCTGTTTTACAGTGAGCCAACTAACCAACCCATTCAGGAGTGGGGCTGTTCCTGGAGCCTAAAGGCTTTGTCCAGCACAATGATATCATGGAGGTGGAGCTTCACGGATTTGGAACACTGAAGAACAAGGTCATTTTCGAGTAGGGTGCTTCTGCGAAGGCTTGGTCCTACGTCTCGTCCGAGATTAGGCGAAGGAGTGTAATAGAAAAAAAATAAAATAAAATAGCAACATCAGAAGCTCTGAATAAATGCCTCTTTCAGAGCTAGAACTGCGTAGCACCTTATCACTCGCTGCACGACTGTAGAATCGGAACGCCACTACACGTATTCATCTTCGAACTGGTTACCTACAAAACACGTTAAAGTGATAATGAAACGTGTAAATGGCACGAACGGTTTGCTGACCACCTCCTATTGGCAAATATGAACGCCACCTAACTCACCTGGATCGCGCCTCGTCGCGCTGCCTGGCCTTTGCCCCTCCCCCTCCTCTTTTCTACAAGTACATTGTCTTCCATTCTCTTTTAGCATGTGATGGTGTTTCTGCAAGTGTGCAAGTTCAGCGGGGTTAATAAAAGTAATCACCGCTCCTGATTCCCGACTGCTTAGAACGCAATAGTGGGCGTTTAGTTCCAGGTGGAACGGAGCTGAACAATCTTCTACATCCTCTGTACCTCGATCACAACGCTCAGTCCGGACTCTGGAGGTAGTAGCCAGGCGAAGGGCCGAGGGCCGAACCGTAATTGCGATCCCCGGATATAAAAAGAAGCTAGACGCGGTGAGGGGATGCATACCGTATAGGAGAATAGCAAGGCCCTTGCCCTTGCCAGGAATAATGTCATTCACCTCCAGCTCTTCTTCGTCATCCTCCTCCTTGTTCTGTGGCAGTAGCGACAACTCTGAGATGAGTCCCTATCGGTTATTAAGAAAGAATTGCATGGAGCTGGTAGTACGTGGCAATCAACTGCCGTCCCGCTTTCTTAGCTCACCCGAGGGTTCCTCGCCTACCCGGCATTCTCCTGCGGCCCAAAATTAAAAGTTGACAGGCCCTCACGTCGTGTGGGCTCCCGGATGACATATCGGCCGGAGATGGGCCTGTGGAATACCGGCCTTTGCGCGGCTGTGACGTCGCTAACCCTCTGACATTCTTGGTATGCACCTGTGGAAAGTCTTCTGGTGCCCAAGTTCGCTTTTTCCGACAGACTTCATGGAAGGAAACCTTGGGAATTGACATGATGATACTAGGTGGACACTAAGAGAATTCGAGTTATATTGCGGGCATGGTTAAGTCTGGACAAACTTGAGCGGCAGCAATCTAGGGACTCTTCAATTACAATTGCTACCCAGGCTTGATCTCGGCCCAAGATCGGTCCCGAGAAGCCGCCTGGAAGACCTTCCCAAGCCCAACGCGCTCCCAGACACCCCTCTCTATATCTCGTTGCAACAGCAGCACAAAATACAAATCCCACTCAGACTCATCTCGCTCCTTAGGGATGTAGTACGTCCAGACCGGGCACTCTTCCTGCGTGAAGCACTCCGCACCCGATAGAGCAATAAACTGGAAGACGTTACCCTGGCGATCGCGAATCCACTCCTCATCGAGAACGATGGCACCGCACCAGTCGCTCGGCTTGTCGAGGATGTCGCACTGGCACAGCCCTGTGTTTGTTGGTCTGACGCTACTCTCGAAGTTGCCGTCACGGATGGTGACGTGGAGCTCGGTGCGCCAGGTTTTAAACTGGAGAATAGGCATGTATGTCATCCGAGACCCCTTGCCCATTCTATTAGGGCTTCTACAGCGGTCCGTGGGCGGATCCCGAGCCTTGTCGCGTATAACCCCAAAAGGGTTATCGGGAAGAATCGCCTGAAACATGGGCGTTTTCTCATCATGCATCGCAGAGACGTCCGCTCGAATGTGTCGGCCGTATTTGTCGTGTCCGCCATGGATGTCTTCAGGGGGATCGACCAGGGTGACACGGCGCTGCCTCTTAAAATCAGCTTCCCTTTCATTCCTTGACATGGTCGTTCCATTATTCACGTATGCCGAATTAGTCACACGCTCAAAATCCATATTGCTTCTATCACTGGGGGGCCCTCTCCAGGAGGTTGTGTTCCAGCGGTTATCTATACTGAGTGTTAACAGGGCTGTGCTACTCTGGATTTCTAGGGCAAGGGAGACGAACGATCTGGTGGAGACATGCGGGGACGGCGGGTTATATGTTCGCGATCAACATGTTGAACGACACGGCCGCTGCTAGAGTGACTGCGGGAGCGATTGCGAGAGTGACTGCGAGTGCGACTGCGACTACGAGAGTGAAAATGGGGTCAGTTTCCGCCTTTCCACAACCACCACCAGAACCGGAAGACACCAAGGACTTCTAGGACTCTGACCAATAAGTCTCCGAGCCGCATTAGGCGTCTATCGGGTGGAGACTCTAGCCCTCTAGGTCGGGGCGGGGATACATCACGATAGTGGTAGCGCAGCTCGCCAAGGTCGGGAGGCGGAGGCGGAGGCGGAGGCGGAGACAGTGGACGGATGAACAGTGGCTGGGCATCTTCTATGCCTGGGTAGCCCATCCATCGCTCATCCTCCTTCGTGCCGGCGCGGTGGTTAATTATGTATTCGTTAGTCTTGTGAGAAATCATACCCCACAAAGGCCGCAAGTGTCCTGTCTCGTCGCGAATATGCCACTGGATCCAGGTATGGTGAGTGAGCCAGTCGCGCACATCGACCAAGCACCCTTCAAGCATGCTCGACTGATACTCGCTCTTGCCGTTCATCCAGCCTGACCAGGACCACGACGGGAAGTCATTCCCCCCAAAGGACTCCTGCTCGACCTTGCAGATGCAGTTTCCCAGGGCGTCTTGCACGCATGATGTGCCAGATCCCGACGGCGTTCTGGGCTGTCTTCGTCGGACCGCCTCCAGAGGGCTCCAGAGGACGGCCAGGTCGAAGTGGGAAGTCGGCAGACCGAACAGCGCCGGAGCTTCCATATATTCCTCCAGAAGCCATTCTACGCCTTTAAAGGCGGCTAGGACATCCCGTGGCTTCGTCAGCTGGCGCCCTGTGTACATGCGAATGTACATCAAATAGAGCCAAAGCGGGCGCTGCTGTAGTTCGCGAAGCGTTCTAAGCGGTGAGTTGGCTTGATCCAGCGACCAGCCTTTCCTGTTCCCGTCCGAGTAGATGTCCTGGGACATGCAGGTGGTGCGACACTGGAAGAAGACACGCCCCTCAGCGAAGATGAGACAGCGGCGAGAAAGGATTCGCTCCTGGAACGTCCACGCGCGTGTATCCCATTCCGAGTCGCTAATCATGGCTTCAAGCGGCCGCGTTACCATGAGGCGCAAACCTTTGCCAACATCGGCGCATATTGGCCGTGGATCGTCAAAATCTCTTGATGCTTCCTGGCTGCCGCCAAATGGACCTGGATCCAAGGCTCGCAAGATTGGCTGCGCCGCACGTAGACCTGACGAGCAATCGCGTCCATCAGCTGCACAGATTGTGAACAGAGCATGACCATAGACTAAATGCATAGCTTGGGCGTTGAGTTGCCACGAGCTGTCGCTGTCCTGAACAATACACAGCGAGTCAATCCACAAGTAGCGATAGCCAAGTCGGCTCACTAAGAGGATGCTGTCCTGGATTGTCCGCGGTAGCTTCTCCCACGCCGTCTCAAGACCACCATGTAGGATATGGGTCACGATGTTTGCCCGCTTCGTAACGTATGGCGGATCATCGTGCGGTTTCCGACCCCACACATAGCTTAGCGCAACATAAGGCTCTGGTTCTCCGTTGGCGCTGATAGGTAGGGACTTGAGCTGCATGTCGGCCACATCAATGATGCCAAAGTAGGTCTCTTCGATCAGCTTCCGGAACTCATCTTGACTGTCATGCGTGTGACGACACTCATCGCGATGGTCGTGGATGCAGAGATCAAGCCAACTCTTGATGAGGGCCTGCTTCTCCTTTTGATCACCGAAATCGCGTCCAAGGAAGAGCGTCTCCCGCTCCCATCTCGAAATGGCGTCCGAATTCGGCCGCAGGGCGTCCCTCGGCGCGACATAGATCACATAGACCTCCTGCGTATGACCCAGCTTCTCGTTCCAGGTGAACCGGATCCGCCTCGTGCTGTTAACAGCAAAGGCAGACCGCGAGTCGGCCTCCCGGCCGTGGACCTCCCAGCGCAGGGAGCACGAAGTGGTGTCATCGACTGCTGTGCTTCCACTGTAGCGCTCGATCGCGCGGAAAACAAGGTCGCAGAACGCGCAGTTAACTCGGCTCTCCTGGAGTTCCCGCAAGGTTGCAAAGTTCTTCAGGCTGGCGCCCGAGTTGAGGCGAAAATTATCATTCGACTTCCGTGGCTCGTAGCCGTAGCGATTCTGGACTATATCCACGACAACTGTTGGCTTGCTAACAATGAATTTGTCCAAGCTGAAGCCGACGCTTATGCACCGGTCGCAGAGCGACCTCTACTCGATGAGGTAACTTATTATTAGTGTGCCGGTACGGGGTATGATGAAGCAATCCTAAAGGTCAGTTCTTACCTCGCCATTCTGTGTACTGTCGACACCGACAAGTGTCAGGCTGGATTTGTCTTCAGTGTCTGCCATGTTGGTCAGATGAAGTGAGAGGAAAGATTTAGACTCAGCCTGCAGGTGAGAAGCTGAGCTATTTAAATGCAGGCTGGCTGCCAGTGTGTAACGAGGACCCCGGCCAAGAGTCCTCTCCCACACCCTGTCCAACTACTTGGTAAGGCAATTTTTATTCGTATAACAGGAAAGCCCAACTTGTACTTTTCAAACATCACTGTAAAGAGCGGAGTTTGCGGGTGTGTGGCTGAGTCTATCAGAGGAATCATCTCAGTGCATGGCACCACTAGGAATCGTAACCAGTTCGGGTAGCAATATTGATTTGACTCCCAGCTCCTGGTGGTTGATTGGTAGCCTGCCTGCCTGCCTGCATCTGCACGTCTGTAGCCACGACGCTTCTCCATCCTTGGCGGGCGATATTCTGCGCCACTTTTCCGTATTGGAGTTTTCTTTGCGGCATGGCGCATTCTTTCCGACTCTTTAGCCCTGTCCTAGGCATTCGCTCTGAATCCTCATCCCTCATCCCGCCGAAATAGTCCCAAGTCTAGTCTTGTCACGATTCTATCTACTACGCTTTCGGACAAAAAGTATACTGAGGTCGAAGGACCTCGCGTTATGTGTCGCCACTTCCGCGCATAGACAGATCGTACCGTTAAGGTTTCTTACACGGCCCTTGCTTTTTCCCCTCCCTGCTTCTGATTCTCCGTTTAATCATTGGGGCCAGCTCTTGATACCCCCTACCAGCCATGCGTCTATTGGATACCGATCGCATCGAGCTCACAGAGTTCGCAGATGACAGTACCTCCCCGTACGCTATCTTGTCCCATACCTGGGAGCAAGAAGAGGTTATATTCCAGGATATGGAACAGGGCAGAGCAGCGAATATGAAAGGTTACGACAAAGTCAAGAACTCGTGCTCTGTGGCTCGTGAGAACGGGTACGACTACATCTGGATAGACGGATGCTGCATTGACAAGTCGAGCAGCGCAGAGTTGTCTGAGGCCATCAACTCTATGTATCGATGGTGTCAAGAAGCCGAGGTCTGCTATGCGTACCTTGCTGATATCTCATCAGTGTCACAATTCACGCAGAGCAAATGGTTCACTCGCGGATGGACGCTGCAGGAGCTCGTCGCACCCTCCAACATGGTATTTTTCAACAAGGACTGGAAAGGATTGGGCACCAAGACAAGCCTCGGAAAGAGCATATCAGAGCGCACTAGAATCCCCCAAGCCATTCTGGATGGCACCAAACACCTCAAGACCGCCAGCGTCGCGCAGAGGACGTCGTGGGCGGCGGGTCGAAAAACTTCAAGGATAGAGGACCAAGCCTATTGTTTGATGGGCATATTCGGCATCAACATGCCTTTGCTCTACGGAGAGGGCGTGAAAGCCTTCCTCAGGCTCCACGAGGAAATTATGAAAGTCTCGGATGACCACAGCCTTTTTGCGTGGAGACACCCTAAGCCTGCCAATGGCTCCGGTGGACTTCTCGCTGTTAGCCCTGATGCCTTCAAGCACTCGGGGAGCATCATCTCGTGGAATCGTCTCACCCCATAAAACAGTCCGCTCACCATAACGAACAAGGGGATTCACATGGACGCGCCTTTCATTGCGGAAGGTCCGCGTGGAATGGGCCTCATTATTCTAAACTGTACCGAGATTGGCATGCAAGATTACTTGATTGGGATCTACCTCCAGGATTCGTTCCTCACCATGGAATATTTTGAAAGGTGTATTATGCCTGAAGAGCTTAGGCTGATCAATCTCAAACAGTTCAGCCCGTCGCAATATCCGACAAGAAACCTCTGCATCAGGTTACGAGACCAGGCTTCGCTATGGAGAGCTGTTTCCCCAAGCCAAGAATTACAGCCAATGCATCTAGAAAATAAACTGCTAAGGAGCGTCATCTCCGGGAATAAAGAAGATATTATATCCCCTGAACAGAGGCTCTCCCATGCCGCGTCAAAGGGTGATGATGACGGTGTAAGACGACTCCTAGCTCTCCCCAACATACAAGTTGATTTCAAAGACGGCGAAGGGCGGACTCCGCTTTCATTTGCTGCAGAAGCTGGGAGTGGACGTATTGTCAAGTTGTTACTAAATTTTCGTGAGGTCGACATCAACTCGAAAGACAGCAATGGATACTCACCCCTCGCATATGCGTCGGCTCGAGGTCATGAAGACGTTGTTTGGCTTCTACTAGGTCGAAGCGACATTGCGATAAACACTACGGATATTTCGGGACGAACAGTGCTGTCTCTTGCTGCCCGTGGCGGACATGTCGCATTGGTTAGCCAGCTGCTGTCCCGAAGAGATACTCGAACGTATCTGAGAGATGGCAAGGGCCAATCAGTGCTTTCCCATGCAGCAGAGGAAGGCCATGCAGTCATTTTTAGAATGCTTCTTAGCTCGGGTAAAATTCACCCTGATCTAAAGGATCAAGAAGGGAGGTCCGCTTTGTGGTACGCATCCAAGAATGGCCATGAGAGCATTGTCAGCATGTTACTTGAAACTGGCTGGGTTGATCCTACGTCGAAGGACAAAGACGGAATCTCGCCGATCTGGCATGCGGCTTCCAACGGGCATGGCTCAGTCGTCAAGCTTCTGCTTGCAAACCACGCCGATGTCGAGGGATGCAAACATGGCCGAACACTTCTCTGTCAAGCTTCCGCCCATGGACATGTGGACGTCGTTCGGCAGCTACTCAATAGTGGTGCAAATCCTAACACCCCTGATGGTGATGGTGGAACTGGGCTCTGGTACTCTACTGTGGGAGGCCATGAAGCCATCGTCGAGCTGCTTCTTGAGTTCGGTGCAGACCCGGACCCCATATTCCACTCAGGCCAGAGTCACCCGTCGGTTCTATGCCATGCAGTCAAAAGGGGAGACGATACTATTGTCAAGCTACTGCTTGACAGGGGTGCAAACTCGGTCATAAGAGGCCACTGGATACGCAGGGCTCTCGAGCTTGCAAGCCAGAAGGGATTTGATACTATCGTTAAGATGCTACTTGACAAGGTTGCGGACGTGGGCCTGGGCTCCCGGGCCCGCCGGGAAGCCCTCAGGCTTGCAGCGTTAGGGAGACATGAAACAACAGTCAGGTTATTGCGTGAAAAAGCCTCGAGCTGCGAGAAAAGAGATTGCGCTATTGTCCACGCGCTGCCAATTTCCCGCTAAGATAGCCACGGAGCTATCGATAACTTACTGGTCGAGTCGGCCGACAAGCCAAAAAAAAAAGCCTATCAGACGCGATGCACTCATTCGGGCTTCCAGGAACAGGGATGAGCCTGTGGCAAGACTGCTGATGGACAATGGACAACGTGGACGAGATATTTGATGGCTGGTACGTCTTAGCAAGTACTGTGGGGCCGGACTGCTGGGCAAGTATCAAAACTCTGATCGGAGTGCTTCATGGGTACACTGATATGGTCGACGAGATCCGCAATCAGATGTCAGTTGGGGGGATCGGAAAGCTCGATCAGCTGTCCAGAAGCAAAAGATCAACGCTCTCTGGTGCGTCGTCAGTGATGATGACGATATCTTGGTCTAACTATTCCTCGACCGTGGTACTGACGCAAGGGATAATGAAGGGTGACAATTATCTGCTGAGCTATGCCGCTTCGAAGGGCCGTGACCCGATCGTTCAGCAGCTCGTATCGAAGGGCACTAATGGGGAGGCTAAGGACACGTTTGGCAAACACCGACTGAGAAGTGGAAATCCTACAAGAGGCAGGTTCTGATTTTAGTAGTATTAGACAAGACCTATTAGCTCTCTCTGACCATTTTGGTGTAGCGAAAAGAAAGAAGGAAAAGTTCAGAGTTGTACAGCATCTAGAGTTACTCCCCCAGATCGCTCGGCAGGAGTTGTCGGGGATTCTTTGACGGACACATTCCGCATTGTGAAAGGCAGCTCGGCGCAGTGGCTACGTAAGACTCAACAGTCAAGTGACGCTAGCCGCGACACTTAAAGCAATTGATGCATTTGATATCTTTTGGTTCGGCTGTAGCGATCAGGCGGGTTACTTATATTCGCATCAGGGACAGGGTACACGCGTCCTCCATCTTTTATTTTGATGGGCCGGGGACGTTCTCTAGAAAGAGAAAACAGTCTATTTACAATCCATTCTTCTCGCCCTTGCCCCAACTCGATCACAGTCAGGGCTTCACCACCCTTGGGCGAACCATTACCCTAAAATTCTTCGGCTTCACAAACCAGTAATTCTGCGTTTGCCATCGTCCCTTGTCGCATATTTCCATTTCAAAGTCCCGAATGAGTCTCGGCACTAGCTTTGACATCTCCAACATCGAAATATGGCGTCCAATGCAGGTTCGGGATCCTAGACCAAACTGAGCGAGAGCTGTTAGACACCAAAGAAAAATACTAGATATTCTCGTGCGGTGTGTCTGGGGTTGGAGAGACCTACCGGCATCCAGTGACGAGTCATTGCGGCTACCCTCTCCTTGTCTTCTTGGAGCCACCTATCGGGGTTAAAGACATCTGCGTCCTCGCCGAATATGGACTTATTGTTGTGCTCGACCCAACTGTTAATTCCCACAGTGACCTACAGAATCATCCAGGCATCAGCGACGACAGAAACTTTCAAAAGAGCAAGGGTGTATGGTACATACCCCCTCGGGGAAAAACACTCCGCTAATGGTTACACCGCCCTCTGGGACAATCCGTTCAAGCGGCAAGCCGGTCGCCGGGTGCATTCGCAGAGCCTCTTTGATAACTGCCTGCAGATACGGCATGTCCTGACTTTGGCTAAAGGTAATGTGAGGTGAGGACTTGTCCTGTGGGCAGTGCTCGTCGACCTCTTGCTGGAGCCTCTTTAGAACGTCCGGGTTGCGCAGGACGTAGTACAAGATTGCGCTCAGGCTGATGGAGGTGGTATCGGACCCGGCAACCATGTTCGAAGTGCATCCGGCCAGCGCGTGGTAGCTAGTGAAGACTTCGGGGTTTTCTGCGTGCTTCTGCATAAACTTCGAGAGGAAGTCGAGGGTCCCTCCCTGATCCCCGTCCCTGGTCTTCAAGCCCTCTTCTGCTATTTGAGCTTTGGGCTTAGCTTGGTGAGCAGCCATGCAATCCTGAGTAAAGTTTAGGATGAACTGCCTTCCTTTTCCTCGGGAACCGGCAAGCCAATTGCGGATGTTGAAAATGATGGGATGTAGCCAGGGATACACGCCCACGAGAGTGGCGTAGGCGAGATGATCCTCGAGGTTCCGCATCACATCTCCGACATCCTCTCCGAAGTCCAAAAAGCCCATTCGCTTCGAGTAGGTAATCATCCCGATGACATCAAAGGCGTAGCATTGAAGCCAGTGTCCCATGTTGACGGCCCCAGCCCCATCCGAGCCGTCTTTAGCACTCATCTCCTCGAGCCTCTGGCAGAGTAGGTCCGCGCAGTCATCGACGTACGATTCATAGTTGACGAGGGAAGACATACTATAGGTATTCTGGTACTGACGACGGTTGAGGGCATAGCGCTTTGGATCGCGGTCTCCGAAGATGTTCCAGGCATCTGGGTGGGGATTTGACCATGTTTCGTACCACGAAGACTTGGTGAATTTGCTTCCGGTGCCGTAGATGACCTTGGCTGCCATGGGATCGGAGATGCTGTACCTATTCACGCCATATCTAACAATGGCACCTTTGACAAACCGACAGCATTAGCACGGAATCGAGTCATGATTATAGAGATGGATAATCGTAGCAGAACGCACCGTGCTTCTTGTGAAGCTCGAGGCTATCCTTTTCGAAATGACCACAGTAGATACGGAAGGTGTACCAGAGGTCTGTAAACCTCGCGAGGAGTGGCCCAGGAACAGACGCTAGACCAGAAAAGAAGGCGCGCCAGATGGACACCACAAACGCACCGGCCCCCAGGAGCCCTGGCACTATGACTGACAAAGGAAGATTCTGCATGATGATAGACTCTGGCTGGGTTGAAATCCTGTCCCAATTTAGACTCCTCAACCTTTCTACCGGAGCGGCGAGAGGGGACCTCTCGTTTAAAATGCCAAAAATCCTTTCCTTGCTCGGCGTTTCCAATGTGCCGTCCCGAATTTTCGCCGGAAATCTTAACGACCGGTTGCGACGCAAATCCTCAAAAGAGTTTGCGGGGAAGCAATCAGATGCCCGCATCTACCGAAATCCACCTCCTCTGTGTGGGTTACAAGGCTACAACTGTACATCCGCCCTCTTCGGGTTCGGGTCCGAGTGGGGCCGCCATGGCAAGACGAGCGGGGAGATAAGGGGAAGGCGCTAGGGGAGTTTGGGGAGTTAACGGATGCTTCGTCTGCCACCCACCTCGAAATATTGGGTTTGTGCAGTCTCGGCAAATGTTCAGCAAACCGAGTTTAGATTTAAGATGTGGGGAAAATGCCGAAGGATATCCAAAAATGGTCAAGTCGTTGACGCTAGCTGCTGCTTAAGGTGCGGAGCTGGGGTATCGCTGGCGACGTGCCCAGACATGGAGTAATCTGTAGTAACAATCTGGGGTAACTCTGGGGAAGCGATGTCTACTCCACAACTAGGAAGATGACCGCACACCTAGAGGGATAGGAGGGATAAGGCTCAACATCCAACTACCGAAAGGGATCCTGGGCGAAGGAAGCTGGTGCAACCATGCATCCGACCCTTTGCGACGGAATGTGAGTCGCAGGAGATTTGACTGGTTAGGATTTCAAGCTAAGGACGACCCTAATCCTTGCAAGTAGTGGGGGGGAAACGATACTCATGGGGTTTCGTGGTGAATACCTTCGAGCTCAGACGTAGGATGAATGAAGTATATAAACTTGGAGATGAAAGCTGCTTTCCTCCAAAATGTGGAATACCCTCATCGGGCTTCCAATTTGCAAGCAAAGGCTTTGATTTCTCCATCTTGACCAAATTTTTGCATCAACTTTGAGACGTCCCGTTGCCTAGTCCAATGATGGAGAAAGAGTCGAACCCGGCCGTTGAGCAGTACGAGTCGGTGCTTGCCGTGTCCGCTGCTGGGAGCGCCAAAGAGGCAGAATCGTGAGGAAACCTCAATGACCACACGCCACCATCCACACAGCTGTACTAACGAACCATCCACCTCCCTCTAGAGCCGTGTCGCCGTATTTGGACCCCGAGAAAGAGAAGAAACTTCGGCGAAAGATCGACTGCTACGTTGTACCGCCGGTGGCCTTGTTGTATCTCTTCTGTTTTATCGACCGTGCAAATATCGGTGAGCAGCTTGCTCCCGTAAGACTCTGCGACGTCCGCCATGCTAACCACCTTTTTGTTCCTCCACCCTAGGCAATGCACGACTTGCGAACTTCGAAAAGGACCTTGGCCTCAAGGGACAAGACTACAATATGGTTCTATCGATATTCTACATCTCCTACGCGCTCTGCGAGATGCCGAGTGTATTACTTTGCAAATACGTGGGACCTGGCTGGTTCTTACCCCTGACAACGTTGTTTTTCGGTATCGTTACCATTGGCACGGCCTTCTGCGAAACCAAGGGGCAAATCATCGCATGTCGATTCCTCCTTGGAATATTCGAGGCCGGCATGCTTCCAGGCGTCGCCTACTATCTCTCACGTTGGTACCGTCATGCTGAGCTCTCATTCCGACTAGGCATGTACATGCTCATGACTCCCACTGCCGGAGCCTTCGGCGGCCTTCTCGCCTCGGCTATCCTTAGTCTCGACCACTTCGGATCTCTCACCGCCTGGCGCATGATCTTCGGAATTGAAGGCATCATCACCACCGGCCTCGGTTTCATCCTCCTCTTCCTCATGACCGACAATCCCTCGACGGCCCGCTGGCTCACTGCCGAGGAAAAAGAACTCGCCCTCGCCAGAGTGGTGAGCGAGCGCGTGGGCCAGGAAGAGGTCGTCGACAAGATGAACTTCGCGAAGCTCAAGAACGGCATTTCGAACCCCATCACCCTGGTTACGGCCTTCATCTTCCTTTGCGGCAACGTGGTCGTCTTGGGAATCTCCTTCTTCTTGCCCACGATCATCCGCGCCATCTACCCTGGTCGAACAACAGTCCAGCAACAGCTCCTCACTGTGCCGCCCTATGTCGTGGGCGCGTTCTGCCTTCTGACGTTTTCGTGGATGGCCACAAAGTACAATACGCGTCAGATCTTCTTGTTCATGAGCGCTCCCACTGTCATGGCAGGCTATGCCATTTTGCTCGGCAGCCAGAATCCAAACGTGCGCTATGCGGGCGTGTTTTTGGCCGCCAGCTGCGCATTCCTCGGTGGCTCCTTGTCAAACGCTCAAGTTAGCGCCAACACGGTTTCCGATACAGCGCGAAGCGTGGCGATTGGAACCAATGGTAAGGAGAATCCGATCTCTTGCACCTTCCCTGCCCTCCCTCAAAGTACTTCGTCCATTGTGCTAACAGAATTCACTAGTCATGATGGGCTATTTTGGCGGTCTGATTGCTACATGGACCTACCTTCCTTGGGATGGCCCGATGTACCCAATTGGAAATGGTCTCAACTTGGCTGTGTCGGGTTGTATTGGTATTGCTTCCATAGCAGGACTCGTCTGGATGAAGGCAGATAACAAGAAGCGTGATCAGATGGCGCCGGCTGAACGGGAGGAGCTTCTGGCTGGGTTAACCCACGAGCAGATTGCGGATCTCGATTGGAGACACCCCGATTTTAGGTGGAATCCTTAAGCACGCAGGCAACAAGGCGGATGACTTGCTGTCAAGGATATGTATTATTCGGAAACAGTGGATTGATGGCGGCAGCCTGTAGTTATCATGGAGATTATCCTGGTTTTTTAAGTTATCAATTTCTTCGATCCAGCCAGGAGGTGGGACTCAGACAAGATGATCAATATCCTCGACAAGTGACAAGACTCATACGTGAATCGTGAGGTCACAGGGCTACCACGAGGTTGGGAGTTACTGCTTATGATTCCAAAGGAGCGGCCAAAAGAGCTGACCCTCGTGCGTGGTAGTCTCAATACTTGAAAAACAGGCCATGCAGGAAAGGCTCTCTAGCACGACAAAGCAATCTACAGTCTACGACAGTCTAGGCGTCCGGTCTGCGACTCGATCAGGATGCAAGTGACAGATATGATATCAATTATGATGAGCTTGCCGACCAACACCAGCAACAGTTTGGGGTGATATTTGAATAAAATGGTAAACACTGACTCAGTCTCGAACTAGTGGGACAGTGGGACAGTGTTTGAATTGGCCTCGTAGGAGGCCTTCGCCTCACTGCTCTACTGATGTAATTTATTTCAAAGAAAACATGTACCCTGGTCATTTCTGCCTGTACTGGCGCTGTCGCTCACTTCTTCTCCTCGGCCTTGGCGGTAATAAGGGTCAATTCCGAGAGCTCCGGGCCAGCCTTGGTGTATACAAACTTGGAACCAACGATTGGCGAGTCATCCGTCTTCCTCACATACGTCGCCAGATCAGCATCCCCGACCTTTTCTGCCTTGGTCATGCCGTCGCCGAGGTAGTCAAACCTATTCCCGAAGGACTTGATTTTGAAGTCCTCGTAGCGCACTTCCTTCATCGTCTCGAGGTAATGCAGAGTGCTTCCAGGCCAGAGCGCCACGATCTTACCCCCAATGGTATTGCCCTTGTACCACGATCGACAATCTTGCTGCCATACGGTGCGCTCCATGTATTCATCTTTGTAGGCGATGAAATCGTCGACGGCCTCTTGGGTCACTTCGATGGCCTTGATCGCCTGCTGCTGGATTCGCGTGATGATGCGGCAGATGTAATCGGCTTGGGCTGAAACGGCCTTCTGTTAGTCGCAGAAACTATTGTCTGAAAATCTGATTCCTTCTCGAAATTGCATCGTACCTTCAATCCCTACCAGTACCGGTCCGTTTCCAATGGGGCTGTTAGGCCCGAGGAACATGAAGTAGTTTGGATACCCAGGCGCGCTGACGCCAAGATATCCCTTGGGTTCGTTCACCCAATCGTCCGCGAGATTACGGCCGTGGGGTCCGATCAGAGGGAAGCGAGGCTTGAAAGTGGTATCGAATCCGGTCTAGAAACGTTTTGGTTCAGTATATATTAGAATTTTGGAAACATCGGCCATGTGCTGTATTAACGCGGCCAAGGGTCAAAACTGACTGCGCAGATGAGAACATCAACTGGATGCTCCTTTCCATCTTCTGTGACACAGCCGTTTTCGGTGATCTTCTCAATCTCTCCGTAGATGACCTTGGTTTTTTCGTGTTTGAGAGACTCCAAGTATCCAATGCCAGGAGTGAGTCTATGTAGAGCGCCCTGTCAATATTCAGTCCGGTCAACAATGATCCTTAGTGGATGCTTACCGACGACAGCCAACTCCCCACTCAGGGATCAACTTGTCCTCGAGGTACTCGTCCTGCAGCTTCTCCTTCATGGCGGCAATGAACGACTCATGGGCAAACTTCTGTGCCGGAGTGTTGTCGATGAACAGCGGGAACGTCTTGTTGGCGTTATGCTCGAGCCACCGCCTAAACGTCTGAAGCTTGTCGGGGTCGTTCTCGAATTCGGCCCTCTCCTCTTCGGTGAACTTTCGAGCTTCAAATCCAGCAAAGCCCGCCACGGCGACCCAGGTCGGCTCGCGGATAAAGGTCGTACACTTGGCGACGTCGGGGAGAATCGCTGGCAAGATCTGAATTCCCGATGACCTACAAGATACTTGTCAATGCAGGGTAAAATGGATAAAAATAATAGTTATGCCACATAGGGAACTATAAATACCTACCCGTTTCCAATGAGACCGACATGCTTTCCCTTAAGGTCGAGCTTCCCATCCCATGCAGCGCTGTGCACCAAGGGACCCTTGAATGATTTAAGGCCAGGAATTCCGGGCCATCGCCAAGCATTAAGGATACCTCCGGCGTTGACGAGGACGTCGCATGAATCGTGGATGAGTTCATGCGTAGTCGTATCTTCTATCTTAACCTTCCACTTGCCCGATGCCTCATTCCACCGTGCACCGACGACCTAGTATTCACAATTAGCCACCAACTCTCCATGTTGCGGTAGCAGTGCGGGAAGAGGCGATGTTGAGGTCTCACCTGGTGGTTAACCTTGGTAACCTCGCCCAAATTGTAGCGATATTGGAATTTCTTAAAGTAATCAAAGATCTCGGAAGAGGAAGCGTACGAGCTCGACCACGTGGGATTGGGGTCAAAGGACTGTTTTGGTGCCGCAAGTTAACATTATTAGTCCGCGCCATATTTAAAGTTTCGACGACCCGGAACACACCCAGACGTATGTATGAGAAGGATTATCGCAAGCGCAACCCGGATAACGATTCTCGTACCACGTGCCACCGACATCAGAATTCTTCTCGTATATCTGGAAGGTGACGTCGTCGAAGTTCCGTTGAAGCTTGTAGGCCATCAGCAGACCGCTTGCACCAGCACCAATGATGATAACCCGGATTGGGCGATTAGAGTTGATAGGGCCGGACATGTTTCGTTATTCTCGACTACTCAGACGAATCAAATTGTTTTTTAAGGTGGATCAATGCAAGATTAAGTCACTGACGATGGGAATACTGGAAAGATCGCTGAGCGAGGAAGTGATTGATATTATATCCAAAAGCTCAGTTCGGATTGGAGATCAGAGAGCGACGCCGAGACACGGCCCGGCGACGGATATCGCGTTCTTAGCTCCCTTACCTCAACTATGGTTTGACGTTATTCAATTTCTGCTAGGAAGTGCATTGAGACCAGACACTTCACACAACGGGCTAATCTGGAATGCGCTGACTCGTACACTCCCACAATTGCTCGACTTGCCACGGGACTTTCCCATCGGCGCTAGATGCATCTGAGCGTAGAAGGATATTGGCATTTCGATGAGCGGTCTGCTGACGAAGACGAGTAGTCCAGTCTGGGCTATCAGGGAACCGCCGCATTTCTGAGAGCGCTGCAGTTTAGAGTCTTGCTAAACCCCGAATGTGGCTGAAGTGGACGACGTCGTCCACCCCAGATATCATTTCCGAGCTAGTTCTCCGCATAACGTGGCCCTACAGCACGCATGGTCTAAGAGGGTGATTTCAGGGAACTGTAGCTTCTGTATTTTATTCTGCTTGGACTGTCATGACTCGCCTTGTTCTTGTGTAAAGCCCAAAATCCCCAGACGGCGTCTTGCATCTGGAAGAGGCACATCTGAGCTCTACGGACAGTAAGAGAAGAATTAACACCACGCCCTGCTTAAACATAGTAGACCCAGGCTAAGATGTGATGGGTCTCCCAAGGGGATGCTTGAATTCGGAGTTAAGCTTCCCGATGACTAGAAACTGGTCACAACCACGCGCCCATGGAAAAGATTTGCCCGCTCGCATCAGGTCCAGCTTTGCGAAGTCATGTATAGAATATTAAGTAGTCTCTGGTAGGATACTGTGCTTGTAACGAAAGGCGATGCACTCTGCCATCTCATCAGGCCATCCCGGAGATGCCCCTTGCCTCCTCCCCGACTACATCCCACCTATCCCTTCCCCACCAGGTTTACCTGCGAGGCAGCTGGCTAACAATACAAACTAGCATCGTCAGGTGCTACCACGGTCGATGAAAAAGTAGTCCTTCATGTCGAATATCTTCCAGGCACCAGCAACGTCATCATCCTCGCTTCTCCTCTCCTTTCTCCACGACTGCACGGACACACCCACGAGCCGGACTGACTGACCCTTGACGATTCCGATCGATTCAATATCCCCACCAGACCGGAACTCGATAGTCATCTCATGGGCAACGAACTCGCGTGATCCGGTTACACCCCGTGTGTAGAAAGTGACATTCTCGTTATCTGTGACGAACCCGCCGAAGAACGGCCGTGTACCAGCCTTGTCGAGATCGATCGCACGCATCACTGGCGCGAATGTGTAAGTTGGCTATTTGTAGAAGATGCCTCGCATACCCACTCACAAAAGTCGCTGACTTTAACATCCTCGGCAAACAGATCCATTATTACTTCGATATTGCCAGAGTTGTATGACTTGATAAGGGCTGAAGCCCGCTCCTCAATAATGGACGGCATCGAACAGTGAATGTTAGGTTGGTCGCGAGGGGAATAGGCAATAGATTGCAAGGTGGTGGGAATATTTAGCTTTAGGTACTGTTGTTCTAGAGGGTTGAGGTGTTAACAGATCGACACTAGCATCATTATATATATAGGGAAAGGGCTATCTAAGTACTCGTTCACCGAGGTTTGTAGTCCCTCATCGACGCGTAAGGCCGACTGTCGTTCGCCCAGTGTCTCCCTTGTTGGCAGCCTATGCTCACGCGGGGCCGGCGGGGCCCGAGCCTGGATTTCTAATCCACCACCGAAAGATGCTTCGGCCCAGACGATTTCGCGAATGAAAATCCACGGTATCTTGTGACTCATAGTTTACCAAGCTTGTAGTAAGTCTGCAAGAAGAGTGATCACCTTCCCCCCCTGGCAACTTCAAATATGTCCTCAGTACTGCTTTCAGTGATTAGAAATCAAAGAAGGAATCGTGGATCAGATATGAGGCTCATTGGATAATGAAGGCCGGATGTTGCTCTACACCAGCAACAGAACTGCCAAGGTAGAAATTCATTCACTCAAGGTAGAATAGGCAGCCACAGACATGTGGCACGAGTTCCGGACTCGACTATCCCGACTGGAATTTCCCATTCAACAGGTGGCAGCAGGCATACCGAACCGCGTCATACAGGCAGGCTTTCTCCTATCCGCCCAAGAGAGTCTGCGACAACTTGAGACGGACAGCAGACTGGACATTAAGCCCCTAGATCAGAATGAGGGTGGCAATACCATATTCACCAATATTGGCACTCTAGATTCCATCGAAAGCTTTCCTTCGGGGCCAGGGCATAGGAAAACTGTCAAAACCTGGTATATTAACAGGGAGACGCGATCTAGATGATTCGTGATGATATGGAAGTTAGCGACCATAACCACAGGCTACCGACCATCCGGAAAAACTGGGTTTAACATCAAGTACATCACCAAACTAGGGAGTCAATTAGGGAGTCAGATGGAGTCTTTCTCTCCTCTTCACCCAGTCCTATAGCGGTTGGTTTAGGCGGTGCTCGGGATCTGATTTCCAAAAGTCGTGCATCCGTACATGATACTGGCCGGTATGCAATAATGCTATTGAATGTTAGTCCAAAACAAGTTGTCGCAGCTCCAACATTCGCTAGTACAAATGAAAGTCTAGAATCTGAAAATGGATTATGTTTTTACCCGCCTTTCGTCTTTCATTTTGTCAGGATATGCAACTTCGGTCCACCCTAAGCCGCCGAATATGACAGGCACCGACCCTGGCTTATGTATTGAACAGCATGAGTCCATTCGAAGGGGGCCGGGAGCAGGAAGGGGGGGACTGTACCAAATCCTAGAGCGCTGGCGCGTGGAGGCTTGCCTAACTCCGAATGTGGGGAAGTGGACGACGTCGTCCTCGCTTTGATCTAGCCCTTGAGCTAGTTTCCCCGCATAACGGAGATCTGTGGCACACGCCCTCTAAGAAATGATATGGGAGAACTCAAGTTTCTGTCTTCTACTCCGCTTGGGCTGTCCTGACTCGCCCCTGTCTTCTGGAAAGCCCGACATGACATCCTGGAACACCATCTTCCATCAGGAGGACGCACACCTAAGTTTTAGGCAGTCAAAGAGGAATTGGTCCCCCGATGGACTCGGACTTAAGGCCCACTACGATGGTCCCGAGCTGACATTCTCCAAAGCTACTCGCAACTCATTTAAGACACGCATTTTCACAGTTCGAAAACTTTCAATTTGTACATATTTACGCTACAACGAAAGGAGACTTGAAGGACATCCACTGCTGCCATCCCATCTACAATCGTAGTCCATCAAATCCAAGACACTGATCAACAAGCACAATGGCCGGAAGAACGCCCCAGAAATTCCAAATCCCGACTCAGCTCTTCATCAATGGCAAGGTACCTGCATTTTTCCCAGTTATAACGGCGAGGAAGCTACGCTAGCCTTCTTTCCGCTAATAACCATCCCCTTTTAGCTTGTTGATAGCCACTCCACAGAGCGACACGGTCTCTACAACCCGATCGACGAGACGCTTATCACCGATCAAATCCAATATGCGGTTGCCGAAGACGTAGATGCTGCTGTGGCCGCTGCCCAGGCTGCCCTCCAGGGACCTTGGAAGAAGTTCACGGCCGCCGCGCGAGGAGACTGCCTCTTGAAGCTAGCCGAGTTGCTGCTCGAGCACAAGGAAGAATTGGCCTGGCTCGATGCCACACCCATAGGAAAGCCCGAGGCGTTTTCCAAAATGGAGGTTGATATGGGCGTCTCAATCTTCAAGTGTAAGCAAAGGCGTACACATCCTCACGCATAAATTATTGATCCGAACGCGATTCTAACCGAGCATTGGGTCTAAAGACTATGCCGGCTGGGCGGACAAGTACGTCGGAGAATCCGCACCCGCCCACGACGGATTCATGAAGATCGTCAGACACGAACCGCTTGGTGTGACTTGCGGAATTAACCCGTGGAATGGACCCATCAGCACCATGTGCCTTAAGCTGGCCCCGGCCTTGGCAACCGGAAACGTCATGATTCTCAAACCTAGCGAAAAGACTCCGTTCGGCACCATCCGATTCGCCGCCCTCGCCACAGAAGCTGGCATCGTCCCGCCCGGAGTCATTCAGACCTTGCCTGGCGACGGGAAGACCGGTGCTTTGCTTTCAAGCCACATGGGAATCCGCAAGATCAGCTTCACCGGATCCGTCGCAACGGGTAAGCGGATCCAACAGGCCGCGGCCGCCAGTAACCTCAAGAGAGTCACCTTGGAGCTCGGTGGGAAGTCCCCGTCGGCCATATTTGATGACTGTAACTTTGAAAATGCCGTTTTCTGGAGCACATTAGCGATAACCCAAAATACCGGCCAGGCCTGCTTTGCCGCCAGCCGGCTTTACGTCCAAGAATCGATTGCCGGAAAATTCATCGCGGCGTTCACGGAGGCGATGAAAAAGAAGATCGAGGGCCTCGGTACCGAGCTCGGTCCCCTTGCCGATGCGTCCCAGCTACAGCGCGTTGCGTCGTTTTTCGAGCGTGACGCTGGAAAGACGCAGGTTCTTGTCGGAGGCAAGAGGCACGGCGACAAGGGATGCTTCTGGGAGCCTACCATTCTCTTCAACCCGGACCTAAACGCCGAACTGTACCGGGAGGAGATTTTCGGTCCTGTCGTCTGCGTGCGGACTTTTAAGGACGAGGCTGAATTCCTGCGGTTGGCGAATGATAGCGAGTTTGGCCTCATGGCTGGTGTCTTTACTCAGGATATTAACCGGGCGATGAGGTTGGCTGCTGAGCTTGACAGCGGTGTCGTAGGTATCAACTGCGTAAGCTACATTAACCTGGAGGCACCGTTTGGAGGGACTAAACAATCGGGAGTTGGGCGAGAAATGAGCCATTATGCTTTGAGAGCGTATACCGAACCGAAGACTGTCCTGATCAAGTAAGTCTCTCTTCAACTTCTTCCTTGGCTTCTCTCCCCACCCACCAGTGTAAACGTTGGCTTTGATGACTGAGTACGATGGCATTTTCTAGTATGAACTATTAAAGACTACGCCTTGGAGGAGATTGAGGATAACGGATCTGCCTGTCCCTCGGTAGTTAAAGTTTTGATAGCGACTTGAATGCATTCTTGTATGTGTGAGAAAATGCCGTTCATGAATTAAATGTGAATTAATATGCGAGAATGAAAATAATAGTAATAGTAGCAGTCGAATTGCCTCTCCTTTACCAGAATTCTCACATCTGACGATGGCCAAACGGGTGAAATTGAGCTTCGCAGACGATCGGACTCGGATCATCGGGATAGTGTCACGGCACGGAGTGACCGCAAGGCAATGGCAGAGCAAGTGGAGCACCGGGATCACTATAGAATGCCGAAACCAGCATGAGATGCAGCCAGCATCCGAGCCAGGAGTGGCTTGAGGTAGAGAACAGGCCAACCAGAGCATGCCTATAGAGCTGAAGACTTGCCGAGTTGACGCGTAAGATAAGTATAAGACAGGTCTAGACCAAGCAAGCTGAACGGGAAAGGAAACTTCTTTAGGAAAGAGAGAGATTGACGGGAGGTCTAGGAGGAACTCGGTCAGGATATAAGAGGGAGACTTTCTGTAGGAAAGAAGGGGGGAAGGAATCAGCGATTAGTGACACTTTAATACTAGGGCTGCACTTTTACCTCTACTAGTCCTACAACTCCCCTTCAGTCTGTCTCACGAGGAACCTTACAGATAGGTAACAGGTACACGATATCCCGTAGTAGATTATTTAGCTTCACCATGTTTCACAAGGCACAGGTTCTCATAAACTAGTAATATGCTAAAGAGGCAAGACTGCCCCTCGTTCGAGACGCGATCTGCTAATCTACTCTCGACATAGAATTGGAATAGTTGACTAGAAACTGGTCACAACCATGCGTCCATGAAAATTCCCCGCTCGCATCAGGTCGATCATCTTTGGGAAATCATCCAGCGAATACTCGGTAGTCTTGGGCAGAATATTATGCCTGTGAGAAAAGGTGATGCACTCCGCCATCTCGTCAGGCCGCCCTGACGATGCTCCTTGTACTCGGATGAGGCCCATGGCAACCTGCATCGAAGTGACTGGCAAGTCGCCATTCGCCTGTATGTTGTTATTTCGAGTTTAATTGCGAACAAGATGATGTTATTGTGGTGGAATGGGAAGAAATACTTACCATGCCCACAGCCATCAACAGACCGCCGATCGCCAAACACTGCACTGCTGAGGCGTACGCAGCGGTCACACCACTAAAGACACATACCGCAGGAAGGCCGCCCCCAGTGACCTTACGAATCTCGTTGGAAAACTCGGGATCACGAGTGTTGAAAGCAGCTACCGCACCAAGGTTTAGGGCATCTGTTAGTCGCGCATTGTCGATATCGATAGCGATTGGCTTGAGGCCTAGCTTCTCGGCATACTGAATGGCTAAAGCACCCAAAAAGAGCGGCGGTTAGCAACAAGTCTCCCTTCTCGTATACCGCGAGGCGTATTAAACATTGGATTGAGAGGATTTACACACCAAGGTGACCCAAACCACCCACTCCCATGATTCCAATGTAATTCCCTGCCTGCAGGTTGCATTTCTTCACGCCATGGTACGCCGTTAGGCCAGCACAAAACAAAGGGGCGGCAGAGACAAGATCCATGCCATCAGGGAGCTTAAGCGCAGAACGGGCGTCGACGGCAGCGTACTCGGCAAAGTATCCATCGACCGAAAAGCCTTGAAGTGAACCCTTAGGGCAGGCCATCTGTATCACGCTGCAGGCCGGGCAGGAGTCTAGGTATATATGTGAGGCCGAATATCGTTACTCTCGTGTGAGGCAGAGACTATTTTCCCACTTACTGCAATAGTCTCGATAGAGCAGGAATCCGACGGCGTCACCTGGCGCGAAGCCGGTTACATCACTTCCCACCGACTCCACAACGCCGGTGGCTATGTAAAGCGCGTTAGTAGTAGTATATCTCCTGACGTCTTGTGTTTTGACACTCACCTTCGTGCCCGGGAACGATGGGATAACTGGGGGCTGGTCGCTCATTGTCAAGGAGAGTAAAATCGGAGTGGCAGAGACTAGAAGCCTTGATCTTGACGAGGATGTGGTTCGGAGCTGGCACAGGTTTTGTTGTGTAGCCAATCTCGAGACCCTTCTCAGGGCCATAGAACAATGCAGCCTTCATTTGCGTCATGATTTTGGAATTTATATCATTTTCCTTCCGGCTCGTGTTGATGCTGTCTTGCTTAGAACCACATAAAGAAAGGTGTCTGTAGGGATATTAAACACCACAAAAGAAACTCGTCAAGATGTAAGTCTATCCTTGGGAAACCGCGCATTAATTATGATATTTACTGCTGCCCCAACGATTAATGGATAGGGGTCCAGATATCACGGTTTGGCTTCTGCCGAGGCGAGAATGGCTTGGCCAGCTATTGGGCGAGTCAACGGTCTCTCCAGATTCCGGATCAACGGCTCTACGAATTAGACTCTAAATGCCGTTTGTGGTGGTGGTCAATCGAAGATCCATGCTGGTTGACTCACCTCGCCCAGCCCGTCTTTCCTCGTCTGGTTCAGGTCAATTAGACTGTCGGCCTTGCTGAGTGATGAGAGATCTTGCTCCGAGTTATCCGGACAGGGGGGTGACGCACGAAACGAGGGACCGTGTGGTGTGGCGTGCCTGTTCAAATGCTGGACGACGTCGTCCACAATTAGCCTTGCGTGCGCATGATCCAAATCGGCAGGCGGGGCGGCACTTCGGCATGACGACGGATCCCCGCAGGTTCCCCGGATTTTGCAATGCGGATTTAGCACATCACTTAATATTGAAAGCCAGCCCTCCCTACACGGTGTCAACTTTCTATTCTCTCAGACTTATTCCGAAGCGCAGCGGGTGCATGTAGGCAGAATGTGTATGGGCCGGTCATGGCAGGCCAATAGGGTCTACACTGTCACCGGTCGTCGTTTCTTCCGAATTCCTGTCACGATTACATTCTTGAGGCGGACGCACCTAACTTGACGTTCATGTGCAGCGTTGCCATATTTACAACCTCGAGAACTCACGCATCCACCCTGATATTTGTACGATAGTTAAGGGCAGTAAGTCACAAATGTTTTCTTCCGCAGCCTTTGCGGCTTGTCAACTCTTTCCTCAGACGAAGGGCTCGGTCGACGGGAGGAGAGACCCCAAGAGGCAGACGTCCGTCCTCATTCTGTGTATCCTCACCTTAAATCCTCAGCCCGACACATAAATCAATCTTTAAGTATTCGCACCCTTACGCACTGGGTCAGAGACGACGCTCGGCCAAATTTGACTAATAGCCCTATTACCGAGGCTATTTGACAAGCTCGAACTCAAGATGCGTATTCCACATCCACGGACCTCACGACGTTAGGAGATATCGAACGCCTTGCCGAAAGGCCTCATATTACTCTCCAGGCCTATCTTCGGGATAGCCGCTACTTAGCCGGAGCTGGAGATCCGAAGATCTAGCACACGTCTGATTAAATGAGAGGAACTCTCGCATTAGCACCTGTGACCAGTCCACTGCGTGCAACTTGATTACGATCAGTTGAGAAGGCCCGCGTCCGGTTATGATTGCAACACTGTCTATTGGGCCGGCTAGTAGCTGGCCGGTACTAGCTGACATTAGTGGTTGATATTAGACAGAGTATTGAGGATATCTCAGAGAAGATTGATTCATCACAGGTCATTTGAATATCGAAGTTCCGAAAGGAAGGATACCCGGCCGCGCCGGATTTTTTTTTTTTTTTTTTTTTTTCCTTCTTTATAAACACAAAGAGAACTTAGGTGAGCGGCAGGTACAACTTGCAAAGACACTCTACAGGACCTTTCCACTTGCCCATGAATCCTGAATCCATGACCCATAACTTCAGTTCCGTGTCCGCACAATAAGTGCGCCCACAATGGGTTGAAGTATAATATCCAATCGATACAGCCCTTCTAAATGTCGTCATCGACGTGTGAGGTGGCTCACAGAGCTCCGCCTCAAGGTCTGTGGCAATGTCGGATTTCGGAAGTCCATTTGTTAAAAAAAAAATAATAAATAAATAAATAAAAAAAATAATAAAAAAAATAGAAAATAAAAAAATAAAGACTCATGGGAGGACAAAGTCATGTGCCGGGATCCGGGATATGGCCGGAGTCCCAGCAGTTGGTGGGTCTGTGCGGTATCCGATTTCATAGAGGTGAACGAGGTAGAGATGGTGTATTGATTCAGTGGAAGTTCGGGATGAGAGATTCTTGTTGGGCGAATCCAACAGCAGATTTCATAATGCAAGAAGGAATGGTGTGTGGATTGAGTAAGAAATCGGGGGGCGAAAAAGACTTCCCTCGGCGGGATGTTTTTCGCTTCAGCATGGAATTTCAGGGATCAACGGTTCTAACAAACTGACATATCCCGTGCGTCGCCGAGACGGAAGGTATTCACAGATGGATAGAAAACCTCCAGATTTGCCCATCCTCAAGTGTTCAAGCTCCACTTACATAGGCAAGGACGCACACATAAATCAAACAACTGCTTTTAGTACGCTCTTACACGACAAACTGTATTTATACCGCATGCAACCTGATATGACACAACAACTTCAGTCCCATCCCAAACCACCGAGTGAGCGGAGGTAACGGGCACTGACAGCTAAGGCATTGAATGGCATGCCGGGTCTCAGCATCATCAACACTATCAGAGATGGTGGGGGTTATTTGACCCGGTCGAACGGAGCCGGATATTATCTCACCTCGCGCTTTGGAGATGGCGCTGCGTACATTGAGTGTCAGTGAGAGACAGATGTGCTGGTCAGTCGCAACGACGCGCACGTCCTTCCACGAATAAACCCGAGGCCCAGGGAGCTGGGTTATTTCGCCTTCCCCGAACCATCCGGTTAGGGGCTAGCAGGGGGAGCGTTCCATTTTCGGCTTAACCTCAGAAGCTTCCCCGCACTCTAAAGCCCTAAATAGTGCAGTGCATTCAGGCAACTAGGGTTCTCCGACCACTCAGACTCGATTACCCCGGAGTTGTGTCGAGTTTATTTGTATCCCCACAAATCGTCGAGCTCAACCTTCATTCTACGACCCCACCTTATAACTCGAGACCGACTCTCGACACTCTCGACAATCCTCCATTCTGATCGACAAAGCACACCCAGCCATGACGGATCCGCAGACTGGACTAAGCCCAACACCCAAGAAGAGGGTTCGCACCAAGGCGCAGCTGGAAAGGAAGCGTGCCAGGGATAGGGAGAGCCAAAGGGCCAGCCGAGAGAAGAATCGACAGCGCATGACCGTGATTGAGAACGAACTTGCAGCATTAAGGGCTAGATATGATGCGTTAAAGACTATGACAGAAAACCTAGTTGGCCGACCCATTGACGAGTCGACGCAACCGCTGTTACATCCCCTACAATTAACACCAGACTCAGACTCGAGCGCATTTCCGGTCGTGGCCGAATCGGTGGCGTCCAGTGGAAGTAGTACGGGCTTCGAATATGAATTCTCTACTGCAGCGGCTTCCCAATCAGGGACGTTAGAGGAGGAAGTTCAGCTCCCCTATTATCCGGATATCGCGGATATACTGAGCCCCGAAGCACCAGAAACGACACTGCAGACGATAGATTTTGGAGAGGCCAAAGGAAGCGGCAGTGGCCGTGACGATGGCGACGGTCTTGATAACACTATGACATATGAAGAAACCTATATACCGGGTGACTTTACGAGCGACGTAATACCCAACGACTACATCCATCATGTGCTGGACGCGTCTTTAATGATACACGCATCATACCCTCTCCCTCCCGCACACGCCGACGCCTTGGCTCTGGACAAGCTGGTTGCTGATCCTCCCCTCTTCCTATCCCCCACCATCTCTAGCACAACGCAGTTCAACTGTCTGTGCTGCTTCCTCAATCACGTTCACACGGAATGCTTCGAGCGCGAGGTGTCTCAGCTCCTGTTCGAAGCCCACATCTCGCGGCTCGGACAGGCTCGCAACGTGCCGAAATATCCTCGGTCACCGTCTCTGGCCAATCTATTATTGATTGACGTGGATTCCAACCCAATTGTCCGGGTGCTTGGCAGGCTCATGCGACGGACGAGCCCTATATCATTACCAGATTCTATAGCTATTTACTTTATTCTTTACAGGCTACTTCGAGTATGTGAAGCCCACCTAATTTCCTATCTTTGGCCCCGACCCTTTTCCTCCGCGATTGGAAAATTCACAGGCTGACATCCTCGATCTCACGTATCCAGTGGCATATCGATCCTATGATAGAAACATGGCATGATATCCCCGAGTGGTTCCGACCCTCCGAGCTCCAACGGACTCGGCCACATCCCGTCAGCGTAGACTTCATCGCCTGGCCGCTCCTCCGGGACTTCCTCGTCTCATACCACAGCCAGGTCGACAAGGGCGGACTCGGACGGGATATTTCCGACGCCTTGACGGTGAACTGGCCAGATGAGGAACAACTCATCGTTAAAGACCCCGAAACGAACATTGCTGTGCTGAATCCCAAGTTTATTGAGCATATCTGGCAGTTTTCAAGTTGGCGTATGAGGAGGCTTTGGGCTCAGAGACAGCCGAGATTTATCGAGTTTGTGCGACTAGTGGAGGAGTGAAAACGGGATGTGCAATGCTAGTTTGGGACGGTTGGCGATATCGATATCTTGGGTTATTAGCTGCGTTGGCGTATCTAGTGTTCATTTGCCTTCTTCCTGGGAAGGTGTGTACGTACGTCCAGTATAGTTTGGTCGTGAATCCTACGATAACTTGGTGATGAAGTTCCCAATTTTTTAAGAATTGGAACCTAGATAACCTGCAAGATAGGGTTGGAGTAGTTGGGTAGCGTTACCCTATTATTTTGCCCTAGCGGTAGTCTGACAGTAAGGCGGCCATTCCTCGTGGCAGACTCTAGTATCGTCGGACCACAATACGGTTTGCCTAAACCCAACACTCCACTACTGGTGGGGGAAGGCCTATTTCGTGCCCGAACCCGTTGGCCAACCTCTCTAATGAGGTCAGAATGCGTCTCCGATGACTTAAGAAAAACAGTGTCACCGTCCATCACAAATTGTCCGCCCTTGCCAATGACCGCCGAGAGAAGTTGACCTGGCCCGAGGAGGAGAGTGTCGTCGCCGTGAGGAATCTAGTGTCCGGTAATCCCCTCCTCGGTGGGTCTCTTTTCGACACCACCTCTGATAACCCCGCAGCCGTAATCTCGGACGATCTTCTGAAGCTACAATGGGACTTGTTGAGAATAGCATCGCTCTGTGGAGCTGCAGGCTGCGGAGGCAGTTGATGATCCATCCTGGAATCCAGACCAATTCGGCGGTCCAGGTCTATATGGTTTGCCGGTGTTCGAGGCGGATGTACTCTCATGCGAGAGCTACAAAGTGGGCGTTGAAACCTTAATTTGGTCGTACATGGGGGGATATATTCCGGGAATACCTGATACTAATCTGTCGCCGGATCCGTATCATACATGCTCAACTGGTACAGCTTCTCCACTAGCTCCAACGAGAGGGTTCGCCCCTGAGACCTGGCAATGGAATGAGCCGTCCTCGCCAGATTTGTGATTTCCCTCCCGTTAAGCTCGTACTTCTCCGCCAGGGCCTCGCACGCTCCGTCGTCCAGCTGGTCCAGATCAGCACCCCCGGCGGCGGCGGTCTGCAACGCCGTCTGCCAGATTTTTGCCCGCGTCGGCGCGTCGAGGGCCGGGTACTTGATGCGCAGATGGATGCGCGACATGAAAGCTGCGTCGAAGGCGTTGATACGGTTGGTGGTGAGGAAGATGACGCCCTCGTGGTACTCGAGTACGCGCAGGAAGACGGACACGAGGCCATTGCGCTCGACATCGTCGAGGTTGCGCTTAGTGAGGAAGACGTCGGCCTCGTCGATGAGGACGATGGCCCTCCAGGCTCGAGCGAGGTCGAGTACGCGCTGCAGTTTGCGCTCCGTATCCATGAGGTTACGCTCGAGCTCGCCGGCCCCGACGTAATAGAGAGGCAAATGAGCTGCCTCGGCAATCGTTTCTGTAAGGATGGGTTCAGCCCAGATAGTAAGCCTCTGCAAGACAACACTGGCTTGGGAGTTGAGCGAGGTTGGGGCGTACCTGCAGTTAACGTCTTGCCTGTTCCTGCCGTTCCGTACAAAAGAATGACCAACCCCTTGCCTTTTCTCGATATCATGTCCCGCTCTTTCTCAGATCGATAGTGATGAGACACCAGAGACTCAATCGTACTCTTGGTCGACTGCTTGAGCTGGAGTTGATGGAGAGGATTCTGGATCCACTTGATTGGCGTCACCTTATCTACGAGGAAGAAGGCCCACATCTTGTGGTTGAGAGAAAAGCCCCTCAACCGAGCTGGAGTTAGCAAAGCCTGGTCATCTGTGATTTCGTAGTCCTCGCTATTAGTATAGCACTTCGTTAGGCTCAGAAACTCGGCGCTCGCTTCGTGCAACGGGTCAGGGCTCGGGCTACGTGAACGCCTCCGAAGTTGGGATGCCTGCCAGGTCCGCAGCGACGGGCTTGACGAACGCCTGTGGATTTGTGGTTGAATCGGACCGTTCGTGCCGTATAGAACCGTCGCAAGTGCATAATTCTCTTCCGCATGGGAATTGTAGTCTAGAACAACCCTTCCGTCTACCTTAAACCAGCCTAGGTGTTAGAAAAAAAAACGACAGAGACAACATATAGTGGACCATACATGGATGGGTACAAGTTCGCTCATATCTGCGGCTGCCCTAAAACTACTTGTCGTTTCTTTGTCCATCCATGCGAGTCCTGTTTTCGGATCGAGTCAGCCTATGGCTCCTGCTCAGACAGGATAATACCTGGCACAGGGTAGGGTAAATATACCACAATAATCCCGATGGGAAAGGTGAACGCACTCGCGCCACTTCTGCCCTCTTTCAATAAGAGTTCGAGAGATGGCTTCAGCGTCTGGTATCAAGTCGAGAGGAAAGACTTCCAGTTCGGTGAGCTTACAGGCCCCTGGAAACTCGTCGATTCGCAAACTTGACCTCGACGGTCCGAATGAAATGCCATTATAATCCCAAGACCATGTCCAGATTTCAAAGACCCTGCGACCTTTTTCCACCACTTTCGTCTCCGTCGTAATGACGCGGCGACATTCCCTGAAATGGTCCGTCTGGTGAACCACCAAAGTCCCTGGCCGGAAAAAAGCCCAAAGGAGGTCAAAAGTCGACAAACTTGACGGCGCATAGATTTGGTACTCCCTCTCCAGCTTGGCGAGGTTAACATTCATAAATTGCACCAGCTGGGTCATGTGGGCCTTTTGGTCCGGGCCTTGCGTCTTCGACTTCGCGTACTCTCGAATCTCCTCACGGTGTTGAAAGAGTGCCGCGTACGGCTCACGGATAACAATCGGTGTGGTGGCAAGATTGATGTAGCTATAGTTGACCAGGAGCTTCTGCAGAGCCTTTTGGATGAACTTGGACCGTATCTCGAGCTGGTTGTAGCGCCGTTGGCCATCCTCCTGGAGTTTCCGGCGCAGAAGGAGTGCGTAAGTTCTATAGGGCTTGTCTCTATCACCTCCTTTGGCATAAAAGCTGGTTGGTGTGACGACAGGCTCTCCGTAGGATCGCTCTCGCTCTGTTATATCGATGAAAGCCGCCTTGGAGCCTTCGTTATCTGCGGGTGTCATTGGGCCGAAAGCCCCCTCATCGTCGGATGTATCGGCCTGCTCGTCCGAAATGCTTGGGGTTGGTTGGCTATCGGAATCATCTACATGGCTCCTGATAGAGAGGAGTTTATTGTAATCGGAAATAGACATATTGGACTTCAGGTATCCTGCGCTTGTAAGTTTTAGCTACTCAAAAAAATTGCGAAGTGATGCTTCTGTCGTGAGTGTCGCGGTTTCCGCAATTGTGACATCCTCCAAGAGGATTACCTTATGAGATCTTCTAATCATTTGAGGGAAGCCAAGCCCCCGGGCAACTTTCAATACAGGCTTGGCGACGGCTTCGTCCGTCTCAAGTTGCGTGTCCTCGATGAGTTGGTGGCCTCTTCATTGGATCAGTCGGCCGCGATAACCATCCTAATCGAGGACGGTGACAAGCTGTCGGCAGGTTATTGGCCATCTAAGGGGTTCCGCCTGATTACGAAGTATGTGGCGCAGCGCTCTCGCCGGAGAACTGGCATAATGGCGGCACCAGACGTCCCCCCCGGCGAGAGCGTACTAAGATGAGCTGCACTTGTCCAATCAAGCCCTGTCGCGATGAGTATATGATGGGCAGGGCTACGTCTGTCCGGCGTTGTGTTAGCCACACACTAAACAAAGCTGGTTCCCTCCCCGGCTCTGTCTAGTCCGGTGAGTTGGCCTCAGGAGGTAGTTTCAACCCAGCATAAAACGGTCCGTCATAAGGAAAAGAAAAGAAAAGAAGGGAGAAAACCCGCCGCCTACAAAATCATATTTCTTCAGCATGAATAAGTTGTTTAGAGCAACGCGACTTGGAGATCCAGAGAAAGCGGCGATCGATGGAGGGGTGGTGGATGCATTTGGGTCTCAGTTCCACCTGGCCTCACGCCATGCCAGCTCTCCGCGGAGAGGTTCGAAGCATGTTCGAAGGAATTTGGTCTCCAGAAGCGACAGGCCTTTCGACTTCAATGAGGAAAGAATCTTCAACATAACACAAAACTATAAAAGATACGAGATGGGGACCTGCACGCTCAAGGACCTCAAAAAATTCGACGACTGCGAACCGTATGGCGTCCCAAATGAGGAATACGTCAAACTTCTCCGCAAGGAGATCCGAAAGCTAGTTGAATCGGCATCTCGAGAGGAGCCTTACCTCTTTGACAGTAACGGCCACCTCCAGGGAGTATCTTCAGGCGACTTCCACGATATATCCAATATTGTTGACCAGGTCCAGTGTAACTTTGCCATCATTTCCCATGACAACTCTCAGATTGCTGTTGAAAAAATGGGGGCCAACAGTCTGGCGGATTCTATCAAACAGTTCAAATTTTCAAGGAAGGTGCTGCTGCGCCGATACGCTGCGGATGAAGATCAAATCGAGGGTAACCAACCCATCCTGCTTGAGCCGCCGTCCCGGAATCGAGAATTGTACCACGCCATGGTGGACTACGTTTTAGGCACAATTGCGAGATACTGGGTCCGCTGTGCAGTTGGGAGATACTGGCAGCAAGACATGTTTGCCGTTTTGGCAGCTTGGGCAGTAAAGCTCAAAGTAACGGCATACGACCCAGTTGAAAACGCCCGGATATCTTTGGCCACCGGAGAAGATATCCTTGACGAGTTTGTGTCGGGCGGACTTGTGCCAAACGCAGTATCCGTGAAAGTGAAAAAGGCTGCCAAGGGAAAGAAAGGCTGGGAAGAAGAGATTTTAGCGCTCAACGAAAGGGACGACCTTACGTCCCACTACTACATGGAAAAGGAGTTTTTCCGGGGGGAACTTGAGGCCCTGTTCTACTCAGTCGTCGATGGATTGGCCGAGGACAAGAGCCGGCGGTTCAAGGGTCCCGTTGGGGGGTTCGAGAGCTGTCAATTGGTCTACCGAACCGGATTAAGCGGCTTCACAACCTCAGTCAGCAACAATCGGCGAGGCCACCTCAGTTGTACCAGCGAGCGCATGCAGATTTCATTCATTTACAGCGGTGTGCTGCTAATGATGACGAATCTAAGGGGTGTTATGCAGCGGGAAGCGATCGGTCTCGCTCGACGCGAGGTCGGGGCTAGATTCACATGGAAATGGTACGACGAGGGGGAGACATCGATACAGCCTGAAGGAGCCTACGATCTTACGAACATGGATGATATTGTAACCCTCGTCGTCGCGCAGACGCTCGCTACGCCAAGCTCAGCTGTAACAATGGCTTCGGCGGTATATCTTGTCTCGACCTTGTTCGAACTCGGGGCAGAAGACGACGAGCCCATCCTACAATTCGAGCCTCCACCGCGACAATTCCAAGCCGTCTTTCAACTTGCGACCGAGGAGTTCCGGCGCAATCAGCAATCCTTCGGGAAAAGAAAGTACCAAGATCCATTCTGCCGCTCCCTGTTTGAGGGCCCATTGAAGCATGGAATTCGAGGTAAGGTCCTACCCCCCAAACCATATACCCCTCAATCTTACTACTGTGACGTGCGTGTGACTTCGTCCATCTGCTAATGCCACCGGAGCAGCCGGGACCAACACGCTGCTCCCAACTGATTCTGATGCGGCCAAAGATAGTCGGGACGTCCTCGGTGAATACAGGCGGGAACAAGAAATTATGAAAAACTGGGTCATTGACGAGTTTTCCATCACAATCAACTGCCGGTCTTACGTCGTCAGCGTCATACTCGGTGCCGCTTTACTTGTCTGCGGCGCCATGGCAGTCCCGTTCTCGGTCGGGGCGAAAATCAACGGCGTAGACCCTTTCCAGATCACGTCCTTCAGCTGGCTTCTCGCAGCATTCCTCGTCGTGCTGGCCAAATCGCGCTTCGTCAACCAGTGGCCGTGGCACGACTTTCTCCGCGGCC
Organism: Scedosporium apiospermum; assembly: GCF_000732125.1. NCBI lineage: Eukaryota > Fungi > Ascomycota > Sordariomycetes > Microascales > Microascaceae > Scedosporium > Scedosporium apiospermum. The sequence goes on along the minus strand of NW_015971833.1, from coordinate 1,942,717 downwards.
GTATCGTGTGCTCTAGCATCAAGGAGGTGCAAGACGTAAGCGGAATCCCCCCACAAACTATCCTCCTGTACCTTCTCCATGGCGAGAGCGAGACCATACTCAAGACTAGAGGCCCGTACAACGCCCTGTTTCGACAGGCTGATGAGGGGAGCGGCGGATTTTCTATCGACGTGCCAACCACTCTGTCGACTGTGCTGGCTAGCGGCTTTATCGTCCTCAAAGTCGTTAATGAGAACGGCGAACACCTGGTCTGCATAGATATTAGAAAAGATGCCGATGCGCAGGCGGTATTTCAGGATTCTGAGGAGACGGACAAATATCTCTGCTACAAATCAGTGGATGAGGATGAGGCAGAGGTCGAGGAGCAACACGTCGAAGAGGAAGAGGAGCAAGAGAGGACTGAAAGGGGAAATTCAAAGGGGAGAACAACAGGAAGTTCTCTTAACCGAATGGAAAGGCCAACATTGCTACTTTTCAGGGAAGTGATTGGGTGGAGAAAAATCTTGGGGCTTTATGTACGTGATGTTCAGTTCGGCTAATAATCTCGAAGGTTACTCTAGGCCTGTAGGGAGTGCCACTGGAGAGTATTCTTGTAATAATCAAAAGTTCTCGAGTAGATCACATCAATAACGTCGGCAACTAACAGCAAAGTCACAATCAAATGCCAACTACAGCGGATTACAGAAGCTAGTATAACCTCTTAAAGCAGTTGTCGACACCCAACAGGCTGGGTGAGGCGGTTGTAGGCGGTAGGTAATAGAAAACTTCCCTGAGACAGGCTATCAGTAGTAAATAGTCAGGCTAGATTAATTTACCTGCCGCGGCCTGCTTTTGAGCCGGTGAACCCGGCTCGGTTGACTGCTGCCATGTTGCACGAGTGTCTACATAACAAGGCTCCATCTCGACCACCAGCACTTGCTACCCATTCAACGACGCACGTGACAGACCGAAAGAATGCTTTTACCTCTTTCATTTGTGCCTCCGGCGTTGTCTGCCTTTTCCTCTGTGTTCGAAGGGGGCGTCAAGGAGCGGGGTAACTGTTAGGCATCAACAAATCTCTAAGGAACGCTCTTGGACCTGGAGTGCCGGTCTCCTTCATCATCACCGATGAGCTCGATCCAGAACATCAAGCGCGATCACCACGTCCTGTCCTCTAGTTCCTACAAGATACGCTCTTGTGATGGCCAGGCCATCCACCCATCTCCCGACCGGGGGTAATGTGTCACGGGAACACAAGTTGGCTTCGAGAAATCTACACAGCCTCGGACCCGGAGCTAGAGTATGCCCCCGGTCGCCACTTCTAGAGCGAATCTCATCCTGATGTCTTACTCTTCTGGAATAGCATAGTTGCTGTAAACGGGATGAACACGGTGAATAACAGCAACCATGGAGACAACTCCTGGACCGACCTGGAATCCAAAACTCATTGGCTGAGGGATATACTCCCACATGAACTCCCAAACGCGAGAATACTGTTGTATGAATACAATGCCAACGTTGTGCTGGAAGCATCCACGGCCGGAGTCGAACAGCAGGCAATGAACTTGCTCAATTGCCTGAAGGCGGAACGCAAGGTCGGTTATTGTCCATTTTAGTTATGAATGGTTTGGTCTATCCCCCCTCAAGATACCCTGGCTGACGTTATTGCTTCCCACACGGTAGGGTAATGCCATGACCCGTCCCATAATATTCATCGCTCATTGCCTCGGCGGTATCATTGTCAAAAGCGCTCTAGCGTTGGCATACCATGGCGACGGCACCTACGCTACCACTTGGGTGTTTACCTACGGCATTCTCTTCTTTGGAGTACCTCATCGCGGAACAAAGGCAGCTACGTGGGGAAGGATCGCCGCCGATATTCTTCGCCTCTACACAGGAAGTTACAACGCATCCTTCTTGACCAGCATAGAGGAGGGGTCTGCCTACAATGAGAAGCTCAACGAAGCATTCAAACCACTGCTTGGTGCCTACATGTTCTGTAGTGTCTGCGAGACGATTGGTGAGCCAGGTGTCGGCATAGTAAGTCCCCGTCCACTGGCCCGAAAGCGATGGTGAGCAGTATCATATAACATGTAGCCAGGTTGTTGAAAAAGACTCTTCCATTCTCGGGCTACCCGACGGACAAGAATGGAAAGTTCTATCCGAACCGAAGCCATACTAGGATCTGCAAGTTCTCGAGTTCTGAAGATCAAGAGTTCAAAAAGGTCATGGAACCACTCCGGATTGCTGCGAAAGCGGCTACTTCATCGTTCGACTACAGCCCGACGCGTAACGTGCGGGAAAGACTGTTGGGCGAAGAGCTACTTGGCTCAGAGGGTACGCTTATTCCCCATCAAAATACAACCCTTACCAGAATAGGCCATATGTATGGTAGCGCCAACACTGTATAGAATTTCCCGAAACCACCTCATCCTTAGAGGCCACTGCAAGCTAGGTGGAGCAAGCCCTCATGAATACCGACCATCTGGAAAATGACCTACAGATGCTGGAAAGGTCAATGGACAATGAGAAGTCCGTAATATACACGATCCTGAGTTGGTTTGTGCCCATCGCTAGGCTTCTTCTCAGCCCCTTTTTCTTTAGTGCAATAGCACTACCCACCTTCCTAGCCTTCGGCGGTGCACGCACATTCATGGAGAAGCATGAAGAGGGGCTGCAATCCCAAAGGCGAGTTGTGAGGCTCCAAGAAAAGGCTATTACTCTTCTCGACGATAGGCGGGCCTGCGCTCTACAGGCCATCGCCATGACACGATCAACAAGGCATAGCGTGCCTTCTCTGACGGTGGAGATACCAGATCCATATCTTGGAGCACGCCTTAACAATCTTGAGATGAGGCTTCTCAAACGCGTGGAGTGGATTCTTCGAGAATTACAGAGCCGAAACCAAAAGCTCATTGAAAAACAGCAGGATCTGAGAGAGGCCGAAAAGTTCAGAGATAACGCAGAGGGTAAAACTGATGAAGAGATATTGAACATGGCCAAAGAGCAAGTGCAGCAGTTTCAAGCTCGCCAAAATAGTTTACCGAGCCCCGAGAAACCGCCGCGCGAGGGCTCGAGCTGCCCATGTATAATTCTTTGAAGGAATGGGAAAATGTATTGACGCTTGTTCTATCTTTTTTCACCACGCAATGAGGCAAATTGATGGTCCTCTTTTGAAGGTTATTAAAACTGTATTTTACCATGTTCCCTCCATTGCCCGGACGCCACCTGTGTAATGATTCCCACATCGTACAGGAACTCTGATGCTCCTCTTCGAGGATCCATGTGTTTACTAGCCTATCTTCGAAACCATTGACGGCACCGTGACCTCTGGTCTCAGCGTAAGCTTCTCAAATGATCCACAGCCACTTGGCGTGTTTGCGGGTTATGTACTCGAACCCTTGGGTTTCACCACCATCTAGCTAGGCCGACCCTGATCATGAACCTAAAAAATCTCGGGGAGAACAGTTAGAACCTCACGCGGATCTCCGAACGGACCTTCACCACAGTACCGAACCCATCTAAAGATGCTATTATTCTTAGTGTTCGATAGGAAACTTCCTGCACCATCCCACTAGTGTGATTGCGCCGATTTTCAGTGGGACACTTGCCAGGACGGATACATATACACAATTTTATCTCGAGAGGCTACTTCTGGGTGATGAAATTGTCAAGATGCTAGCCCACGATCCTGCGGCAAGGAGACGGGAGCTTGAAGAACAAGGTGTTCTCTGGGTTCACCGGAGGAGCGGCGCAGTGCGTTTCATCACTTCGTTAAGCAGCCTCCGGTTCCCGCCCTGATCGAAATAGCGTCCGGGCTTCTTGCACTCGATGGTGGCGGTGAAGTCCTTGATACAATGGAAATGGGGCGCCGTATGGGTCGCAATGCTGTTAAGATTCTTTACGATAGGCGGCAGGCGGCCACGCTTGCAGAGGTGGATGTGATGTCTCTTCCCTTGAAGGTAGATTGAAGTTTTAAGGTTGTGCCAAGGTGCCAACCGCAGCCGAGGAAAGCAAAATTGCAAACAGGATCGTACTGGTGGTGTTCTCCCAGGGTGGGGCGCCCTGCGCTGGCTGCAGCTGCTCCCGGAGTGGAGGATGAATCAAGTTTAGAAGCTGTCGTCAATTTCCCGCTCTTATGACAGATGTGAATTTTGCAATACAAAATAGTCCCGGATCCGGAGGTAAAAGGTGGCAGACAGGATGCCTCAACTTGTCGTTTCTAGGGCAGACTATTCTTGACAAGGTGCGAAATGAACTTTGTTCAAGCGAGCTAAGCCAGAAACGTAGCATCAAACATCTTCCTTGGTCTAGTGGTCAGGATACCTGCTTGTCATAGAACAATTCGCAGGTGGCCGGGGTTCGATTCCCCGAGGGAGAGTCTTTTTTCTTTTCGTTTTTTTTTTCTTTTTTTTCTCTCTTTTTTCTCTTTTTTCTTCCTTACCTCCCAATTCCTCTCTCCTGAAGCACGAACGACACGATCCACAAGCCCAGTAAATACGATATACGATTGAATTATTCAGATGACAACTCTTGTCTTGCTCTTGAGCCGTTCCCCACGAATGGTTCAATTTCTTCCCCGTGGATCGTCTACAATAGGCGAGTTTTGCTCCAGTGGACCTAGCTTCCAGTTGTCATGAGTCCTGAGGTCTGGAGTTCCCCTGTTCCGTCAACTCCAGCGGTCTGTCAGAATATTAGAAACACTCTAACACTGAAGGCACTGCCTCTGACACTTGTGGAACTGGTCTGAAGGAGAGCGGCGCAAGAGAGGTACTGGCCAAACGACGGGTTCTTGTGATTGCCCCTAACATTTTCAATCCCGTTGGTTGCCGCGATATGATCCCACTCGGGTTTCTCAACAGACTGGGATGAAGTAACCCTTTGAGCTGATCATCGTCAAAAGTGGGGAAGGCCCAAGCCAACATCGGGCTAACCCTGGCCGAGAGTCATGCTCCGGAGTGGAACCTGAAGCAACCGACTGGTATACAACTGTACACGAGTACTGCGGGAGACGTGGTTTTTAGAACCAGGGGATCGACGCTTTCAAGGCGAAAGGGGATGGTGCCGGTGTCGTCCAAGGCTAGACTCGCAAAGAAAGGACATTTCTAGGATTCCCAGGGTAAAGGCGTGCTTTCAGTTTATCAATTTTGCAGGCGGCTTATTGAGGTGAGAATTCTAAATGCGTTAAGGATATTATTATGTTGTGCCTCTGGAATCGGATATGGTGTCAGATTCGGATTCTTCGTCATCCCGACGGACACATTGGGAACGCAACTGGATCAAGAATTCACTCGAGCACGAACATGGTCGAGTAAGTATCGTAATAGCTGTATACATACGAAACGCGAGGGGTTCCTTTCCAGTGGAAAATACTAAAAATAATAGCATGTGGCTAGCTGTGGATGTGAGCAGTCTCCACCAGGTGGTCGATCAGTTCTTGTTTATATCCCAAGCCCAACATATGGACAGAGCGGAGAACACAGCATGATTCTTTTCGCACAGAAGTAGCTTTCGGGAGCAATAAAACAGTGACGAAGTTTATAGTTTCGTCAACTAGTACTGCATTGTTTTCTCCACACTCACAGCCGTTGACGGGAGCAGACATGTCAGTTATGATGCGAGTAGCAAAGGGATAATCACCCACCGATTCACCAATGACGAACTACCAAAGACAGTCCTCGAAAGCAAGGGTCGGTTCCTAATAATACGTGCTCTGAGCGAAATCTTCTTCATTGGCCTCGGTTCAGCAGTTTGGCCGTTTGGCCGCATATCAGCTCGCCTCTATTTGCTGCCGTCAGCAATAATCAGCTGCAGCATAACTGCATCGGCACTCGATTACTCGCAACTCCAAGTGAAAGCAATCAACTCGCACGAGCTTAAAAGGGCGGGAGTTACGCTGCAACATTCCATTGCAATATATTAGTTTGAGCGCTGTGACGACGACCTTCAGCTCGCCGCCACAAGCCATGGCATCGCTTTTTGGCTAATGATCATCAGCCTGGGCTCCATGACGGAAGCGACCACATTCCTCATCAAGAAGTATAGGATGATATTTGCTGAAATTACGAAGGGTGATCGACTTCGGGGTGGAGAGAAGAGCAGAAGACGACAGCTCGAGAAATATGGTCTCATCAGTCAGAGTAAGTGTCACATCGAGGGAGAGAGCGTGAAAGCGGAGGAGAGAAACTGAAGGTGGCCTAGATGATGCTCGAAGAATGGACGGCTTCAATCGGGTGTCGATGACCTCAATAGAGAAAGAGACGAGAGCTCGAATATAAATATGCCACCAGTTCCCCTCGATGGTTCTGATATCCTGACCTCCCCAAGGCAACAACCTCGAGCAGCTCAAGACACAAGTTCTGCCAAATCAAACTACTCTTCTGAATCCCTCTCTCCTCAAAACCAACAACTCGCAATGTCTGGTGTACTTCAGATTTCTTTCCCCGCGGGCATCGCTGCCATCAGGAACAACTCCAGCCTCCGCGTCTATGAGGCGGCCCTGGACGGCGGTGTCCGTGAGGCCCAGTATGAGGGCCGCTGGGCCGGCGGAAAGCCCGACAACGTGATCGCCACCGGCAAGATTGGTACTCCTATCGCGGCCACCTCTGTTGGCTTCCAGTACATCCGCGTGTATTATGTCGGAGCCGACAACAAGGCACGCGAAGCCTGTTGGGACGGAAAAGGATGGTACACTGGCGCCTTCGTCAAGGACGTGGCTCCGTACTCGTCCATTGGTGCCGTTTTTCTTGGCAAGAACATTGTCGTCCGCGTTTACACGCAGAATCACGACAATACTATCCAGGAGTGGGTTTGTAAGTGTTCCTTCACTTAGTTTCGGTTCCACTCAGATTCCTAGACGTCTCAATGCTAACAGACTCTTTTGCTGTTTTTAGGGGATAGCCCTAGCACTGGATGGACTGCCGGAGCCAATTTTGGTGCCGCCCTGCCTGGCACTGCCATTGCTGCTACTAGCTGGGGCGCTGGCCCCTACCACATTCGGTAAGTGTCTGTTGCGTTCACACAAGAGTGACCATATATACAATTTGAGCAACATACTGACCTTGACTCGTCTTAGTGTCTACTTCCAAGACACCAACCGCAATGTCATCGAAAGCGGGTGGGATGGGTCAGGATGGTACACCGGCGGCCTGAAGATTTCCAACCAATCCCCGCGGGCCTCCCTTGGCGCGACTTCGTGGGGCGAGAGCGGAAGCAGCCTCGGTATCCGCCTGTACTACGCCACGCAGGATAACTTGATTAAGGAGAAGGCGTGGGACGGAGGCGGAGGCTGGTACGATGGCGGCTTCCAGCAGCGTTCTATTCCGGGATCTCGCGTGGCGGCGATTCCCCTCCCTGTCCTGCGCGTCTACTTGCAGAACGGAACTGAGGTTTCCGGAATCACCGAGTATGCTTGGAACTCTGGCTGGGTCGTTGGGCAGGCTGTTCTGCCCCCTGCTTAAACCAGCTGTGGTCTAGATTCCAGAGCTTTGATACACCTTCATTTCAGGTTGGACGGTGACGGGGATATATATTGATTCAATGATTTGAATAGTGTGTTATACAAATTATATAGCACAATGATCATCAATTCGCTTGTACGAAGCGACACTAGCTCGCAGGAGCAACGCTCAAACTACAATTCATCGTGAAATGCAAGGCGAATACATGAAGTCCAGGCCACGACTTCATGACTCCGCCCCCAGCTCGTCACAAAAAAAGACGCCCGGTACCTATATCTCATCTATCCAAGGTGAATTATAGGCAACAATAAAAACAAGCTAACCGCGTTGAAGGGCAGAAGAGACTTAAGCAAAAAGAGAAAGAGGAAAAAAGAAGACTTCATGCACTAGCCCGGAATCGAACCGGGGGCTAGTCGAAGCTGCACGTCAGATGGCAACGACCAATTTTACCACTAAACCACTAGTGCCTTCGATGTGTTTCGGCCCCATATGAGTGCTGAGAAAGGGTTGAGGGCCGGATGGGAACACAAGGGCACAAGAAGAGAGATGAAGTAGGAAAGTGGGAGCGAAGGGAGGAACGTTACCGGTGTCAGTCTGCTTTACCCTCGCGTGCTCCCAGCTCCCAAGCGCTCTCCTTTTCTTCCTCCCCATCATCTTAGCCACTGCTAAGGTTACCTTAGTTTGTGGTTGGCTGGCATTATAAGGACGAAAGTCTGCGCTTACGCTTGTATTCTTTGGGTTCTTTTTCTACATTTCAGTTGGGCATTGCTGCGAAAATTGTGAAATACCGATACCATGGTCCATGGGCACCCGGGGATGCTGCATTTGGAAATCATGCGATCCATGTCTAATCCACAGGCGCTAGGATACATAACTAATATACATGGTATTGTACGCACTCCAAGGCCGCCTTCAAGCGAGTAAAGCACAAACCTAGCTCTCTTCGCTCTCCCACTCATCGTGACTCTCTGTCTCCCTCACTCGTGCTTCGTTAAGCATGAATCCTTCAACCTCATTGCTCACAATCTACCAACATAACATTGGATCCAGTCAAACAGAAGCAGTTACTGACTCGCTGCCTTGCACTGATCCTTATGTTCCCCCGAACCCTCTCTCTAGTAGTCGCGGGAACAGTACATCGCCTGCTGACACTTTGCACATCTCCTCAACTTCCCCCAACTCTTCACCTTCGTCTCATGACAAACAAAGCCCCGCTCTCAGACAGGACCACCGAGGTCCTCGACGAGAGCACTGAAAAAAACTGGAGAGATTGCGGCTCGCACGGCGAGTCTAGACACACGATCCCATTTAAGTGGATCAACTTTGAAATCCGGAGGAAACACACCGTTCCCGCATGTGCACAGCGTAGGTTTCCCCGGATCGACGGATAGTGGAGCTCGATTCCCCGCGGCGATATACTCGCAGCTGCCTCGATGACTCCAAGTCCTGCAGCGTTCAACAAATGCGGGGAGGAGCTGTTTCCAGAGGTGCATCACTTCCGCATTCACCATGATCTTGCATAACCTGCTTGACTTCACCATAGCCAAAGCCTCACGGATAACCGGCACCAACTTGCCGGACAGCGCGATAACGCCCAAATCAAGAACGACAGATCGGTTTGCAATATCCAGGCGCATCGCGGACACAAACAGGAGGATGTGCACGTCACCGTTACCTGAGTCGCAGATCCCAAACAAATGAGCCTTTCTGCCTCGGAGCCCGGTAAACTGCATTAGGAGTGAGTAGAGAGAGTCCTTGAAGCTCACTCGGATCCGTTCGCCTTTCAGGGCTTCGAGTTCCTGGTTCTTCCACAAGCGGCGCTCTCTTGCCGAGAACATCGTGAACGTATGACCAATCAGCCATTCGAGCTTGTCACGTTGGGAAATGTCGATGACGGGGAGTGCTTGTAGATTGACGTAATGAATGTTGCGAAGGACGGGTGTTCCGCCTTCAAAGGCGATGGGGTATACATAAGCCGGTGAATAGAATCGAGAAGGCTCAGTCACGACCGGGCAAATCACCTCGATGCAGTAACATCTTCGCAGAACCCGGCCCTTAGAATTCTTCCAGATGACGGGCAACGGGAACGTAATGTTGATAAGTTCGCTGTCGAGAGAAACCTGAAGCTGAACAGGAGAAGTAGCTGCAAGCTTGACAACACACCCAGAGTCGAACAAGTCCATGAGACGGTCTGAGATGACGCAAATACCTGCCATGAAAGATGAGAGTGCTCTGGATTTATCGTCGATATTGACTAGTATGGAGGTCACAGCACCGGGATTTAGGCACACCGAAATCATGTCGTTTCGGTTTAGACCCGGGATAACTGGCGATCCGTTCTGGTTTGGAGGGTTGCAAGTGATGTAGGCACGGTTCGCGTTGCCTATAGCAGTCGCAAAAACAGCCAGAGAGGTTGTCTTCAGACGGTCTAGAGGCTTGTCCCCAGTCGTCACGGTACTCCGCAAATCGAGCGATACCATAGTACTCTCAGCTTCATCGAGTAATAACGAGCGGGTCGGCACCATGAACGACACGAATAAAGACGATTTTCCATGCCAACCGTCAGGGTCATTGGCGATGTGGATAGCAAAGTCGTTGCTGTTCCTTTTGCCGGTGGTAGACAGCGTTCCAAACCCGAGCTGAACGGCCGCAAAAGCATCGTGCCATCCCTTAGCCACCGAAGGACCCGGGCTGTGGAGGGAGCCATGGACAGGCACGCTCCCGATATCGACGGGGTCGTCATGGGTGGAGAGTGGTAGAAAGGTACGGGGTATTTCCAGCGTGACCTAAACCGTTGGCGGTATATCGACCCAGCCTCTAAGCTACCTGGCCCCTCGCAAAGGCTCCTTGCCGACGATGGGGTAGACTCCAGGGGTATACAACTGCGCCGAAAGCTCCTGCAGATACTTCGAGGCTAATAGGGGGCACTTTGAGCTGTCTTTGATCCGCTCAGTCAAAAAATCCACGAAGTTCCCCCAGCCAACGATAATAATAATCCTGGATTGTATGAAACGGAGAAGCGAAACGTAGCTTGCCCGGTGGTAAGAGGGTTTAGACAGGGATTGAGATTTGTCTAGGTTCATCTTTCCCGACATGTCAGCCAGGTTTTCGTCGGGTAACATTCGAAGGTAGACATCGTGGAGCAAGTCGGCAAGTACGGGTGCATCAAATTTTAGATATTCAATCGACGGGGAGGATAACGGGAGATGGCTCGGTGTATCGGGTCTCTTCCAGCTAAGTCTGCTCTGCAACTGGTGGGACTTGGAGTCAGAAGAGTCAGCACCGGCCATGACCCTCATCCGGCCCTCATACGCCGCAGACGTTGGTGACGTGTTCGTCCAATACTCTACGGGAGATAGTCCCAAAAGGAGTGGCAGCATCGGGAAGTGGCCGCAGAAGAGAGAGTCGTAGAGATCCCGCAGCGAGTCTGCCTGCCGGGTCAGGGTCTCCGTATAGAGAGTAGCCGTCGAATCTCCACGAAGGAGCGGAGAGGTGGCGATCAACAAGTTAATGGCCCCGATGTCGTCGATGAGGGTTGAAGTATCGATGATATCGAATAAGAGCGGAGCGGAGCCCAAAGGGCCGTAAGTTGCTTGATCGAGACTGGTCGGCGTCATGCCTAGACGGGTACGATATAAGTTGCCCTGTTCGGTGCGTCCGGTGGCGCGGAGGGATTTGAGTGTATGGCAAAAGTCAATAGCCTCTCCCGCAAAGAACCGTAGGGTGGTGGTGTTGGCGGCGCGCTTCCTAAAGGAGCGGCACCACGACGCAAACTCCGCGCGAGCACCTTCCACGACCTGTTGCAGATGAGAGGTCTGACGGGGCACCATTGAAGACTCGGCGAGTGGGGTTTCTGCGAGTGCAATGTGGAAACCAAGGACAGGATTGAGGGAGTAGTGCGGGATCACAGAGGGATTGGGAGTCGTAAACGAAGGGTTGGCGATGGTTGCCTTGGAAGCAATCTCGGCATCCAGGTCGGTTGTACCGTGACCCCAGAAATACGCATGGAACTTAGCCACGTCGTGGTCGGTCCCCCCAACAGTAAGGTCGGACGAGCTCTCTGCGCTCGGATTTTGGAGGATGCCTTCCTTTTCCGCCAGCTTCCTACTCTGCTCAAGACTGGTCTTGAAGAAATCCTCGAATGCCGATCGATTCTCGGGAAGACTCTGGGAGGCGTAAAACTTCCATACATTGGTCACGCCATCGAGCGTTTCAATGTCACAAAATATTATCTGCTCTCCATATTTGGAGGATCTCCATGTCTCCACGGAACTAGAAAGACCTAGAAGCTTTTGTACTTGGGCTCGGAGTCGGTCGTGGGATTGATGGTCGAGGTAGAAGTGGTAATAGATGTTCCAAATGTCACCACTGCTTTCGTCTTTGACATCATCGATGATAAGCGACAGGAGAAGGATGGTCCTTGCTGCAGGATAGAGCAACATTGTTAGAGTGGTGACAGTGTATTGTGGAAGGGAACAGGAGTGGAAACAAACCGATGATCGAATCCTCAGCATCACAGCAAGTGATATCCAACGGGCGGTCTATGGTTAGAGTAAGCAGAAGCCCATACTCGATCTTCCAATAGGAATAAGTTGGCTGACGTACCATCAAGGCGGGAGGTGAAAAGGATATTGCGAGCATCACCGCATCCAAGAAGTAGGATATCAGCAGACTTTCCCAGAGGTAAACTCTGCGTCAAACTGACAGCAGGTGTGTTGCCAATGGGGTAGAAAGAAGAAATGAGGTGGGCATAGGCTGGAATCGACATTGTCGAAATAGCTCTTTGCAGAGCAGGAGATGGAAAAGCGGAGGGCGAGGATTTGGAGATGGTGAGATTCGGTGGAAAGAGATGGTTGGGATGGTTTGAGAGAGATTCTTGCGTTTGAAAGAAGTAAAACGTTCAGGACCCAATATCAACATGAACTTTTGGAATGTGCTGTTGAATTTGGATGGAGAAAGAGTCTAGTGGAGCAAAGGAGACTTGGATGGATGCTTTAATGCTTGATAGCTTGAACCCCTTGTGCACTTTCACATTTCAAGATCGCTGCTTCCAAGGATAGACAATGAATCATGAATACATATATAGGATATTCCTTTGCTGGAAAGGAAAGAGATACCCTAGACAGTAAAGATGTCTTTACTGAGATAGAGGGTGACCACTGTGACCAGTGTTAAGTGACCATTAGAACTGACAATGCTTCTAATATCAGATTGAACATTGACCACCGAACTACAGCAAACAATAGTTTCCCTTTATCCCCCCTTACTGCATCAAACATACCCGAGAATGAACCGTGGTTGTTGTCGTTCTCTCCATCCGGTCCTCGTGAATTCGTTTCTGCATGATTACGTCTCATTTCCCAGCATCATGTTTCCTCGACGACAGAGTCATGAAGTACGTAGTTCGGTCGCACAGCGGGGAGCGCCAGCTGCATTCCTGTAAGCACAGCTGAGCGCAATGGCCATATAATGGCAGTTGCCGTTCCCGTCAAGCGACGCTGCTCACGGCCCCCAGAGCGTCTTTTTGAGATGATTTAACTCAATCGTAAGTGCGCCAAACGGGAGTGCCAGAAGTCACCGCAGCCGTATCTCTCGAGGCTAATGATCGATATGAACGTTCCCTGTCCACCTTCGCGGAGCTTTCTGACGATCCAACTGACGGGCCATGCCTTGCCCATCAGAACGACCGGCCCCTTCCACCGTGGGTGACTACTCGTTTTCAGATGTATGCTCACTCAGCCTCGTAAACACCTCAAATTCCATCCTCTCGGCCGGCTTTGGACCACTCATAATATCCCTAATCATATCACTGCCGGGTGGATAGTGACCTCGAATACGTGTTCACCAGCCCCTCTCATGTTTGCCAGAACAGCTCGGTGGAAATGCCATCGAAGAAGTTCGTCAACGGGCCGTCGTGGGTCGTCTAGCAATCGGCGGTCTAAGCTGGTCCCGGCGATTCCCCACATATCTGCCTCGAAACACGTTGCGGTCGATTGCCCTCGACGTTGTGCGAGATTTGACAGGGGAGACCCCAGAATCAAGAGGGGTAGCTGTTGGTGATTTCTTGCCTATTCCCTGGTTGTTTTGCTGAGATCAGGATGGTTGTTCAGTTAACTTCTCGCGGACATGAAGGGTAAATTCGGGGAAAAACAGAGAAATGGCAACTAAAGGAATGGAAGTCGCAATTGAGGGCTGGTAAGAAGGGGGAAAGAGCACCTTCCTAAGTTTTGAACTCTAAACTCTTGGGGGGATAAACTCTTGGAAGCGGGGAAGGAGAAGGGGTTGGGAAGGGGCAACGGGGAGTGGACTACGTCGACTCTGAAGGAACTCACCAAGATAATACCGATAAGATGAGAAGAAGGTAGCACAATACTGGATATCAAATTATCAATAAATCAAATCTATCTATGTGAAAGCCGTTCCTTCCTGCCATTCCGTTATCGACTGATCTATCCCTCCCGATAACACCTGCCGAGGTACCCTTTTTATAAAACGAGCTGAATCGACGCAATAACTGTAATTAAAGCTGATATAAATGTTGCTGGAAGAGAGTAGCCTGTTAGCATCCCTTTGTTCACGACTGTCGTAAGAGCAGGGCCTCCTTCTTCTTTTGGAATAGGTATCGGTATGGCACACGAGCAACTTCAATTGAATAGAAAGAGAAAGGAGCTTACCAGCTTCCAAAGTCCTCGAACCCCCATTCCCAAATATGCGGTCAAGATCCGACTCATCCGAGTCATCAGATCCACCTTCATCGCTATTTCCCCCTCGCGCCGTCGAGGTTGGCGCAGTTGCGCTCGCAGTCGCTGTGATCGAACCCGAGGATTGTTCAACCGCCTTAGCCCCAGGAATGAGGTCGGGGCCGGGGATGTCGTAACTGCTAAACGAAGTGTAGAGGTTGAACTTGATGCCGGGATCCTCGCTGGTGTAGAGTTCCGTGCCACGCACACCTTTGGGAAGGTCTGTCCCAGAGCCAGTGATGCGGAGGTTGACGCACTGGGGATAAGCCTGGGCACCATTTGTTTGTCCGGCGGTATGCAGAGCGATAATTTCGTGTCTGAGGACGTATTCCCCGGCGGGGATGCTATCCGGGATCTGAACTAGCCAGCTGTTGTTGTTCTCGACGAGCTGGTCTGATCCCCATTTCCCCGGGTTGCTTCCGGACACGAGGCCAACTTCGTCAATCTTGAAAAATTCAAGCTTGGTCTTGTCAGCGTTCGCACAGCCGCTCGAGCCGCAGGATGCCAGGTAGTCAATCACGGGCCCATGATGGGATTCTGGCCAGGTGTTCCAGGTGATCAGTATCTTGTCGCCTGCCGCGACGGTGGCGAAACCCTTAGCGGGCTCGGCACTCTTATGGCAGATGATATCTGATGAGCCGAAAGCCGAAGGTTCGATAAAGCCGTTGTCCGTCTGCTTTGTGGCCCAGCCTACTACAACTGGTGGATCTTTCCGGTAGGGAAAGCTTGTCGGATCATAGCCTTCGAATGAGACGCCGTCGACGACGATGTTGGTGACATGTCCATGACCGAAAACTCTGGTAGCTAGCACGGCCGCCAGTAGGGCGCGATGTAGGGTAAGAGACATGATGATCCGCTTCGATTAGACTCCTTCGGGGAATGTGGGACAGAATCAACGGGTAAGATGCCTTGGTCAAGCGAGGAGGAAAAACATCCTCTTATGGAGGGGATCTCGAACCCATTTTCCGGGTAAGGTGATTAAGGCTTAAAAGTAAATGCATAAGAATATTTTTCTCCCATTCCCTTCCCGTGACGCAAATTCAGGAGGTCCAAGGCAGGTGGGTGGAAATTATTGGACGAAGAAATTCATGCTTAATTCTGACGATATCACAGATATTATATACCAAATACTGGGAATGTCGGGCCACGTCGATCTACTGAACCGTTGACAACGACAGTGGGGGGCTTATTTGTCGCATCGCATGAACAAAAAATAAGGAATCATGAAGAATTACTTGCCACGTTGGCTTGGCATTTTAAACGGTGGGAGTGGATATTCGGCAGTGACGGAAGGGGAACGGCGCTGTTATAGGATCTCCAAATTCATGCAGAATCTGCATAAAGTCCGGGACCATGGTTCCATTTGATGCCCAGCCACAATAGCAGAGACCGCGTACCTATTTTCAGAGGGATTTCAATCTAATGGACTCTTTATGTGCCACTTAAATGCGGTCAGAAGAAGCTTATTCGATGCAAGGGCTTCGCAATGGCGATGAGTGCATGTCTGGAGTTGTGTGCCTCAGGGACAACCGCGCATAGCCAATTGTCCCATCACAGTCCCGGGGCATCTGATATTCTGGGGACTCCTTCCATTGGTGGCAATGGTACAACGATGGCACCTTTGGGAGTTTTACATTAAGTGCACACTCCCCTGCTGGGGAATAACATCTTAACTATTTTCGGGGTATCTGCGCATGCACCTAGGGGGTTTCCGTACGGGCCACTAGAGCGATATCCATACTCGTTCTATCCATAGGTTTTGTGAGCTAAACTCTGATAGACATCGACAGCGATGGCAAAATCAAGTTGACTGTTCGTACGTCACCTCTCCCTGTAGGCGTTCAGTCGATCGCCCTCCTCCTACGTCACTTTTCGGCATTGCTCGATGGCTCGCGCATCAACGGGGTGCAATGCCATTCGCTAGATACTGAACCTGCCTACCTCAGCACCCAGACCCAGCATACCAGCGCCCAATAATGGGCGGCTGAATTTCCTGATCCATCGTGCCGAATGCCAAATGGCCGGGATCCTCAGCCGTCCCGTTCCCGGGCGATACGATGCCCCATTTCAATTCCTGGATAGACATATTATACAACATCCGTGTCCGCCTGTCCTCCTCCGCGTCGCTATCATCTCGGGGCTCACTTTCAAGCAGCCTCTCGCTCGAAGATGGGTCAATGTCGGCCAACTCCACCGACTCTGTCGGAATGCAATGACAAGCCGCCGACATGACCGCAGAGCTACTCGCTGCTACGACCATGTTGCCGGGAATTTCAAACATGCCGAGGATTGGCGGTATTAGTGCCAGGAATGTCCCTATCCCGAAGGAAATTAGCGTCGCCCTGGTAGAAATTCCCACTCCGGCGTTGGCAGAATCGCTGCCGTGGTATGGGGGGATTGCGTTCCAGCCTATTTCACAAAATTAATATTCAGCTCATCGTTCTCTCAGTCCCCAAACCCTACTTATGGATGCAGTTACGTACTAGAATAAGTCTGCTTATAACTAGCATTTGACACTAGCCAATGCAATGTTCCGCTAACGACAATGAGAGGAATAGACCATCGGTAAGGTAGTTGCAGTCTATAAGTCGACTTTTGGGACCCCTGGGGACGTGAAACTCGGAGTGGTCGGAACGAAATGCTAAAGTTGGCCCACTCCCGTTCAGATATCATCCGCGTAAACAAACCGTTAAACGAGAAATACGCAATCGAAAGTCCTATCTGCGGCAGATTCACGACGATCGTTGAACCTAGGGGCGTGTCGCTCCAGGGAAGGAACGACCGGTAATTCCCGTTGGCGGCGTTGGGGCCGAAGACTGAAGTGGCCCTAATCACCAGAGCAAGGAACAATAAAAAGTCAGCTTGGATCTCATGGGTGTTCACTGCTCACGCGAGTAGAATACTTACCACGGTTGGTAACTCCACGCGACTAATGCCTGCTGAAGTGCCACGCCCAACATGAAGCATATGCAAAAATAAGAGAATGCCCAAATACCCCATGGGACAGCAGATCCCAGTCGGCGTCTCTCTGACTTCCATTGTCGCGGTCCTCTAACCCATATCCGCCGTTCATCTAGAAGAGTCTTGGAGGACAGCGGTCTCTTACTGGCCCAACACATGTTTTCGGTATTCCGATCCGGCTCTTTGATGAAAGACGCTATCGCATCTCCTGGAGTGACGAGGGGTTCCTGTCGCCAAAAAGATGTCAACGTGACTACGCAAGTTAACGACTTGACAAGACAGAAAATGCAAACGAAGAGAAGAGCAGCGTTTTGCACCTGCACCTCACAAGGGGCAATGAACGGCTCCATCAGACAGTACTCGACCTTAAGTCGGGGTTGACCGTCCTTGATACGCAAAGGATCCGGAGTTATCAGACTTGTGTCTGGGTCTAGCCGGGTCCTATTGTGAACCCAATTCCACGAGTCCCATATCTCGAAATCCTCTGCGCCTCGTGCGCTCCTCTCTTTATGCCGTTCACCAACCGACTGATCTGTACGCTCGAACAACTCTATGGACCACAGGGGGTTCAGGGAATGAGGCGGCCATATCACGTCCGAGTTTTTCCATCGATGGAAGTCAACTCGGATTTCTGACGCATTCCAACCCGTTGTCTCGGCATCACCTTCGTCATGCGCGATCATCAGGACGTGGCGATACGCTATTAACGCTTTCCTCGGGTCGTCATAAACGGACAAGCAAGAGCTCAGGTTCCTTTTCTCCCAAGTAGAAGAGTTAAAAGCTACTTCGGACAGAAAATCCGTCGTTCTCAAGCCAAAGGGGACATCTGTGTTGAGCTGATGATAGTAATCGTCTGCGGTTGCGGGATACGACCAACTTCCACCACTGAGGAATGAATCCGATGCTATGATGAGCAAAAAGTTTGTCGAGGCTCTAGACTCCGTAACGACGCCGTTGAAGAATAGGTGGAGCGGGACTGAGCTGGCGCAGAGGAGTAGCCAGAACAATAGCTTCGGCACGGGGATGAAGGGAAGGTTCCTGACGGATTGGACGCCAATCTCAAGGAATCGAGCGCGACGGTGTGCCTTGTCGATGTCCTCTCGTGTAGGTGAACATAGGATCTGCATGAAGAAGTTTGATGAAGCCAGGACGAGGGTGGCAAGGGCGTTAAGACCAACGTGAAAGATGATGTTTTTCCGGTTTGCTGTTGGGCAGTAACCCGAGAAGTATAATACCGAGTCGAAGATTGAGGGCCATCCTGAGCCTAGGCGGAAGGCGGAGATGAATAACAGGGTGATCAAGATGATAGAAAGAGCACAAATCAGTGTTGTGTTTATGACACCCGCATTCCGCCATCCGGAGGGCAACCGTATATTAGGAATAGACGTTGGCTTGGCCATCATCAAACAGCACAAAAGATTCTCCTGAACGCCGACCAGAGAAAATGGGGCACCTCCGCGGAGAACTACGAGCGATACACTTAGCAGGACTCCGTTGCATCTGCTGGGGTCCCTATCCTTTATTATAGACTTGTCGATAAATGCCAAGAAGTTGCGCTAGTGTAGCTTTGCCTTCATACACACTCACAGGGCAACGTCCGCCAAGAACAGGCAGGCTTTTCACATCCAATCAACAACCAGCAGCGTCATTCTCCAAAGCCAAGCTGAGCTCAACATGTCACTTGCACAAACCAAGACGAATCGGCCATGTGCTGTGCAGTAGAAGGAATTACGAATCCGCGCAAATCCAGCCGGCTTGGCAAAAGCCCACCAGCATAGGGCTAGGTGGCATGATCTCTATCAGGGTGAAGACGACAGAAATACGGTATAATAAGACCTGAGGGACAGTAAATGAGGCAGGCTCCAATCACCCAAAGCTCCTGGATCTGTTTGACCTCGGTTCGGAGGTTGGTTGTGCCTGTGTGACCGGTCAAGGAGAGTCCGTTAAATGGCGTCCAAAAACCATGCCACGTCTGTTTCTAACATCACTCTATTCTTTTTCCTTTCTAATTGCACCCTTTTTCGGATTTCATAATTATGTGTCTTCTTATTGTGATTATTCCTTGGTATGTATATTCCTTTAATCAGTCTAAAATATCTCGATCTCTAATGTCGTACAGACTGAGATAGCGTCAGCGGTGATCTCCACTTTGATCTTTATCACTCTTTCGTAGATACACAACCAGCAAGATCATCCCCGGATCGTTATTCAAGAAGGTATGTATGAGTACAGTTTCCACTTCGCGTAGGCACTATCCAAACTGAGCTTTAACGACACGAACCCGAACTTGATGCAAAGCGAACCCTTCAGATGAAGAGGCCAAGTGCGACAACCGCGGCGACTCCCGGCCACGACGCAGCGACTTTCCAACCCGAGTTCTCGGTGCTGGGTGCGCTAGCGCTAGCGCTGGTCTCTGCGCTCTTTTCTCCCGTGGCGGACGGCGTGGTACTAGCTGCGGGCTGCGAGTCGCACTGAATCGAATCTGCCTCGGGAAGAGGCGTAGCGAGAGCAATGGGACGGAACCGCAACAATTCCGTATCGAGAGGTAAAGATGTGGTTACGAGATTAGTTTCGCTGTTGGCATGCCCGGCGTTAATTACCACACTGCAGGCTCCCGTCGTGGCGGTAGGACATCCCGTCAACTTGCAGTCGATTACATCCGGCAGTCCCCCGTAACTGATTAATCCAAGTTAGTTAGCTCTCCGAGTACTAGCGCAAGGGGGTGATGATATGCGTGGGCCGCTACTTTACCCTATACTATCCGTCACCGCTGCCGAGGTGAATCTGAATGCTGCGGAGGGCGGGCGGTTAACATGACGGACAAATGTTGATATTTTCTTACGGGGCGGTCGGGGTTCTCCTTACTGCTCTGGCCGATCGTGAAGGGGACGACAACACACTCGGTGTTATCTTTATCCTTACACCGCATTTCAACAACTGTCTCTTGGTTGACCTGCAGCTCGTTGTGTCGGAATTAGCAAGCCGCATCCGAAGTTGAATCATCATCCCTAGGCGGCGGGCGGGCGGGGTAATAATTATACTGACAATCGTTTTAATGACTAGTTCCTGGTCTGCGTAAATATCCTCGGTAGCGGCGGGGTCCATCATGGGAAACCACAGTTGCTACGGGTGAATGTTAGCAATGCGGGTCGTCGCGCGATTCCTCCTCGACCGCGATTCGCGTCTGGTGCTAATGAAAGTTTTGTACCATTGTCGTTTGCTGGGCGAGTACCACAGGTGCGACCAGTGCGCTGAGAGCCGCAAGAGCGGCGGCGGAATTGTGCATGCGCATTTTCGGGGTCGAGTTTCGGTCGTGGGAAAGCGAGTGGATCGGAGATTCTTTCGTTCACGGGAATGAAAGAGTAGTACGAAGTAAGGGGGGAAGAGGGACTCGAAGGCTTTTATTCAAAAACCCATCCATCGTGCGACGCCCCAGAATTATCAAATTAACAATTTACCACGCCGTCGGGACCCGTGTTACATTGGATCATTAATCCACTAAACACCAGAGAACAACGCCTAAAAACGAAGCATAATTCCACTTATCGTACTGGTTGTGTGGCGTGTGTGGCTGGTTGCGGCACCATCCAAGTTGCTGTCTGGTGCATTGTGGCTTGCCAGGGGTAAACAATTAAGTTTACGAATATTACGTAACTACCTCGGCACATTAACGAAGCTGTGGCACAAGCGAATTTTTGTTGCCCGCCAGACATTTGATGCTGTAGTGCTGTGGTGCAGCTTTTCAGGCGGTCCGCCGCTGAAGATGCCCCCTACAAACCCCGAGTTGTAGTTCATTGTAGAGGATGAGAGGTTCTACTCTAGTACTTAAACAAGGGAACAGTGAACCCTTAAACAACATTGAACCCGTCCCGTCCCTTCCAATCCCCAAGTGACATCAAATGTTTCATCCGCTATGCACCTTGGCTAAGGCTGACACGAAACAACTGGATGGTACACAAAGAGAACCGTCAAGCTAGAGGGGTGTATAATGCAGATGCAGGTGTAAAGCATGCCAATTAGGCAATCGAGTCGGGTCTACGAATGGAAATGTGAAGACCCAATCAATTCCTTTCATGCCCAAAAAGGGATTTTTTTTCTTGGGGGGAGGGACGTGCATCCAATCGAGGAGCAGGGCAATTGGGCAATCTAACCGTCACGAAGAGTCCACGATGCAGATGAGAGGGCCGTTTCAAAGACACGTAGTTAGGCTGGGCAAGTTGCCACCCAATCTCCCTGATGGCGGCGAGAGTGGAAAGTTTCCCTCTTCCTTTTCTCTCTTTGGGGAAGAGTTAAACTTCAAAATCAAGTAACCTGGTCGATTCTCGCCAGTCGGCACTCAACATATCGACATCTCTTCTTCTTGAAAAAAAAAAAAAAAAAAAAAAAAAAAAAAAAATGCAGCAATTCAGCACTGCCTGGATCTTTAGTCGTGAGGCCCAGGAACCGATCCACCCTCACCTCAACATCACAAAACGCGAATTCCTAGTCCTGGTTACCGCAGGACTTGTGGTTTTCCGATTCTGCCCCGAACAGCTCAAGATATATCGCGACATCCTTGCCATCATATGCTCCATTTACTTATCGTCCCTTTGGTACGACTTTTCCGCGGATATTCCTCCGTGGCTGCTCAGGATCGCCGGGATTGTGCAACAGAGCTCTGGCACGTCTCCCGAAGTTCAGCCATGGGATAACTGGTGGAGAGATATCCGGAAGGCTGGAAGTGAAAGGACCAAACATTGGAGGTACCAGCTCCAGCATGTTGCGTCTCGCCTCATTGCCGCTATTCGGATCTGGATGGACTACTTAGTTCGCTGGGCCTTTTCTTTCGCTGATCCGCAACTTCGACGAGGTATTATGCCCCCCCCCTTTCTCCTTCTCCTTAACATAGTACCTGTGAGAAAGCCAGCATTAGTTCCTAATTTAATCCAACGTTCGCGATAGCAGGGCACTCCGAGAAACCACTCCGACCCGATGCGTATTACGGGATACTCATCCGATCACCGCCAGTCCATATGTATGGGCCAATTAGCGACGGTTTTCAAGTTCCAACCGCCGTGATCCCAGAGCCCATATCGTGGGACACGAGCGACACATCCCAGATTCCCTCCATGGATTCGTCTTTGGCTTTCCGAACACACCTCACGTTTGCGCTAGTAGAGGCGTCGGTGTGGACCTCGTCTAGAATGACATTATCCCAAAAGTTGATGTCTGCAAGTTGTTGGGACATCTCCGGAGGATTCAAACAGAAACAGCAATTTACCTGGACTCGAGATAGAGTCAAAACCACCATTGGTATTAAGGATCTCGGGCTTGTCAACGATGGGACAGACCCCATCAGCAGATGCCAACAATGTACGTATTTATTCTGCGTGCTAGCCTACAACTCGCCCCATCTGCATCTGTCCCGGAGTGTCCACCGAAGCTAACACGTCTTGAAACTTCCCTCAAAGACTCTGACGTCATATGGAAGGACTTTCAAGGAAACTACATGTGGATCTGGTGGAACGACGTAGACTACGCGCTAATTCTAGCAGCATTGGTCATCGGGCCCCGATCCTATTTCCCGATTAAACAGCTGTTCAAGACGTTCGACAGACTTCGCAAGACTGAATTGACCGGTCCTAGGCAGGATAGATGTGCCACGGCTACCGCGGCTGGCGCGGGGATGTCAGAACTTGGTACGTTTGTATCAATGGCATCAGCAGGGATTCTTGCTCCCGTTGCGCTGCCGCTGATGGCTGCCGGGACGGCCACCTTTGCATTCTCTTCTTTGATCAAGTCTTCTATTTCCTCGGGCGAACGCGGGAAACAGCAGAGGCGCGACGAGGCATGTCGTCGTCTTATCCAACATTATCCCCAACTGGAAGCGGTTTTGGAACGAGGGTCCTGCAGTTGAATTAAGAGCAGGCTGGGGTTGTGCAAGGGGGAACTGGGTTACTCGAAAACTCAAGGCGCATGGGGGACATCGGCCTAGTTATGTTTACAGCTCTCAAATGACAGGCCCCAGAATACATCATAATACATCATACATAGGAAGAAAGACAGCCCGATTTGCACAAAGGTCTAACTTACGCAAAGTAACTTAACAGGGTATTATCATTTCATGTCTCAACTCCACTCCCCAGGCCTGACATCAATCTTTGATGTAGGAAACAACTAAAGACAATAATACAATAAAAGAAGAGAAGAGAAAAACAAAGGGGAAGAAGAGACACACAAACCCTGGAGACATCCTTCTGCATTTTTCCTCAAAAAAGCAAACAGTCAACAGAGGACATAGCCGCTACACCCTGCCTGGCCCATTTCTAAAGGCTCAAGTGCTGCTAAGAGCTTCAAAATAGTGTATGAGTCTAATGCTCACACGACATGGGATCCGAATCACCCTCTCGAATGCAGATCAGACAGAGTCGGCTATCCTTTCGGAGACGCTCCAGTGCCTGGTAGATGGTGAATGCGATTGGCGCTCCAACAGGCTGGTATGTATCGAATGCAACCTTGGGATCCTGTCCATCATAAACAATCTGGAGTATATCCCTGATGATGTCTAAAATTGAGACTTGCTGGATTCGGGGAAAGGTATATTGCTCCTGGAGTGCTTTCAGGGCATCTGCTTTGAGTTTGTCACAGGGGCAGTTTTCCCTCCTGTCCACCAAGGTTATGAGGAGTTGGTGGAGGTCGATTTGGAGCTGGGCTCGCCTTTCCTCAAGACCGTCTGCCATTGTCGTCAGAATCGAGCAGGAAAGATGGGAAACAAAAAAAGAGGAAAAAAAAAAAAAATAACGAGGGGGAAGACAGAATTGCAAAGAGGGAATCAACCAAGCTTGTCGATAACCAGGAAATGACTCGAGGATCTTACTTACGGACGACTTGCCAGGGGAGATGTACATCCAGGACTTTGAAATCGACAATGCCATGATAATGATGCGCATATTCTAAGATCAACTCCGAGGAAATAGTTTCAAACGCTTCGGAATCGTTGAAGATATATGCCGCTGCTAATAGCTCCATGCGAGCCCTGGGGTGCATGGAGCCAGCGCCGCGGCTCCTCAGCCATTGCCGCGACGCCGGCGACAAGGCGTTTCCCATTTGATATTTGTGGGCGACAATGGCCGCTTCGAGGATATCGGCCGCACTTGGCGCGCGATGTCGGTTCCTAAAATGGATCACGTCGAAAATGAGGCGAAAGCCGGCAGGGTTATCATCGTGAAGTATGTATTCGCCGTGGTCAGACGCGGAGACGTTCCATCCGTCGTGAAGCATGTCGCGGAAGACTTCGGAGGTCATTTCCAGTGTGGCCGAGTGGGCGCGAAAACGAAGCCGGCCCGGGCCCACCACCAAGACCACATCACCGGTAGGAGAGGACTCGGCTACCTCGACCATCTTGGCAGTCTCATAAATGAACGGCATTGTGATTATGAGTGACGATGTTGTAGTGGCTTCGGGGATCGTTGTTGACTTGATTTGTTTTTTTGGGTGATGATCAATAGATCGAGAGATGTGGAAAGGATAACCAAATTGGGAAATATGAGTTGCAGGGGGAGAAGTAGTTTGGGAGTCTGGATGAAACAGAGAGTTGGGAAGAAGAAGAGATAGGAAGACTTGGGAGACTTCGCGAGGATTTATATGTGTTCTCTCCACGCGGCGATTCACAAGATGTCTTCCATTCTGGACTCTGGAGCAAGGATTCAATAGAAATCTAAGATCTGAGCAGGGAAGGAACGGGTTGAAGGTGAATACTCTGGAGCTAGCTATGGGTTCCTAATTAAGAGAAGAGCACACTGGAATCTTGAATACGTTAGTCGCTGGATCCGTCCGGCGTCTGTATCGTCAAGGGCCTCCGATCTCGCATGTGCTAGTAACACCGCACCTATTCATTTACCTTTCTACCAGTAATAACCCATCAATGCCAATGAACCATGTCCTAGTGCCAGTGCCGTCTGGAATCGACGTGCCTCCCTCTGCCAGTTGCTGAGGTAAATCCTTCATCTAGGGCCACAAGCGGAACCCCAGTAATCCCCAAATCTCTGGTCTCGCCTTCCATTTCTCTAAGTCCTAGTTCCAAGTTCCATCTAAATATTACAGGTTCCGTTGGAGCTACAGTTTGCAGTTAGCAGTATCGAAGAAAGAGAACGATTTCTACGCGTAGCACAATCCCGGAATCACAATCTGACGCGGCTTCCTCGGCACAACTCCAAGCTTTGAGATAGCCAGGTAAAGAAATGAAACCGTCAGTCAGGTTAAGCCACACGCAAACAGCACTTAGAATATAAATTACCGTTACCCCAACTTTCCCTATCAAGCTGATTCGCGTTTATTTTCTTTAATTTACTCAATTGCTTTTCTAAGCAACCCTTCGAGGCGTTCAATGTCCTCTCGCTTCGTGGTCTGGCTCGCCATCATGTACAAAACATTCCCCAGCACCCTGCTATGAACGTTCCAGGAGCCATCTCCACTCGAAGAAACTCCCTTCGACAACGCCTCTTGTACTCTAGCC
The DNA here is from genome assembly GCF_000732125.1 of Scedosporium apiospermum. Lineage (NCBI taxonomy): Eukaryota > Fungi > Ascomycota > Sordariomycetes > Microascales > Microascaceae > Scedosporium > Scedosporium apiospermum. The sequence goes on along the minus strand of NW_015971833.1, from coordinate 1,917,083 downwards.
GCAGAGTTGCTGGTATATCCCGATACGGCATCCTTCATGTATATCGCGAGCACCGAGCCGAGGGCCCAAACTCCAGATACTTGAGGTTGCTTGGAAACCTCGCTGACAAAACTCTCGGACCAGGCGGACCAGACCACCGGTTGGCGATGTCCACTCTGTCCTTTCTTGGAGGCTTGCCCCGAGGCCTCCTTCCATGATTGCTTCGCCCAGTCCCAGGTACTCCCCTCTTCGATCCTCCGCAGCTCTTTTACGGACTCCAGTGCGACCTGACACCCGATAGGATGCGCGGTATAACTATGGCCGTGGAGAAGCGCGTCGGTCTTGTCAGTGCTCTCGAATGCCTTGAAAATGCTTGTCGAGGCGAGCGTAGCGCATAGAGGGACCAATCCACCGGTCAATAGCTTAGCGTGGACAGATATATCGGGGCCGACACCGAGAAACGAGGAGCTCGAGAGCGGACCAAGGCGAGTGAGGCCCGTGAAAACTTCGTCGAAGATGACTGGAAGGCCCGTCCAGGCTTGAGGGTCTGGGTCCTCGGAAGTCGGACCTCCTTCGCTGAAGATATCGGCCGAGTTTCGAACCACGTCGACGAATGCCCGTTGGAAGAGAGGATCCCTGGATCGAACGTGGCGTAAGTCTGGGAGTGCGGAGGAGATGGCAGGAGAACTTGGAAGCATTACTTACACCATAATCATCCCCCCGGCGCCAAGAACCAATGGCTCCATCACGAGCGCACCAAATCTACGTCCCTCTCTAACCAGCCTCTCCAGAGAGGTACGGATGTAGCTCTCATAGCTTCGGTATACTTCAGACTGCCTTCGTCGATTAATGTCAAAGATCTCCGACATTGAGCCATACTCCTGGGTTGCTCCCAGATGTCCTTCGAGGGACCTCGGCACTTGCACCTGCCAGCTACCATTGTCACATATCACGGTGGGATAGTCGAACCAATAACCCTTTCCGTCGTACCACTCCACCTTTTCGTTATACACAGAAGGCTCAGTCGAATCCATGGCGCCCATCGTGTCACCATGATAGCTACCCCTCAAACCAAGGACGTGGAGTTTGTCGCCAGATTCCAAGTTGTACCTCTCTCGCGTGGCTCGTAGCGCCATCTTCACGGCGACTTCCATGCCCGTACTTCCGTTATCCGAGTAAAAGACCCTCGAGAACCTGGGATTGTTCATGGTCTCCAGAAGCGTTTTCGCGAGCTCGAGCGCGGGTTCGTGGATCGTTTCGGCAAACATGACGTGTCCGTACCGACCGGCGGCGTACGAGGCTGCAAGCGTGAGCTTTGGATTGGCGTGACCGAGGCCTTGCGTCCACCAAGAAGCGGAACCATCGAATGTAGGTTGCAATAACGACTGGCTTGACGGGTTACTGGAGCTGTTGGGTACAAGAGTCTGGAAGTAGTCGCCATGGGCGGAGGTTATTGTTGTAATGCGCGAAGGCGAGAGACGACCGTGTTGAGTAAACGGGTACCATATCGTGTCGTAAGCCTCGCTCGCCATCGCCTCGATGCGTGAGATCCGGTCTTTGTGACGGCTTTCGAGATTGTCGACGACGGAGCGGGCCTTTTCCGTAGAGCTTGCTTTCTCGTAGTACTCGATCATAGCAGCGATGTCTGAATCCCTATCCGATACTCTGAGCGGTGGAGGTAGGAAAGCCTCCACGGAGATTCCATGTTCGCCGGCAAAGTACTCAGAAAGATACGAATGGTTGTCGTAGTGGCCGTTCTCAAAAAGCAATACAGATTCGATGTCGTAGCCGCGGATCCGTAACGACTCGAATGCTGAGATGGTTTGCGAAATACCTCCGAGCTTGGAGTCGCCAATGAGGACGACGGGTAACCGAAGTGGCGCGTAGAGATCGGCTTGTGTGGTTCCTGAAGGACCCGGGGAATGAACACCGCCGGCTGTTTCGAGGAATAACCAGCCAGGGCCGTCTAAGGCGCGACTTGCGGCATGATGGCGGATTGTCTCGAGGACGACATGATCGGCGGGAGTGGACTACGGGAGAGAATGAGAAGGGGTGCGATTCAGAGAGGAGAGGGGCATCTGGGGGGTTAAGATACCTGCTTTGATATCGTAGCGGCAAGATGGGGACTAACGGGATCTTCAAACTGAAATAGGGTTTTTGTCGAGGTCTGCGAAGCAAACTTCTTGATATGGCTAGGTCAAGTTAGGGAGAAGAGCGTAATTATTATCATCACGAACATTGGTAAAAAGGAAAGAAGTTCTTCTAGCACGGTCATTGTCAGTCGCATGAATGTTCAGAGACGGGGCAACATGAGATGGCGGCGCTTACACCCGTCATCCGCCTCGTCTACTGAACCGGTGGAAACCGGCTTTAGAAAAGAGATTTGTTCATCAGGTCGGAATCTCCGGCTGGCATTGCACAGCAATGTAGTAAAGATAGTTTTGCCAACGTCGGTGTTGGCACCAAAGACCTGGTAAGCCTTGAGGGAGCGCCACAAAAGCACTCCAACGGGGGCCATTCTCGCTATACGTCAGTGCGTCCTCCGTCCGGTTGTGCACCCCGAACAAAAAGCATTGTTCAGTTGACGAACGATGGAGAGAAGCAGTTCGCTCTCCACGGGTTAAGTGAAACGGGGGCGGGGTTAAATCGGCATTAAAATCTCTGTTCCTGCGTCGAGTCACATTAATCCGCTTTCAGACTAGCTCGTTTCTCCCCCACGCTTTACGCTTTACCACCGTTTCTTTCCAGACCGACCTGAGCCGCGGATAGGAATATTGAAAGCTTATTTTACCCCCGCCTACCTCGGAACAGGGTCAGCAATAGAGCCTCAACCTATTTTCCAACCATGTCTCAAGTGAAAGGGCTGGAGAAGACCTTTCAAGAGATCCTGGCACGCCGGGAGGCGAAGAGCCGACTTCGCCGTCTTACGGTGGTTCCCCCCAATTCCGCGGACTTTTCGTCAAACTCATATCTCTCCCTGTCAACCTCCGAGGATGTCCAGCGCGAATATCTCCAAAGGCTACAAAGCGAAGTCGACGCCGCCACGGCATCCAGCAGTCATGGCCAGTCTGCATCCTTGCTTGGATCGGGAGGATCGCGCCTACTGGATGGAAACTCATCTCTTTCGGAGTCACTGGAGCGTGAGATAGCTGCGTTCCACGGGGCAAAGGCCGGTCTCTTGTTCAGTTCGGGGTTCGATGCGAACGTTGGTCTCTTTAGCTCTGCTCCTCAGCCAGGAGATGTCATTGTCTATGATGAGTTGATACACGCCAGTGTGCATGACGGAATGAAGTTGAGTCGCGCATCGAAGAGAATCCCCTTCTTGCATAATACTGCCTACCCACGAGAGACGGCGGGTGGTGTACAGGCGGCATCGTCAACCACCAACTTAGCCTTATCAAGCATTCTAGACACTCTGGTGCGAGAGAACGAGGGTATCAGATCTGGGACAAGAAACGTCTTTATTGGGGTAGAGGGCGTGTACAGCATGGATGGAGACGTCACCCCCCTAAAAGAAATTGTCGAGTGTGTCGAAAAGCTACTTCCCAAAGGCAACGGATACATCATCGTCGATGAAGCACATTCGACGGGTATTATCGGTGAACGAGGTCGAGGGCTAGTTTGCTCCCTGGGGCTTGAGGACAGGGTCTGGGCGCGGTTGCACACATTCGGCAAGGCGATGAGTTGTGCAGGGGGTAAGTTCAAGTTCGGAGCTATGAAGTGTCGCCCTTATCCTCTGATATTGGAACGTAACTAACTGTCCACATCAACTTGCAGCAATTGTGCTATGTTCCCCTGCCACGAGAGAGTACCTGGTTAATTACGCTCGCACCTTCATCTACACCACTGCTCCTCCCTTTACTACCCTCGCCAGCATCGAAACGACGTACCAGTATCTCATGAGCGGCAAAGCTGAGCCTCGTCTCAAACACCTGTGGGATATAGTCGAGCAAGCTCACACATTACTTCTGTCCCTCTGCGAACGCTATAACCCCGACCCAAGGATCCTCTACGTCAACCCCAGGAAACCCGAGTCGCCCATTATTCCTGTGCTGACATCCCGTCCGCGAAGTCTAGCCAAGTATTGCCAGGATCGCGGCTACATGATACGCCCTATAGTTGCGCCTACTGTTCCCCTTGGAAAGGAACGCGTGAGAGTTTGTCTTCACGCGGGAAATACGTTGGAAGAGGTGAGGGGGTTATCAGAGGCTATCGGGGCTTGGCTCGTTCTGGAAATCGCCAAAAAAGGTGGACGCGGGAATGATTCGGCCAAGAACAGAGAAACCACATTTAAGCCACGCATATAACTGTCAAATACGTACATGAATTGATTTCTTGGGGTCTACAGATCTCGGCTATCTTGAGAGCCATGGCCCATGAGGATCACTTTCAAGATACCTTCCTGCTGATAATCCAGAACGTCCGCCCCTTTTCGCAACCCCTTTTTTTCTTTTTCTTTTTTTTTTTTTTTTCTATGCCCGCCCTTTTTTTGTTTCTTGTCTTGTTTTAAAAGTCCATTCTTAACTCAACCTAGAGCTTTTCTTCCCTTAGGAACGCCGACGCGGAAAAGGCAAACAACGAGGAACCGATGGAAACTAAATGTGACCATTCGAGACCGAGAATGTAAGACTCGACGATGGCATCATAAACGCCCCCGGAAACTTGATCAAGGTAATCAATATTCGAGGCCGCGTTTTCGATAATCTAAAGAAGAGGGGATGTGAGCATTTTCTGTCATACGTAACCGCGGCATGTGGGAACTTCCTACCTCGGCTCGGACAGCCTCGGAAATATCCAGCGAGATGAGCAGCTTGTCCAATTTCCACCGCACTGTCTCCATCACAACGGCACTGACTATCGCCAGTCCCAGAATCATGCCGAGCTGCGAAGTGAGGTACATCCCAGCTATCGCGGGCGCCTTCTTCCTGTGGTCGACGGAGGCTTGAATGGCCGTGAAGATGGCGGTCTGGGTGATGCCCATGCCGAACCCGCTAGGGATGATGTACAGGGATTCGAGGGTATTGGTGTCGCCGTGCCAGCGTACGAACAGGAGAAAGTAGGAGAATGCCGACGCGAATGTTCCCATCATGAGGGTTTTTTTATAATGTCCGGTTTTCTTGATTATTATTCCTGCGACGATTGCTCCTAGAGCGTTGCCCATTACAGCTGGGAAAAGATGTGCCCCAGCTTTGGCGTTCGACACCCTCTGGGTGACTTGAAAGTAGATCGGAACCGAGAACATGAGGCCTAATACTCGTTCGTTAGTAGGTGGCAGGCTCGTTTGGGGTGGCGTCGGCCCCAAGGTGAAGAAGACAGACCCAACTGTGCCGCGGTCATTGCGCCGGTGATAAAGTAAGAGTTCACTATACTACGCTTCTGCAACAGCTCCAAGGGGAAAACTGGCTCAGGAGCCCATTTCGATTCCACCGCAAAGAAAAGTAAGCCGGCGATGAGAGACGTAGTGAAAATGAGGAGGATGACAGGATGCGTCCAGGCGTATGATTTCCCGCCAATATCAAGCGGGATCAAGATAGCTAGGATCGTGATGGCTAGGAGGAATGCACCGAGGAAATCGATCCGTGCCAATGAACTGCGACTCTCCTGTTGTGGAACTGTTGAAGGGGGAAGGTCGCCGTTTATGGCATTGGCTTCTGAATCATCATCAATGGGCACGGTGTCTTCAACGATGTCCTTCACATGGACGGTTGGATGCCCCCGTGGGAGGAACAACCAACTCAGCAAGGTGGCGAGGAGAAAGATTGGCGCCTGTCCGGTAAAGGACCACCGCCAGCCTATCGTGTCGGCGAGAAATCCGCCTACGGGTCCTCCCAGACTTCGACCAGTAGTGGCGGCGAGGTTGAGCCCGGCCTGCCATGCTGCGACATCTCGAAGTGGGACAAGATCTAGTCTCAAGTTAGAAGAGGGTGCAAGCGAAACACGGATGTATAGATGGGAACCACAAACCTGAAATCAGAAGTGCTGCTACTACACCCATGGCAGAGCCCCCTGCACCCGAGATTGATCGCCCCAAGACCACTTGCCACATGGACTGACCAACGCCGACAAGAGCACTTAAATGCAACTATTAGCGAGCTGCCGCGTTCCATTCAGACTAGGTGGGAAATACTTACCAACCCACGGCAAATAGCGTATACGACAGAGCCAAAATTGGCCGGCGCCCAAAGATGTCGCTGAGCTGGCCGCTCTATTTGGACCTTGTTAGTGATATGTCCCTGTAGGGTTCGGCCCATAGTTCATAAAGGTGTTTAAAATGAGTATGACTGACGATGCTCTGGCATGACGCGCCAGCAAGAGCGAACGAGGTGAGAAGCCAGCTCGACGCCTCCAAGTTATTAAACTCGGACGCTATTGTCGAGTGCGTCGCAAGCACCAGAGACCCATCGGCGTTCGCAGTAAACATTCCCAGTATCAAGATGGCAATAACCTTCTTGATAGGGTTCAGACTCGTCCCATCATCCTTCTGGAGGGCCTCATCGTCTTCAGGATACTCCGGGGGGTCTGTATCGGGAGTAGGCGGTGTGACTTCAACGTCGTTAGATTCGGCCCAGTACCAGGGGATGAAGGCACTGCTTTCCGAGCTGTCGAGGCTGGATATTGTAAGGGAGCTCTCACTTGATGAAGATGACCGGAAAGACCATAGGCGATTACGGGTCTCATAGGAAGGCAGAAGAGGCGTCCTCTCACCTGCGCCTGTTGCACTCGGCCCCGGTTGAGGGTTGAGACTCCCTCTACGCTCTCCCATGTTGTCACTCGGTAGCAGATGTCCGATTCACAATGCAGCAAGGGAAGAGAAGGCGAGAAATTCCAAAAATCAGCACATTGGGAGGACGCTAGGGGGGGCATGCCAGGTAGGGGAGCAGACCTTGACTAGGCGACAGGAATGACTCTCATTGCTGGGTCCCGCTGACCGGTGCTTCGTAGTCATCAACTCCAACTGGTTGGTGGGATCCGAAATGCGGACTCTCTAGCACCATCACCCTTGTTCAATTAGTTCAATTGGCTTGCCAGGATATAGAGGAGCGGAATCAGATTTCCTTCATAGCTCCATTCTAAGTGAGTCAGTGTCCCAGTGAACAAGACTAGTCGTATCCAGCAACAGCGGCTCCTCTCGTCCCGTAGCATTGGATTTCCCTGCCTCGGCCTCGCAAATCCCGGTGCATGTCTTGGCGAATGCAATCCTTATCCTGGCGAACCGGGGTCCGGTCCATCGCGCCGGTTGCGCAATATGGCGACATATCTTGGCCCCACTCTCGTCCGAAATGTCGTCTTGGGCGGCACGGCAGGCGTGATTTTCTGATCACATATTATCATCTTCTTGAGAATGGATTTGTAATTGTTCGGCGTAGTATTGATTACAATTCAGTTTATTGTTGGTCGCGGGCGTGCGGCCTGCATTGGTGCGTTGGGGAAGCACAGCAGCATGCCTTCGTTGTCCTTGCCCACCTACTTCCATGCGGTAGATCATGGACGGGAAGTCAATGGCCTCCGGAGATAACCCCCACGTCATCTTCACGGCAGTTGGCGACATATCTGGTTCGACATGCCGATGTCTGGGGGTGGAACATAGAGGGGAGGGGAGACACGCGAAGTCCAATCTCGGGGCGATGAAGGGGACGAGAAGGTTTCGGGATATCTGCATATCAGTCTATTCATATAACCAGTCATGTATTAATTGAAGCTCAAGGCTAGGGAAAGTGTCAAGCGTAAGTCCCAGCTACGACAGCCGTTGGGCCCTCAAGACCTTTTCAAATGCTGAAAGAAATCTTTCAGGAAATATGCCGAGCGCTTTGCATGGCGAGTCTTCTCGGGGCTGTCAAAATCCACCCAAGTGACCCCGAATCTGGCCGTGTACCCTAGAGCCCATTCCCAATTGTCCAGCAAAGACCAGGCGAAATACGATTTGATGATAATTCCTTCTTGACACGCCTTGGCCACCTCGGCGAGATAAGATCGGTAAAATTCTATGCGGTGGGGATCCTCGAGGATGTCGTCCGGGCTCCTTGGTCGAAACTCAAGCTCCCCTTTGGCCGTAGTTCCATTCTCCGTAATGTAGATAGGGACGTGATAGCGGTTCCAGATCCATCGTAGCAGGTTTGCCCAACCCCACGGGGCAGTCCGCAGCCAGGGCGTATCGCTCTCGATCCCTCGCTCAACTCCCGCCTTGTTCTGGTCAAGCCTGATAACATTGCCGCGGAAATCTCCCTCCTCGGGGGATTCGTTGCGGTGTTTTACGAAGTAGGAGGTGTACGAGTTCATCCCATAGAATTCCGAGCTTCCTCGCACTAATATTTTTTCCTCTGGTGTAAAATGAGGCAGGCAGTCGCCGAGCTGAGCTCTCATTGATGCCGGGTAATCGCATTCGCCACTTCCGAAGAGCGGGTCGGCGAACCATGCAATTTCGAATTCGGTTGCTCGTTGCGCGGCTTCGACGTCTCGCGGGTCATCTGCATCCCAGGGCTCAGACCAGCCGCCGTCTAGCGTGATCATAATGTGGCCGTTTTGCGTTGGCTGAAATTCACGTTTATACATTGCACACACGTGGCCGTGGGATACTAGCTGGGTATGTGCGACGATGAAGGGCTCCGTTGGGCTTATATGCCCGGGAGCGTGTCTGCCTTCGCCGTGTCCCGCACGAGCAACCAATGCCGGCTCATTGTACGTGATCCAGTGCTTCACCCTGTCTCCGAAGCGCTCGAAACAGACTTGGGCATAACGAACAAAGTCTGGTGCGTATTGAGCTTGATCAAGCATGCCACGATATCGCTCGTATAGGCTGCTGGGTAAATCCCAATGGAATAGTGTAACGAACGGGGTGATTCCGTTCCGCAAGAGTGTGTCTATGAGCGTATTGTAGAATGCGATTCCTTCTTCATTTACTGGGTCGTCCTTTCCACCGAGCGGGATGATGCGCGACCAAGACAGGGAGAAGCGGTAGGCAGTGACTCCGTATTCCTTCATGCGAGCGATGTCTTGCTCATGGAGCTGGTACGATAAACATGCATCGTCAGCGGTGCTGTTGTCCTTGATACGTCCGGGGCTGTGACAAAACGTGTCCCATATCGATTGGCCTTTGCCTCCTTGGTTCCAGGCGCCTTCGATCTGGACTGCGGAGGTCGCATAGCCCCAATGAAAACCTGATGGAAGAGATCCCTTGATGGACGGATCAAATTGTGATTCTGAAAGCGGCTGCATTTTGTTGTATATCTTGGCTTGATGGTTGGTTCTTTGAAAAAGGTCTTTTGAATCCAAGAAAGCAGAGAGATAGAAGGAATCAAGCGCCCATGCTGAAACGCTTTCAATTTATATAACGAAGAACTATGAAACAAGTATTTGACAGATCATTTTCATTCGTCTTTGATCTCGGTCATCACTCTCCCGAAGCCGCAACAAGACGTAAAAACAGTCCCGAGCCAAACGGGATTTTACGCCAAGTTTCCTTCTTCGACCATTCCGGGACGAGAAAGAGGTTTCATCGCCCTCCCTCCTCACCGCTTACACCCAGTCACTCCAAGACGAACCCCTCCTATAAACAAGGCCATCTTTCTCAAACTGCGGTCCCTCGGATTCAACAATATATCCCAACTCACAACGAGAGTAAGAGACCTTCGCCTGCTGCTTCTCGTAAAAGGTATCAAAGCGCGGCGAAAGCGCGTCCCAGAGAGACGCGACGTTGCCCTGCGGGTGAAGCGCATCCCACGGCTTGGAGCAGGTGATGCCCTTGCAGGACTTGGTGACGAGGAGTAGCGAGTCGAGGCGAGCTACGATTTTGCCGATTGGCAAGCCCAAGAGAGTTGTCACCTTGGAGTCAGGCCTGAGCAGGTTTTGTATTTGTTCGGGATCCGTCTTCGAGGATTAGCTTTCCTGTTCCTCAGGTGCTTAGTCAGGACAGTGCAAAAACTTACATTCAAGTCATAGAGCTCATGCTCGTTCGTGCACCACACAGAGTAGTACAGATTATACTCCTCCGACACGATACGAATCGCCTTGTATGTGTTGTTCAGGACGAGGGATTGGTTACGCCCAAAGAAGCCGAATTTGCCTTCCGCGGCAGCAATTCCCCAGAATTCTACCCCAATGTGATCATGGCGAGTCTTGGCTGCGTCAGTAAGTCCCTCCTCCGTAAGGGGGATGGGGATGCCGTCAAAGTCGGCACGGGAGGGTCCTTGGGCTAGTTTGACGATGGTGGGCGTCAAATCGGCGTGCTGAGTCACAATCTCGGATACTTGGCCCTTGGGGACTCCGGGTCCGCGGACGATTAAAGGAATGTTAATGTCTTCTTCGAAGCCGCACTCCTTTCCGGGCTGCAGCCGGTGGTAGCCAATATGGAAGCCATTATCAGTTGTGTAAAAGATGTACGTATCGTCCAAGATACCGTGGGCGTCAAGCTTCTCGACGACGGAGTCGACGAGCTCGTCAACGGCTTGGAGAGCCCTCAATCGACTACGGTAGTAGTGGTCGTTGAAGGCGACGTTCTCCGGGCTCTGCTTTGGCTGCTGATAGATCCAGTTGGCGCCGGACGGGAAGTCGGGATTGAAGTTGGCCCTTCGGGGAACGACGGCGTCAGGGAACAAGTGAGCGTGGCGCTCAGCGGGAATGGGTGGTGAAAAGTAGGCAGATACATCGGGTTGGTCAATGGGAAGAGAGAAGGAGTCGTTTTCGTTGACCAACTTGCCCAAATTAACATTTGAATGAGGCGCTACAGGTGCGATCTGTAAAGTTTAAAATTCAGTACTTGTTCTAAATAACTAGACTCTTTTACGCTTTGATAAGTTACTCTACTTACTCCGAGGAAGAACGGCTTGCCGCCAGCCACGGCCTCATCTAGAAAGCCCAGAGCTTTGCCGGCAAGGACATCCGTGCTGTATTGGCCTTCGTAGCTCACCGGCGGATCCTGGTTGCGCTGGAAGGTGGCATTAAGGTACATATACGTGAACGGATCGAGAAGGAAGTCGGAGCCAGTCCATGCCGCTGGATACGGGTTGTTGTAGTTGTTGACGTCGTGAGCATTGAAGAGCTTGCCCGTATAATACGTCGCATATCCCTGATCTTGGAGGAAGGTGGGCAAGTAGTGGTCATTGAGACCCTGCGCGACGAACTTGGGGAATCCGCCTGTAAGAGGGGTGAGTCGATTGATATTCTTTTAAATTGAAAGATTTAAAGAATAGGGCGAGGAGAAGACCAAATACCTACCGTGAGGAGGCGAAACGTCGGTAACATTGGTATTATGAGCAAGCTTTCCAGTCCAGAGGGTCACTCGAGCAGGACAGCAAATTGCTGTCGTGCAAAAGTGCTTCTTGAAGAGTGTGCCTTGATCAGTGAGGTGCTTCTTGATGAGAGGCAAGTAGTCTAAGGAGTCCATGTGTAAGTCCTGGTCATCAGTCAGGATGAAAACGATGTTGGGTCCCTTTCCACTCGGACCGAACGTTGATCCTTCCTGGCCCAGGAGGATCTGGTCGCTCTGGGCACTGACACCCGGCAAAAGTGAAGGGATGGTGGCCTGCAGCAGCAGCAGGCCACATGAGAGGAGTGTAGATTTGATTGCCATGGCAGATTAGCTCAAGGAGAGGAGTGAATGAATCACTGGGTGATGAGGCGTGAAGTGGGATCAAGGTCGTGCTTGGAGCTCCCCCTCAAGGTTCCAGTAGATTTTATAGAAGGTGCCCATATGCAACAAAGCGTCAATGCTGAAGAGCGACATGTCGAACGGAGCCAGGGTGCTTCTTCCGGGATAGTCTTAGTGTTTGGCTGATGGTGGGGCGCTCTTGCCTTCCTCTCCTCAGGGTTGGTCGAGAAATACTGGATTGTTACATATATCCCATTACTGAATTTCAAGCCACTCTCGCTGGGACAAGGGAGTTTTAACACACCAAGTATCCTAGGGGACCCAGACTGGCGGAGCCATCCCATCCTGCCATCCTTCCACCCGTCCCAATTCATCGGTTCTGTCCTTGAATCTACAGACCCGCCGAGGAGATGCTGTATTCTGAATAGCCACATGCAAAGGTCAAACTCTCCGCGTTCAGACGGTTACCTTCCCCTCGTCAGCCAGGCGCCTTGAAGAAGCAAACACACATGATCACTAAATCCGTCGCGCCTTGCGTTATCCTGCCATCCCCCTTGGCGTTAAGGACACACCCCTCTTTCTCAAGGCTTTGACGACGGCAGGATCTACGGGGCCCGATGATCATCGGAAAGGTGGTGTCTACCGGATATTTTAGAGCCGACGTGAGACACGTTACCGACAGAACGGGTCAGGCGGTTCCGACAAACACAATTTAAGTTAATTCCTTCCGTGGAGAGTCTCGTGGACATGGATGGATGCGAAAGTGAGATTGGAATATATAATCAATCGTAGTTTCCCTTGATGTTGGGTGGAGCTCTCCACGACCACAGAATCCTACCTCATGGAACATTCCCAGGAGTCGTGTGGGTTGCTGAAAGAGTTTTGCAAACTACACATATCATTATAGCTGGATTGAATGTGAGTATCGTCTTGGACCTTTCGTCTCTCGAGAAAGGAAACGCAAAGTGATGATATTGATTCAGAGTTCATTCAAAATTGCACCACTACCCCGGCTGTCGAATAATCTAGATAAAGGCACAGACTTCGATACTTGAATGGCATTCCCATTAGAACAAGGACTTGTTCACCGGTGTCGGCCGTCAACTCGGAGAGCATTCGAAGTTGGGAACAGGGGCCCGAAGTCTCCAAAGGTGGGGCCGATGGCGTGCTCTACCGCTGCCGCTAACCAGCGGCGGTAATCTCGAACGACATTGTTGACAGAGACATGGGGAAAGTCCACGCATGCTATTGGAGAGACTCTGGGCTCATTTTATGGCAAGAAATAGACCCATCGGGCACCCTGGGGCCGAAGAAGCGATGAACGCGAGGTATTCGATCATTCTTGCCTACCATCGAGATGCGGAAGGGTGCTGGGGATGAAGTGAATACGAGAAGATAATTTTCAATAATGATTATTTACTGTTATTATCAATAATTCAATAGACATTCTTTGGCCCGACTTATTGAACATGGGGTACTGAGTGAGGCCTTTCTAACGAGTTCATTTTCAGTTGCTGAAGGTAAACTACCATTCATGGCGAACCTGCATGTTTCGCTACCACCTGGTTGTCATGATACATAGTTCCATACCGCCTATGCTAGCCTCAATTCAGTCTTTCCCTCCCCACGTTTTCCCTTCTGCCCTTCCCACCCTTTTCTTCACACATGTGCCGCTCCTCCTAGCCACGGGGCGCGATAGGCGTGGCATTGGAATGTCGTAGCCACGCATCCGGCAAGGTCTCGTCATTTTGTTGTCTCCTTTCTCATCGTAGAGAACAGGGCACAGAGCCGGGAAAAATACTCTGGCCCGAGGAAAAAGATGACTGGGATAAGCCCAAGTAAGCTCCACCAGATATCTTTGCCCATCGGGGAGAAAAGTAGTACTGCCGAGACGGCAAACAAAATACCACCAAGCCCAACAGATAACATACAAACCGGTGGTAACCCCTGCCTATTGGGGGTACCGCTCGGCCGCAGGTCGGCTGTCGAAGACGGCGTTCAGGTGACCCTGGATAGACGGGTAACTGGGCCGATGTATAGAAGCAAAGCAACTTTTGCTAAGATGATCCTCGTCTTTACTGCTACCTGAGCGTCCGCCCCTGTTGTCTCAGGCCGGAAGAAGAGACACGCGCCGGTTCCGGCAAGTACAGTAAGCCAAGCCGTTGAAAAACACCAGACAGTTTATCTGGGGGCGGGGTCATGGCAGGGGACGGGGTGGGAGGAAAAGATTCGCGAAGGAGAAACAATGGCGGGCAGCCTTCCTCAATTTGTCGGGTTTTGGAAGCGTTCGGGGCCCGGGGATTCGTGTGATCGGGGTTCAGAGGAGCACAAAGTGAGAATGTTGTGTTCGAGCCGGACGAGTTCGGATCGGATGTCTCGGGGTCTTAAGGGCGGCGTCTTCTTGCCCGGCCCCGGAGCTTTTGGGAGCGTGTCTAGGAGGATCTCCTCGTTGGCCGCGGGGTCACCGTTCTCCTGTCTGATGGTCAGTAGGTAGCAGACGAAGTGGAAGAGCACTGAGGCATCTTGGAATCACAAACGGGCGAATCAATATTAGGGACGGCAGAGCGGAACGATAGATATCATCGATTCAAAATTGGGTTTGCAGCGATACATAGCAGAGCGAATGCTGGAAATTGGGCGCGTTTGATTTTGTCTTTGGTAAATGTTGCGTAGAAGATTGAAGCTCCCATTGAAAGGGAACCGAAAAGACGGGTGGATCAGTGCAGCCTACCTACACACTACACAACATTTGTTGGTCATGACAGCTCCTGCTCAAGTCCGGAATTCATAGACGTAACTCCTTCTCCCAACGCTCGCCTCAACCCAGCTCTTTCCCTCTCCTTCCCATCATTTGCCTCCCACATGTGCAGATACCGCCACATTGAAATGGGACCCACGCCCGAGGCAGGCGTGACATAGGAATATTACAGCCATGGCATTTCGTGGCTGCCCGTTAAATATCACGTTCGCGCGGAGGAAGGCGAAAAGGGGACCTGGATAATGCCTCTTTCCTCCGCAACTCGATGAAGACCCGATGAGATTAATATCTTAGAGCACCTTCCACTTACGGTACACACTTGATGAGCTTGGTTGACTTGCATATGAAGTACCTTGCAGCAAACTTGGGTGGGAGAAGTAAGAGGACGGACTGAGCTAGTCCCGTGAGGTATCGTGCCTCGATTGGGGTATTCTAAACTTCTTCGGGGATAGACAACATTGAATTCAACCAATTCAACCTTTTTTTCTGCCGCCAGCTGGAAAGTACTCCAGCTCGAAGCTCGCCCGTGCCCCCAGCAGTCAAGCACTCAGAATTTGTAGTCGTATGAACCAAAAGTGCACTCCTCCCCCTCGTATTGGGACAAAAGAGAGCCAACGCGCCAGTCTTCTCGGATTCCCCAATAACCGGGAGAAACGTTTACCCTCCATCTTTCATCGTTGGCTCTCTTGCCATCACCAAAATCCTGCCACCGAATCAACACCACCGATTGTCCCCCGAGTTCAGGTGTTTCAACTTTCCACACCATGGATTCTGTAAAGCAATACTGACAACTCTTGATAGGTATGCGACCATCTCCCCACCCACACTCCGTGGAAATACATCCCATCTCATGAGACCAGAGGCATAGATGCCGCTTGAGAGTGTCACCTGCTCGCTGTTCCGCCCTGTCACGGTACATATGGGGATGTATTGTGGACCATTCGGCATGCGGACATATGTTCCAGAGGGGGTAGTACCCTTGTAATACGTTTTGAAAGTCCCTAGCCACACTTGCAGGTTCCCCTGGGGGTTCCTGGGGTTTAGAAAATAGGTATATAGACGTTCGGAGCATGAGGTGCGCGTTGACTAGCTTGGGTTCTTGGCGAACCGCGACCCCAATATCTGGTGCACCAGGAAAACTATAGGAATACTTCATGGTACCACGAAGCATATCCAGGGGATAGTTATTCCATCCGTGCCGTGAAGATCTTGTGATTGCCGCCAATGTGCCCCACGGGAAAGATAATGGGTACTGCCTTGGCACAGCTTCAGAGGCGAGCCTCGCGTGTTCCTCAACCCCAGCGGCCCGGCATCCCTTCTTCTGCCCAGTTCGAATCCGATGTTTGGGGAGACTGGGAAGATGGAAGATCTTGCAGCTGGAGCAGAGTATATGATCGGGTAGGACTCCATCTCTCTCCAGCCGCTCTAGAAGATTCCACTTAGCGTCGGCGTTTAAACGGAGAGAGTCGAGACCGAGCATTCGCAGGGTTGTGCGACTAGCAAGTGCCAGCGCTGCTTGGTCCTGACGACAAAGATGTTCTGTGATGGCTAGTATGAGTTCGAGAGGAAGCCTGTCGAGGGTAGGAACACCTCGTAAGGTATGTAGTAGTCGCGGAAGACCGGACTCTTCGTCGGCCGGGGGACTTTCATGGGGCTCTGAGACACTGGAAGACATAATGTCTGACATGGGTTGGTTCCCTCCCGAGCGAATTCGTTCTGCTAGTTGTTCCTCCAGGTCTGGCTCAGTGTCGGCCCCTTTGTCCTTTTGCTGTCGGCGCTGGCGCCGAATACGGCCATCCAGCAACCGGAGTAGCAAGGAATCCCGTGCTTTGGTGACAATGCGATCGAACATTTTATGGGATATTCCCGGCGAAGGAAAGCCTCAGTGGGATGAACTTGTGCCGTGGATTCAGAGGCGTGGGGTCAATATTTCCTGGTCTGGGTCGTCATATTAATCGATGCTGAGCGTTTCGAGCCCATTGATCCTGAGAAAAACAAATAGGTTTTAGACTTCAATGAATCAGAAAGCATTGGTGTAATATATACTCTAGTCGGCCATCGCTTCATCACATGCAGTGTTAACCTTTGAGGCCGCGTCGAGGCCTCCTAGCCGCCCAATTGAGGCACTGAATCAAGAGATATTGGGATAATTAACTCCTTGATTCACTTCCTCCTTGAGTGCGGTACAATTCTTTTTCTATACAACTTACAATATTCATACAATCAAACAATCCCCTCGATTCACCGTGAACTTCCTCGTCCATGTAGAGACACAGAGATTGAGTAAATGAGCTTAAAACTCATGTGAATGCCCGTGATGGCCTCTTATTCTCCGTTCCGCGCTTGCTCTCATAAAGAGCAACCGCCAGAAGTCAATTAAAGGCTTAAGCCCCCCGACCCGGACGACGGACTTGTGTCGCGGCGTCCACTTTCGGCTCCGACTCCGGGAGAACCCCACCGCGGTGTGGTGGGGCCGCTTTCGGAATTAGGAGCCGCGATCTTCAGTTCATTCCGCTTCTGCCAGCATCAGTTTAGTCACGCCACCCGGGAGAACTTCGTATTGCATCAAAAATTTGCTGGCTGCTGTACTTTGTATGCTGCGCCCATCGCCAAATCGTCTGTCCTGAAAATTCCGTCCTAAACTCCGGAAATTAAGCAACAACAAGGGTCCAGAATCCCCAGAGGCGGGGTTCGAATGACGTGCTCGCCAATAAACGCGCCTGTCGTTTCGATTACTGCCAACCACCTTTCGACGGCCTCATTTGCCATTGGTTCCGCATTCTAAGCTTAGTAGAAGATAAAGGCTAGAGTCTTAGCTCTCGACTATGGGTCCCTGGATCCACTCCCCATAGCAGGTCCGTATCGGGAACGGGGTGCAAACGCCATCAACGCTAGGTATTAACACCCCGTTTACCATCCGGATTCGGAGGATGCTCCGACCCCAGAACTGGATTCAGGTGTCCTACTCCTGCTCAACTGTCCATGCTCGCCAATCTCGGCTTTGCGTCTCGTCACCACCTTGCCGTCTCTTCCAATGAAGATGCCACATTCGGAGATAACAGATATGTGCCTCACTAGTTCCATGTTGACTATTCCTGGGTTGCATGGAGTGGGGGTTGCCTGCCCTCCCCTGTCCCTGTCCCTAGTCCCGACCCTTGACGAGCGACCTGTCGTAAACACCTCCCCACGATGGCCCGCGAGTTGGAGGAATATCCCGACCAACACCACACCACAGGCTCTTCCAAAGGGAGAAATCGAACGAGTCTCGCTAATAAGACACATCTTCGCCCATGTTCCCTCTCGAGCACACAATCTGCCCGCACACTGGCGTCAGGTTGCCACCCAAGTCTCTTCCGGGAGAACGGGGCGTAAGGCTCTCCCGGTACCCATACCCCTGGGATGTCCTATTTGTAAACACTTATCCATGCATGGGTACATTATGTTCGAATCTTAGATATCACCTCTATCTGCATATCTTCCAAACGGGGCCCGTAGGCATGTGTATGTGCCGCTCGTCCTTCAACGGCGCCAAAACCCATCATCTCGGCTACAACAAGATGCATTTCATTTGTATGGACAAAAATGGCGTCATCGAGCAACTTCCCAAATCACGAACTGGGTTTTCCCATGGATCTGGATCCCGCCATTTTGGCTCGGTTGACTTTTGCAGGCTGAATTGATCGAAAGAATGCCGATAACGCTTTTCTGTCTCTCGGGAATATGCGTGTGGACCCTGAGCTTTTGTCTTTCCCCTCCGAATCTGTCTTCGCTGCTGGCAATAGATAATATCAGTCATATATCTTTATTATAAGGGAGATTTCCAAATTTTACCTTACGAGAATCTTATCGATTCTACCTTCCTACGTCTCAAGGCCTGACAAAAGAGGGATGTGCTCCCGGCCTTAAAGCTTCTTTATCTGTCACTATTATTATAGCTTACGGCCGACTACTCCTTTCTCTATTGGCTTACACAAAAAAGGACCAATATGGCGACCGTCATCTCATCGATCAAGTACGGTGACTCTTTGTCCGACGCGGAATCAGTCGAGAAGAAGAACGACTCTACCGTTGAGGTCGCTCCCCTCGGGAAGCCGTTCAATGACACACGGCGATTTTTCTGGGAGAAGAAGATCAAGAGTGAGGATCTAAATGCCATTGCAACGCAGCCAAGTGTCTATGACAACCCCGTCTTGGCAGAAAAGTATCAGCCTCGTGCGGACTGGTACGGATATCTTGACCTTTACAACCATTCGGCCAATCTTTCTAACTTCGTTTTAGGGAGAATATCCATCGTTTTGATCCCTCTGCGCGATGGACCTGGGGAGAGGAGACTAAGCTCGTGCGAAAGATTGACTGGAAGATCATGATATGGGCGTGTATCATGTTTGTTGGCCTGGAGATTGATCGTGCAAACCTTGGTCAAGCGGTCTCTGACAATCTCCTCGACGACTTGAAGCTAACGACGAATGGTGAGTGAGATGTGGTCAATTTTAGAGCTACGGCAGCTGTCCCGTGAGTGAAGATCATACTGACTTAGTCCTTCTCTAGACTACAACCTTGGTAACACAGTCTTCTTTGCCTCCTTCTTGTCGGCTGAGTTGCCGTCTCAGCTTATATCTAAGAAGCTTGGTCCGGATCGCTGGATTCCAGCACAGTTGACGCTCTGGTCCATTGTTGCCGCCTGTCAATTCAAGCTCTCCGGCAGGACATCGTTCCTTGCCTGTCGTGCCCTGCTAGGTCTCCTCCAGGGCGGTTTTATCCCCGATGTAAGTCAAGCTTCCGCGCAACGGTATCTACGACTAAACCCATACTGACCACTTCTGAAGATCATCCTCTATCTCTCATATTTCTATAAACACCATGAGATGACTCTCAGACTTGGATTTTTCTGGCTGTCCATGACCGTCGCCGACATCATCGCCGCTCTTGCGGCTGCTGGTCTGCTCCAGATGCGCGGTGTTCTCGGGCATGAGGGATGGAGATGGTTGTTCTTGATCGAGGGTCTCTTTACTTTGGTAATCGGCCTGATCTCGTTCATTCTGATGCCACCCAGCCCTACCCAGACCGCCAGTCGGCTTCGCGGCAAGAAGGGCTGGTTCAATGAGAGGTAGGCAGCCGAAAGACCGGCTATTCCCCTAATTATGAGTCGAAAATTAACGTGTCTGATACAGGGAGGAGGTCATCATGGTCAACCGCATTATCAGGGATGATCCCACCAAGGGCAGCATGCATAATCGACAGGCCATTACCCCCAAGCTGCTGTTCAAGAGCATCTTGGATTTCGATCTGTGGCCCATATACCTCATTGGTCTCACTTTCTTGGTACCTGGAATGCCACCAAGGCAATACCTCACTCTGTCGCTAAGGTAAAGTGATATCCAATCCAACTTATTAAACTATAAAGATGCTAACAGATGCATGAAGACAAATGGGCTTCAATGTCTTCCAGACGAACTTGCTCACCATCCCCGCGCAGGTCCTCGGAAGTAAGTAGCAGCTTCTTATATATCTCTAGATATCATGGTTTTTCTTTGGCATTTCCAGCGCTAACACCAACTTAGTCATTACAATGATGGCTCTGTTATGGGTCGCCGAACGCTCCAAGCAGCTTCTACTCTGGTCTGTTCTACCCCAGATTTGGAGTCTTCCGCTCTTGATCTGGCTGCGCGTGGCATACGATCCCATAAAGTCGAGGTGGACGACGTGGGGAATCCTCACTCTCCTCATTGGAAAGCCACTATGTAAGTTTTGCGGAAGTCGCAGTACCTTCGTAGAGTCGGAAATCTAACGCGCTGCATTTTCTAGCACACGCCATCCAAGTTGGCCTCGCTTCCAGGAACTCCAACAGTGTACGCGGCCGAACGGTCTCTGCGGCCATGTACAATATCTTTGTTCAGATCGCACAGGTGATAGCCAGCAATATTTACAGAGCCGACGACGCTCCTCTGTACCGGCGGGGAAATTCGATTCTGCTGGGATTGGTGGCGTACAACACCGTTCTATACATAGCTGCTAAACTGTACTACGTGTGGAGGAACAAGTCTCGAGATAAGAAGTGGACGGCGCTCAGTGATGACGAGAAACTCAAGTATCTTGAGAAGGAAGCGGACGGTGGAAGTAGGAGGTTAGATTTCCGCTTTGCCAGCTAGATAGAGTAGGATAAGGATGTGCCGAGCTGGGAGCCCAATTCGAGGAGAACTGTGGCAAGGGTGAATGATCAGATTAGTCTGTTGATGAATGCAACTGCAGTCTAGAGAACCTTGATTACAATTTAACCAAAGCTACACCTGCACGTTGGTAGTTGAGCAGGATACTGCGCGTTATAATGATCGCGGCGAGTGGCTTTCAATTTGGAGATTGCCATGCTTTGTCTCTTAGAGAACGATAGCGTCATAGGTCTCCCTAATGCCCCCCTCATTTGGACGATAATAGATGCAATATCCTTCTGTGACAGCTCTCGTATCAACTTGCAGTTGCCATACCCCCGTGTTCGCAACGCCAAGATCCCTTTATCAGATCTCATTACAAACCGGTTGATAATAGTGTGCCTGCCAGGGGGACCTTGAGGTGGTAGGCACATGGTGACATATCTATTATTAACCTCACTTCCATCACCGATGGCAGAAGATATCCCGGAAGAGTGTGGGGTCGACGCCGTGTGTGTGTTAGCTAGCCGGTGGCGTCATCAATAATGAGGGTGAGAACATACCTCTACACCCCTCCATCTCGCCAATGGAGGGGGTTACATTAACCTCCCCCATTGATTAGTTTCTCGGCGGGTAACTGTAACCGGGGCAGTGGGAGAGGGAGCATCTCGGGATTTCGACATCTTGCGCAGATATTAGTGCTCTTGGGTGGACGGATACAGGAGTTAGAAACATGCCTAAGTCCGACAGAAGATGGTGCCTGGCTCTATTTTAACTGCGCTGGAGATCCCGCTTCCTGATTCCTGTGTGTTGCTTGTGCAAGTTCAACATCACTCCTGATCCAGATCACCGACGTGAGCAAGAAATCCCCAGCGAGCGAAACACTTAAAAACGGAAAAATGGCTCCCACTGCTGTTGAGACGACCCCCGACACCCTCCCCACGGTCGTCAAGACCCTCAAGGAGGAGGCCAGCAAGCCGCAGCCCCTCAGAACCACTGGCGTCCTCGACCAGTATGAGCACTTTGATGTCACCACTGTCATTGGCCGTGAATTTCCGAAAGCCAATCTCGTTGAGTGGCTGGAAGCTCCCAACTCTGATGAGCTTATCCGTGACCTCGCCATTACCAGTAAGCCATAGCACAACCCCTCATTTGACGGCCTTTGGCCGGGACGCGTATCCACTAACACCACGCAGTCTCCGAGCGAGGAGTCGTCTTCTTCCGCGCTCAAGATAATCTCACCAACGAGCTGCAGAAGAAGCTCATCCTCCGACTCGGTGAGCTCACCGGTCGACCAAAGACCAATGGTCTTCATATCCACCCCCTTCTGAACTCCGAGCGTGAAATCCTCGGCGGCGACGACCTCGAAATCAGTACCATCAGCTCCGTTCAGCAAAAGAAGTACTACAAGGCCAACTTCAAAGAGCATTCGAGCCCGAAACGGCAAGCCCGTGCGCAGTGGCATAGTGACATTGCTTTTGAGCCCGTCCCTGCGGACTACAGTTCTCTTCGCCTCGTCCAACTACCAAAGACGGGCGGTGGTATGTGGTCATCGTTACTGCGCCGATCCTCTGTATATAAACTAACCTGATGATCGTTAGACACCCTTTGGGCTAGCGGGTACGACCTTTATGATATCCTCAGCGAGCCTTTCCAAAAGTTCATCGAGACCCTTGACGTGACGTTCGAGCAGCCCGGCTTCGCAGCGGCCGCTGAGCGTAACGGCTTCAAGCTCTATGACAAGCCTCGTGGTGCCCCCGAGAACGTCGGCTCAATCCTCAAGGCCATCCATCCCGTTGTGAGGACCAACCCCGTGACAGGATGGAAAAGTATTTTCCCGGTAGGAGGTCACGTCAGCCACATCAACGGCGTCACTGAGGAGGAGAGCCAGAAGCTCCTCGACTGGTTCCTTGACCTTCTTCACAAGAACCACGACCTCCAAGTCAGGCTCAAGTGGCAAAACCCCAATGATATCGGTACGTCTTAGAATGCCAAAATTACTTCTATGACTAGAGAGCTAACACGTTTGAAGCCATCTGGGATAACCGCAGTGTGTTCCACACTGCTACTTTCGATTACGACGAGCAAGGCGATCGCTTCGGCAACAGGGCGGTTGGGTTGGGCGAGAAGCCTTACTTTGACCCTAACAGCAAATCTCGCAGGGAGGACTTGGAGGCTAGGAAGGCCAGCGCTTGAATAAATTGATGGGGTGGGCAGAGGGTGCTCTGCATGGAGTTTGGAGTGTGAGCGAATACCCAGGGAAGTACTGGGCGTGACGCATATGTGAGCGTAGTTTCCCCATAAATGGTCTTCAATAAAACGAGATTGGCATTCCATATGATGGTAGTACTCTTGTTATTGCCATGCATGTCGTCTCAGTCTGCCATTACAAGTAGATAAGGTTGAAGCATTCCCATCGCGTAGTCATTTCTAATCTCCACTCGTATAGAGAGTCTCGGTTGCCTTTGTCTTGTTTTCTTTTCATTGGTCAAATACACAAATAAAGGATGGCGTATGCGAAACCTGGCGGCAGTAGTCTAGCCGGATATTCAGGACGGCGAATAGTCCGAACTTTTTCAAGAAAACTCCTATAATGGCTTACACTTCTTCTCCAGAACTAAAGTGGTTCCCAACATTTTGCAGCATTGACCTTCGAACTGGTGCTAAAGCTGCGCAAAGGCGGCATCGCCCAAGCAAGGATAAGCAGACAGAAGGACGGCAGAACTTGTCAGCCAATCTGTGGCACAGTTGTCTAGATTTTCCACATATATTGCCATATGTATACACCATCGCCTATGAAATATCTCCTTCCAAAAAGTCTATATATCGATCGAACAGGGTAGAAAATCTGCGATGGTTTGACCGATGGGAATAGATTTCACAGTTTCCGTCTGGACACCACAAGACGTGGCAACTCGCATCATCCATATTCAAACCGTACGAATCTGGGTCTAAAAGACCGTACCACTCCACCGGCACCTTATGCGCTGATGCGTACTCGGATATTCGGAACCCGATCGACTGCTCGTGAGAAATGTGCAGAGCCGGACATTCCACACACTTTTGGCACCTCTCCACCGAAAAGCCGAATCTTCGCATCGGAGAAAGGGAGCTCCCGCTCGAGACGGAGTGCGGGGGACGGGCGGCGCCGCTGGGAACACCCTTGGGGCCGGGCGTAAAGAGATTCAATCTCGGTTCAACTCTGCAACTTCTCCAGCCGATGTCAGTTGTGGGCAAAAGCTTCCAATTGAAGCGCTCCCGGCCACGGTATCGAAGGCAGGCGCAGACGTTGGGATCAAAAGCCGACATTCGAATGGGTAAATACGCATTGGGCTCGGGAATTATGTATTGGCCGGCATCGACGTACAAAGTCTCGATAATCTGCCTCATTTGCGTCGTGGAAAACCCCTCTTCTTCAAAGGTTGGCATCCTGAACGGTTCCAGGGAGACGTGGGCGTTCCATGTGATTGTGAAGGTGGTCGTCCCGAAGTCCTTTTCGAGAATGGCGTGAATTCCGTTGTACTCGTCCAACCCGCCACTGTCGCATGTGAAGCAATGGCTCGGATCGCTGCACAGGGTGACGCGGAAACACTTTTGTTCACTTCTCGCCTGCTCGTCAATCCATCCCCTGATATCCGCCCATCGGAGAACTGCATGTTGGCAGATGCGCATGTACCCTTCGTGGGCGAGGCAGACGCGTTTCTTTCTCCCCGTGAAATTCGTGAACCTCTGGGAGGCTGAGAAGAAGAGGGCTGATCGTTTCATCTCGCAGGTGTTGCAGTAGAGCATGCGGGTCATCAGAGTCTTGAGCTTCGAATTCCTGTCGCCTTGAATCCGTGCATTCAGACAGTCGGGGCAGAATTTGTCCTTGTCGATGAGAGACCGGAATCTTTCGCATTCGGCTGACGACAGGATGCACGGCGGCGTCCAGCTCGAGAGGTCGTCCTCGGCCCACGGAGGGTGGTATTTTCGAAAGCTGGGGGAAGAAAAGAGGATCAAAAAGATGCGAGAGGTCTGGCGAAGACACATGAGGCTGGGAAGATCCAGATATTCCATAATGTCGAGGAGTACTTCGTCAGGTAGTCGGCAAAGCGGGGACTGGGTTAGATTATAGTACGCGGGAGCTACGATGGGATCCATCCTCCGGGGAGACGAATAGCCGCCTCCCTCGCTTCCGACTCTCAAGTGAATTGGACGGCAATCATGTCCAGCATCGGTGCTCTCGGTCGCAGCCGGGGCACGCGGCAGAGCTCTGCGTGGCGGTTAGGATTCGTGAACATGCTGTCAAATGGTAATCAGCTGGCGGGGAGCCTGACTTACCTAGAATCATTACGGTCTCCAGCTTGCCCTCTTGTTCTTGCCGATGAGAGAAAGGCTTTGAGATCCCGAGCCCAGTGCGATGCCATTTTCGTTTCGCCTCGAAACATCCATTTCGGTGATTAATTTAGAAATTCCAAAATAAGACCCGGAGGCTCTCTCGATTTTGCGTTCTGTTTCCCCCCTTTTACACAGCCCCCTACATGTACGAGAGGCGCTCCACTCCTCGAAGGATCCCAGCTGCAGCGTTTCCTTGGCCAACTGAAGTGGTCTGAACGTACAGTACGAACAACGCACACGAGATCCGACCAAACAGACGATGTCGCCAGCTGCAAGTTGGAAGGCTTGCAATCCCTCACGTCTCACGTGATTAGTTACTCCCCGTCTGTTCTTGGCGTCTCCACCGAGAGCTCTTGCAACACGAGAATGTGGCTATTTTAGTGCTCCCCACAAGTCTGGCTGAAACAGACAGAAATTCGAGGTCTCAGGTACAATGACGTCAACTCTCGGAACATTTCATTGTTCCGATCCGGTAAAGGTCCCAAGCTCCAAATTATGTAACCGATCCACTCAACACAACAGTAGAATCGGCGCCAGATGGCAAGACTCAGGGCCAGGTGCATTCAATTGCAGGCGAACAACCTCCCCCAGCTTCTGACACACGACATGTATCGAGATGTCGTCAAGCCAGGTCGGGTGCCAGTTTAGCGGGCCACGCTGGGGAAATGAGACTCAGGGGAAGACGATCAGATTGCCGATCGCCGCAGCTCTTTTCACAGTTCTGCGCACCAAATGATTAAAAATCTGACGGGCTCGGTCACTGTTGCCGAGATCAGGGGGAAGCAAAGTAGTCCGTGGCATGAAATATGGCAATCCCCCCGCTTGTTCTTACCTGCCATTGCCAAGTTTTCGCCTGTTGTTGATGCGCGGGCGGTAACTTCTTGCGTCTGATGTTGGCGGGAGAGTTGACGCATTGATGGGTCTCATCCCAATTTGTGACAGGATCCATTGACCCTGGGTTGAAGGATAGACCTGGTTCAAGCAACGATCTGTTGATGAATCCGATGAATAATCACTTGCGACTGTGAATACAAAAGAGCCGTGTCGTCCACGATGTTGAGTTGTCTGCCTCTTCTTTCTCACCAGCCCAGTCTCAAAATCACGTCCCATCATTTAAACTCTACTCACGGCCCGGTGTCGTTCAGTCTTTTCCCTTCCATTCAAACAGACCAGGAGTCCTTCTTTTTAATTAACTATTCAAAATGGTTCGCATCACTCTCTTCGCTACTCTCGCTTGTAAGTTACCTTTTGACCCAGGCTCCTTCGTCCTTCGGTCTTCCATTACTAAGCGTCACGTGTAGTCGCCGCCACCGCCCTCGCACAGGCCATCCCCAACAACGCGGGCGCCAGAAACGTAGGAAACGGGCAAGGACAGCAATTCACCACCGGCGGCTGCGTCGCCGACGCCGACTGTCAGGTAAATACAGGACTCCCAAATCCGCTCTCGTTCCTATCTAGATGCTGAACAGCGCCGAAGGAAGGGTGTTGCGCAAATAACGGTCAGGGAACTGGCATTTGCTCTGGTATTGGCGCCGAGTTCCAGAATGGCAAGCAGGGTTGTGGCTTCGTCGATCCTAACGCCGCTGCTACGATTGAAGCTGCCCAGGCCCAGGTTGAAGCCCAGGGCTTTTAAGTGATTTCTCGAGGCTTGAACCTTAAAAGGAGGAGGGCCGTCATCATTAGGGATTGGACCGAGGAGTGGGACACAGGAGACACAACATAACACTCAAAGCAGCGTACATTTTTGGGGGGGAAAAGCTCTTTATTGAGATGAATTACATATTTCCCTAATCCTGTTTTACGAACCCGTCTTAATAGGGTGTAAATGAATGTAACGTGTCTGTCAGGTAAGCTGTTAAACACCTGTCAAGGCGTCGACCTCCTGAAGAACCACGAACCACGTATCTTTGCCGAGTTAAGGAAGACACATACGCAGCCTTCCTCATATCCCTCAATCCTTGGTGACCTTGCCCAAAACTCTAACCACCGATCCTGCCGGCTAAACCAGGTAGATAAATTGTATGTCGGGGATGGACCGCCGGTTGGGCGACAGCTTGTCGCTGGACCTGAATGGCGTAGTGCAAACGGCATCGGCCATCATGACGATGTCCTCGATTAGGCCCATCACAAGCTGGAAGGGCGTGTCATTTAGCGTGCCCTCGGGAGTGGAAGGCTCGATCTCGCTAAAAGGAGATGTCGCCGGGGGCAAACTTCCGAAGACCTTCGTACGATGTACTTCTGCTGAAGCCCCCTCTTGGCGTCGCATCCCGGATCGTTGTCGTCGACAATCGTCCTGGCCGGACTCCATTAAAAAATACACTCCAAGTCTCGGTACTGTCCACGGTAGCCCATTTTAGATTGCACCCCGTTTTCATGCGCGATCGCCGCTCCTCCATCAGCGCATATGCCTGGCGTCGGTCCCCAAACTCGGGTATTGTCGCGGAGTGGGCGAAGTATGGGCATCCTCCAGGTCTTGGTAGTCGAACCCCTATCCATGCTTCAATCTCCTTTAATTATCTTAGGGATGCGCACCCAAGACTTCGACCACCCGTCCTAGGGGCCGAAACTGGTATGCCCACGATAGCCCGGTAATGGACTGCCGGAATGGATCTTTCCGGCACCCATTCCTCTTGTAGTACCGGAATTGCTCTGCACTAAGCCGCAGCGCCAATCGAGCCCGGATGGTCCACGGCAATTTGTTCCGGATGTAAGCAAACCGAGAACAAGCAGCAATAAATTGCTGTTGTAGCCGTTGAACTTCTTGGATGGCGCCAACGTCGCCGACACGAGATTGTTCCACGAGAGGCCAAACTTGACGACAGTACTCGGCGACTGTTTCCAGGAAGATCGGCAGATGCGCGTGCTTGCACGAGTTGAGGGCATGTGGCACCAGGCCAATATTATCAACCCAGTGAATCATTGTCTTGCCCTCGTTGCCAATGGAAATCGGGAACACAGCATCGCAGGTGATCTGGGTGGGATGACGCATCTCGGGCACCTGTTGGATCACCGCGCCCGAGTAGGCGTTCCGGTACCTGTATCGATATTGGCCTTCCAGCTGCCGCGGAATCCATTCCCCGCCAATGGCGACCAATGATCGGACGTCTGCCAGTCTCTCTGGTGCGATGGATTGCCTTTCCCGCCTCGCAGCGCGCTCTAGGCTGAGAATGGCTCGTCGTTGATTTCCAGAGACAAACGACTTTTGCAGGCATTGCTCACATGCCCGAAACCCGTCTAAATCCACTGCCAAGAGTGAACAGAGGGTATTTATGCCGCATCTGCTGCACGGATGGCTTCTGGGCGCGGCCATACTCGGCGTGCAGTCGCAGTGGCCCGGGGATTGTGCGCCGGTGCGGATTCTCTCATTAACTTCGTCGATAACCCTGGCCACGGCCACGCAGGTCTTTAGGAGATCACTAGTCTCCGACCACATCGAAAGACAACAGTCTACAACAGGCTTTGTCCACGCGTAATCAGGGGATCGGATCCGCACCTGGGGCAAAGGATGTGATATGTCGGCGCTCGGTGCCTTGCCAAGTTTTAGATTGATTGCGCTTCTAGACACCTTCTCTTCGAGGATGATGAGAATCTTGCCGTCATACTCCTTGCGTTCGGTCATGTTGCATAATCCGAGCATCTTGACCTCGCGGGCGATGCGTGCCCGCGCTTCCTCGGCAGACATCACTGGGCATTCATGAGGCCATACGCCGCACAGGTACCACAGGAACCTCTCCTCTCGCTGGAGTTGGCTGCGCCGACGTTGATCCATGTCGATTTCCGGGAGGATGACAGACGTGAAATACCCGTCTGGACCAGGGCTTTCTGTAATATTGCCCCCATTCCTTGCGATAATCAGGTTTCGAGGCTTGGGCGGGTCGCTCCGGATTTGGCTCTGTTGGATATCACACTGCACCTTCTGAAAAGACTAGGTGGCAGGGTCGATACGTCCTAAGACAGCCCTAACACACCTTGTGTTTCGCCTTTTATCGCTGACCAGGGTAATTTGGGGGCCTCGGACAGGCTTTTGTGGTAATATGCTATATTGGGCCGCGTTGAGTAGGAGATTCAGGGTTGGCCGTGCTCTCTTGATATTTTGCGGACATGAAATGGTGTCAATATACTGTTAAGAGCATCGACCAGCTTGCAGCAGACGGCGAAAGCTTCTTCCCGAGTGTAAGCTTCCGGATTGCCATCATTTGGCTGTCGCATGGGAACTCGGCAAAACATTCGAGATGTTCCGGGTTTCTTCGCCCGCAACTCCCATGCCCGCGGCGCGCATTTCGATTGCCATGCCACAGATGCGACATCCGGTTCGTAGTTGCGTCCTGGCTGTATGGGAAGCTTGTTGTCGTCGTATGCAAAGGCAAAGGGATCATGATTATCGTATTCGACCGACTGCTCGGGTGCGGCTGCGGTTACACGCCTTAGGATTGTTGCTTTCTCCACAGCTTTTGCGACACGGCTCTCGTAATATCCCACAGGGCGAGGTGGTCGGAGTGAGCGCATTCAGACGAAACGCGCCCTTTTCCGAGGACTGCCTCTCTCGGGGTTGGTAAATGGAAGAAGAAGAAGAAGAAATGAGAGCGGCCGGGATGCTTCAGTGGTATTTATAGGAGAAGAAATCAATTGATGAGTAAGATTCTGCACCTTCCCTCACGGATGGAACTTGAATGTGAATCATACTAGACATGAGCTCCTCCCTCAGTCGGCAGAGCATATGATCTTGGGGTCAATATCAGACAATAAATGTCCAATTTGAAATCATCGAAGAGGAAACGACAAAGGGAGTCTGAGGACACAAGGGGAAGGATCTTTGCTCTAATTAGATCCGAGGCAGGAGCGACTTCGAGTGTGGACTCGAGAGTCGAGGGCATTCACAAAATTCACGAAGGACAGTGACTTCCCTTTTGGCACTCTGCTTGTTGTCACGTCTTGTTGTCACGTCTTGTTGTCACTTCCCTTTTTAGAAAGAAATCAAGTATTTAATTAGTATATCACCCGGACCTTCCTGATGCCACGCTCCAGGGTCCACATGTGAATCGGAGAGACAACACCCTCGCCGAAGCTCCTTCCCTCCGCATCCCCCGGCAGAATCCTGAGCCAACGGGTTTTCCTCTCTTCTCGTGTCTAGAGATATTTACTCTCTTATCCCTCGAGCTCTCTTTTTCTTCTCCCCCGCAACATATCTCGCCTTCGACATTGTTAACAGGAGGACCAGATATTTCTATCTATATATAATCCGTCTCGTTCAGGTGTGCCAATTCTTTTGCCGCGATGTACTTTGTTTTTCTCACGCATCTCTCCGCTTCTTAGAGACAAAATGTCTGACATAAAGAAAAAGAAAAGCCGCCTAAGCCTGGCACGCACGACTGTGCGCTAGTCTTCCAGGATGGTAACAACGTTCGCATCGTCGGTGGCCAGGAAATCGGATACCCGACGAACCACCGTACGCAGTTCTGTTGGTCAAACCAAGCGAACAGGCGGTCTTCTGTTGGCATCCGAATCCAGTTCCCAAGATTGCCCAGCAGCGCTGTTGCCTTCGCCAACGTGGATGGTAAGCCAAGCGAGTCTCTCATCGATGTCATCATTGAGGTCAGGCTCCATGTTGGCACTTGGGCCTCCACCGGGGAGGTGGTATCGGATAAGCTGCTCGCGGCACTCCCGGCCTGAGAAACCACCAAGGCCGCGAAGATGTGCATCTTGAAGTTGAAGCTCAACGACGGTGAAAAGCCATCTGTTGAAGGCTTCGGCTTCACGTTCATTGGCAATCACGAGAACAAATGTGAATCATACCAGACATGAGATCCCCCCGTGGATTGGCAGAGTCTGTGATATCGCGGTCAATTAATAATATCAGATTGTCTAAATTGTCCTGGTTGAGGAAACGATAACGGGTGCTTCAGTCCTTAAGTGGAAGGCTATCTAGGCTCGTGAGTCGTCAGATACGAAATAGGAGCTCGAGATCGGGATTCGAGTGTCGACTCTCGAGACATTTACAACAAACATTAACTCGCTTTGGAAACGGTGCTCCTTTGTGACTTCCTTATTTGAATGTAATTAAAGATTTGATTGGTGCTGTCTGTCGGACCTTCCTCCGGGTCGCGTCTAGTACCTCGCGCGTTAATGGCCACGTGATTCTCGCGGCGTCGCGCTTCTCGTGCTTTTCATGCTCAGGGCATGATCAGTTTTCGAGGGATTGGTTTTCTTCTGTTTCTTTCTTCCCAGTTTTCAGAAATCGTGAGCTCGCCTGGCCCTGTCGCTGCTGTCCCTCTTCGCGATCAAGAACTTTCCCGCCCCCCAACATCTCTGGCCCATCACTGTACGCGAACCCAGCTTCTCTTTTCCTTCCAGCCCATTTGCGGTGCGAAGCTGTATTCGTTCTTCCGGTTGCTAATTCGCTGAATTCACAGCTCACTCTTCGGCGTGCTTGGGTTTCTGCCAAGCGACGTAAAGACAGTGTACAATCGGGTGCCGCCCTCCCTCTTCGACACGACATTCCCACCCATTCCTGTTTGGGTGAGCACCAACGGGTGCCGCCCGCGCTCGATAACTGGCCAAGTTCTGCCCTCTCTCTTCGACACTCCCACCCCTCCCCGTTTGAGTGAGTACCAGCTGGTACCGCTCGCGCTCAACAACTGGCCGTGTTCTGCGAAGGACCGGCCGTGTTCATTCAGGTCAGTCTCTTTTACTGTACGATCAACTTGAATAGTGCCCCTCTAACTTCTACAGTATTCTAGATCCGTGTCCCTTCCACCCCTCCCCGTTTGAGTGAGTACCTACTGGTACCGCTCGCGCTCAACAACTGGCCGTGTTCGTTCAGGTCAGTCTCTTCTACTGTAAGATCAACATAGTGCCCCTCTAACTGTTATTCTAGATCCGTGTCCCTTCCTCTCCCGCCCCGCTCAAAACACCAAGCGGAGTCCTAACTAGGACCTGCACCATTCATTTAGGTTGGTCAATTCACTATCGTCGCTATTTGATCTGTTGCGCTAACGCATATCTCCGCCTTTTTTAGCCGATATGCCGCCCAGCATGACTAGGCAAAAGGCCAAGTCGCAAGAATGCGCCCTACTCTACGACACCGACTCGGGATTACGTCTCATAGGGGGCCAGAAGATTGGATATCCCGCCAACCATCGGACGCAGTTCTATCATGTGCACCAGGCGAACAGGCGGCATGGAGTCGGCATCCGAATCCTGTTCCCCAGGTCACCGGACAGCGCTGCTACGTTTGCTAGGGTGGATGGCAGCCCCTGCGCGGCTCTCAGCATTGAGATTAGATTGCCCATTGGTACCTGGACCTCTACTGCCGATGTGGCGTCTGACGAGCTACTCGCTGCACTCCCACCCCGCTCAACCACCAAGCCTGCAGAGATGTGTGTGTTGAAGTTCAAGCTCCACGATGGCGAGCAAGCTGCTGTCGATGGCCTCGGCATTCCTTTCATTGGCAATGACGAGGATGATGGAATTGTCAACCATGGCCATCTAATGGGAGGCGTCATGTCACTACGGGACATATGTGCGCAGACAGAGTTCACGCTTCTGTTCCCTGGGCTTTTCCTTCTCCCGAAAGGTCGTACCAGTTTCTCGAAAGACTTCCCCAATCCCATCCAAGATGTCTTCCCCTACAGCGCAGGGTACGTTTATCTCGCCTTTCCTCGTCTTTCACCACTAACGTGTTTGCAGTAACTGGTGTATGCCCCGGTATCGACAAGAGGTGCCCAAGTTTACCAGAGACCACCCTTACGCTGCGACATACAAGTTTGACAAACATCGTGATTGCATGATAAGCGTATCCCAGGGCGCGG
Source organism: Scedosporium apiospermum (assembly GCF_000732125.1). Taxonomy (NCBI): domain Eukaryota; kingdom Fungi; phylum Ascomycota; class Sordariomycetes; order Microascales; family Microascaceae; genus Scedosporium; species Scedosporium apiospermum. The sequence continues at coordinate 1,884,431 of NW_015971833.1, read as the reverse complement.
TTCAAGAGGTGTTCTACTTGTCTGAAGACGTTAGGGAGATCAGGGAGAAGGAGGTCCGATGCATGTTCCTTCGCACGGGTAATACGCCGGACAGTACGGCTCCAGAGTTTAACGTACTTGTGTGGCACAATATCCATGTATGTCGCCATATCATACCTCTTCCTGTATTCGGTTTGCTAACTAGACTCTAGGACAACCACCAGCTCGCTCCCTCCCTTCTACGGCTTCTGTCTCATGACTCCCCTCTGGCTCTTGCCTTCGCGCCCCCACCGCCTAACATGATTGACGATGATGAGGAGCAAGGACCTCTGGACACAATGTTCTGGGAAGCTAGAAAATTGCCCCTTGAGGACTGGAAGTTTACCCGCTGCGATCTGGCGCTGAGGATACGTCGGCCCCGAAGGAAAGACACCAACTTTGCGGCAACGAACATCACCATCCCGGCGTACGACACCTTTTCGGAAGCGAAAAGATTCGAACATCGTGTGGATGGCAAATACTACCTCAAATTCGATGCCGGCTTGCATATCGCTCGCCGTCGGGTCGAAGGAGTGTACAAAGCCCTGGAGCAGGACGAGATGTTCGAGAACTACATCCCGCATCTCCTCAAACGGGACTTCCAGTCCGGCTCTGGTTTCCAAACCTTGTTGAGCGATCACGCCTAGGGAGCGGACGCTCGTCGTGACGACCCAGACACTGCCTCGCGGCCACTAACCCTCCCCCACGTCGACTTCATCAACCATCTCGACGAAAAGACCCGCACTGCCATATCCACGAGGATAAGCGACGAAGCTCGCGAGCGGTTTGCAAGATACCTCGAGGTCACCCGCTTGGGCATCATTGCCATCATCGGGTTCGCTGGATCAGGCAAGACTGAGATGCTTGCTCTTACGGCGTGCTTGTTCATGGCGCATCCTGACATTGGCAAGATCCATTGCAGCGCCCCGACGCACGTGGCAACAACCAACTTCGCCGAGCGCCTTCACCAACTTGGAATGGCCATTGCTAGCGAGACTGGTTGCTCCCCTCCTCTTGTGGTTCGGGGATATGCCGTTCAAACAGAGGTTTCGGCCTTCGTTAAGATAGCCTCGGGCAAGTCTTGTGGAGCTGGTGAGGACATCGTAGACCCCTACCGTACTGGGAGGTGGTCTCTGAAGCTGTCGCCCTGCGAGTGGTTGCTCAAGGTCATGGGTGCCCGTGATTTCCAGCTTACGGCTGATGATCCCAAGTGCCTACATGACCTTCGAGAGCAGGTCGTCGCCGACGCACTATACGAAGGCCTTCGGAAGTTTGCAGCGGGTGAAATCTCCTACGACGAGTTCCAGTCTTCTACGCCAGCGGCATCCCAGCTCATCCTAGACCTGGTGAAGACCATCATCATGATGGCCGACGCGGTGTGCACCACGCCCTTCTGTTCCAGCCAGGATCCCTACTCAAAGTTCAACTCGAACGTGGCTAAGGGTATTATCCTCGATGAAGCTGGCGCAATGTGGCAAGCAGACGCTCTTCTGGTCTGGGGCCGTGGGTGTCGCCCCTGCGCCATGGCTGGAGATCCACGCCAGCTCCCTCCAGTGGTGATGTCTCACAACGAATTCCGCAAGGGAAAATGCGAAAATGCATTTTCGGACCTGGCAAGGGTGTCCCAACTGGAGCAGGTGAGGCGAAGCGGCTGGCCGTGCTTCGTACTCAACGTCCAGTTCCGGATTGTTGAGGGCTGTTTCGACCTGGCCCGGGATGTGATCTACCCCGATGTCGAGGGGTTTGCCTACGCCAGCCAAGTTGCCGTGAGGGCCAATCCTCTCTTTATGGGGGTCGAAACGTGGGTGCGAAGCACCTTCAAGGCGCCGGCTTGCCCACCGAACAAGATTCTGCCCTTGTTCTTCGACTGCGCCGAGTCGAGATGCCGACAAGATGACGACACTCGCTCTCGGTACAATTTGGGCCAGAACAGGGTCGCTGTCGCCCTCGTCGAGGCCTTGCTGACGGCTAACCTGGGTCTGACCAGCTCCGACGTGGTCGTGGTTACGCCCTACAGGGCGAACCTGCACCAGCTCCAGAAGAAACTCAACGCCCACGACAACGCCGCCTGCAGGGACGTGGCGGTGAACACGGCCGACTCCTTACAGGGTAGAGAGGCCATGGTGGTCATCTTCGTGTTGTGCGTGACGGCGGAGACGGGTCCGTGCTTCGTGGCTGACCAGCACCGGATCTGCGTCGGGGCTACTCGGCAAATTGGCGCCTTGTTCGTCGTCGGAGACCTCCGGACACTCCCAGGCCGAGCATACAAAGACCCGAAGAAGGAGATCTTCTGTCGTTTCCTGGAGTACTTCCGCCGGACGAAGCGGGTGGTCGAACTTGACTCTTCTGGAAACTTCGTCGGCTCGGGGCTGCGTCTCGGGAGGTCGGGGATTGAATCGGGCTGATCGGGAAGTTGCGGCCGTGGGGGTTGACTTTGCGGGGTGGTACAGGTTCGAGGTGTTGTAGTTTAGCTGAATTGATGCGTTTTCATTTATTGATCCCGTTGTAACAAGTGTCTTGGCCTACGGTATGGTCTTGAAATAGAAGAATGATCTGTTTGGTAAGTTGGTAGAATGTTTGCTCGAGACCCGCAGGTTTGTATGACACTTCCTCGATGACCCCCTCCGCTAAACTCTCTGACCGACGCTCTCTCCAACACTCTCTACTTCCTACGATTTCATACTTTGTCCCTAGCCTCCAACCCCGAATTAGTGTGCCCTTTATCCTGTCTAGCAGAAGCTTGGGGGTTTTACCGCGTCTAAACAGGGTCCCCCCTTTACCACACTCTCAGGCCAGAAGATAAATCGCCAAACCCAAAATTCGCCGGCCCGATGTATGTACCGCTCCATTTTCTCGTCAAGAAGATAATAAGAGATTAAATTCAGTTCCGCGGAATCAGAACTGACGGTAGGGGGGTTATAAAAACAGTCTCGATCTTTTATTTCAGCCGCTCAATGTTCTCCTCCCTTTCGCTTCTCGTAGTAGCTTCTCATAGGTGTCTTTAGCCTTCTTTGCGAATTTAGTTAGGTTATCCCCGTACTTCTTTTCGAACCGCCCATCGAAGACCTCAATGCTAAACCAGCCCCTGAGACCCGTTTCTAGGACCGCCTCCACTACCTGTGCAATCGGCAGGTACCCTCCGTCGTAGGGTAACGGCCGGTAGGAGCGGCTCCATCCCGCCCGTGATGGTAGCCCTGATTCATCGAAGTCATTCTTCATCGGTGGTGAGATCCGATACGCATCGCTGATCTGCACGAAATAGATCTTATCTGCAGGCACCTCGCGGGAGAGCTCTTGCAAGCTCTTGTTGTATCTCGTATCGATTGTCTGCGAGGATATCCCGGACATTTCAATTTGACCAGATCCTGTCCTCGGATCACCCCATTCCCCTCCCGCCGTCTGGAACGTGTTGAGGCAAAGACCGATATTAGGCCGGTCCGCCTGCAGGATGAGGTTCCATGCTTCCTTCCAGGTCGACGCGTGCGTTGCCCAGCACAAATTCCCATATGCTAATTTGAACCCTTTTTCGTGCAGCATATCTGCTAGCTGCGCTAGGTCCGAAGCAAGCTGTTCGATGGACGACACAATGCCCCCTGCATCAGATGAGCCAACCAGAAGCATATCTGTGTCCACGGCATCCATGATGCGGATCCAACCGCGAGCGCGAGCAAAGGCTTCCTCCCTTTCCTTACTTCTCTCGGGCCATCCTTCAAAGTTTCTGAATGACTGCAGAACCATTATCTTCAAGTTATGGTGTCTAACCAGATCCCCCAACTGCTGGCCAGCTTCGCAAAGCGCGTCATAGTCATTACTGGCGATGTCACGGTTCGCGTGAGATTGGGCAAAGGCGAGCAGGTCTGGGAAGGTGAGCTCTATCCCGTAAAACCCTGCCTGTGAGAGTGCTTCTATTTTCTGATGGAAGGTATGTTTGGACAGGCCGATGGAGCTTGACGCCATTGAGAGGCGCCTGTTCAAGGTAGGTACCATGATGACTTAGGATCCCCAGAAAAGTAGATGTTTCAATCACAATTTTTTATCAACGGACAATACAAGAAGTTCCCTCTCGGAGTAGTGTACGGAATGAAGTAATTTGGGAAACTCAATCTTGCGTCCTCTCTTCCAACGCGGCGTTTAGTCTTTATGATCTGATATAAATCGGTGATGTGATGTAACATGTAGCAATGTGGCTTGTGGATGGTTCCACTTAAGCACTACGGTGATCGGGCGAGGTAAGCGTGAAGGAAGAACGGCCATGAGAAGGAATATAAAGAGTTGAGTTCGACGCTGTTCCAGATGTTATGAGGTATTGACACGACTAATTGAAGTGTTGTTTATTAAAGCAGACCTCTTGCGCAAATGATCGTGTTCATGTTAGATATCCAGGAAGCAAAACATTAAGCCGCGATGATGCTACGTAGACTACTAATAGAAGAACTGGAATGGGACATATGGGAAACATTGGCGTATCGACACCCCTCATGTTCGCCTGAAACATGGTTCACTTGAACCTGCACACAGCGATGGCAACCAGCAGATCAAAAACGCCTATGCAAGGAAGCAAGCGAATTGGCAAGCTCAGTATCTCTGCGGATGCAAGAGTTTTACTACTCTGACCTGGGACAAGAAAGAGTGACCAAGAGGGTAATATTCAGGTTAATACAGGAGACCTAACACTAAAACGGTTCAGAAAAGACAGACCCCATGAATATAAGAACAGACGACCGTCATATCATCCCCGTATTCATATTTCACCTCCCGTATCCTAATTCCAATCTCATTATCTATCGCACCGAGACCAACTTGAGGAATTCCATCAAATAGTAGGTCCATAGACGAAGACCACTAAGTAAACAGGCCGCTTAACTGCTGTGGTGTATCTAGTGTCACCATAGATTTTTCGAGAAAACAGGGGGCTGGGGGAAGGGGAGGCTAAAAACTCACAGCAAGCCAATTGTGACATCACCCTTCACACGAGCATAGAGGTTGATCTCAGCCTCCAAGTCTAACTCAATCTTTATCTTCAGGCTGCTTTCTTCGGCATCAGACTTCCCGCGGTCCTTGATACGGGTCTTGCGAACACGCTCTCGGCCGGGCTTGCCGGCGGCAGGGTCGGTGTAGTGCATAGGAGGATCGTTTTCCTTCTTGCCCTTCGTAAGGGCCTGGGGCTGGGCCCCCTGAGACGAAGTCTCGTCGTCGGAGGCTTCCGAGACTTGCAGGTTCTCTGGTTGCTTTTCGTCGCTGGACATTGCGGAATTTGACTTTATGATTTGTTTCAAATGCTAAATGGAAAAAGCATTGCACGGAAGCTGGGGTTCGATCGATCGAATAAATATGACCTTTCTAACCCATGCAACAACCCTCCACTATGCTCTCTCTGGGCGGACGGATGCGAACAATGTCGATTGCAAGTATGACTCTTCCACAACGCGTCAATGACGCCAAGTGGTAGTGGTAGACGGACGAAATCTAGCCGCCTACGGCTTCCCATCCTGCAGCTAACATCAGGATCGGCGAGGATCTCTTTACAAGGTTCGCATCGAATTTTGATCGGACGACGAAATACCCACGTACGAGGATACTTTTGTCCTGTTGATTGAGTTTCATCTTGTTACGGAACTGCAAAGTGATGGTGTGAATGATGTCATGTAATCCCCTGCGATGCACAAACCAGAACAGCTAACTGGGCAATGGCGGAACGACCGGAGAGGAGTCGTAAGGCTTTCGTTAGGCGTCCCTGAAGATCATTGCTATGACGGAGCTGCGGCACTGTGATCCTCTCATAGCGTCAGTATGAAAAGGTGGCAGAGCACCCAGGTTCCCATTGACTCCCCCTCAGGGGGTCCTCACGGAAGACGTTGGTGCTACCTTACCAGGATGTGACGTCAGCGATTCTAATAGATCGGAGGAGATTCCCCGGGTTTAAGGGTCCGACGGGTATGAACTCAAATATTGCGTCGCCCTACACGTAGCTTGGAATGTTACATTCGGGAGCTTCCGCACTTTATTCCCTGGTACAGATCTATTGGAGATTACACGATGCTGTCCTCTTAAGAGGTCAGGGCATCTCCATCACGACTGAAAAAGCCATGCTTTCACCCCAATTAGCTCTCCTTCTCTTCTTCTAGGAACTAAGACGGTATCTTCTAGTGACAGGACGCGTTGTTAAAACTATGACCGAAAGAATACTCAGCTGTCCTACTCAGTGGCAGCTTCTCTGCTCACCCCTTTACCTCAGAAGACCACCCCCAATCCTGAGTGAACGCGTGTGAGAGACACGAGAGCCCTTAGATACGCGTTTAAAGACGTGTTTTTACTTTCGAGGTCGCGTCATCAAGTCGTACCTGCCGTTCTGTCTCGATGATCTAATGTGAACCCTGAGATCATGTGATGAAGAAGATGTCAAAAAATAAAGCTTTGGTGCGAATTCCTCACCTATTCCATCGTCTGTCAAGGCATTCTACGATATCCTGGCAGCATCACCGTCGATTTTGGAATCGCCGTCGCCTGCTAGAAAGTGTCTTTATCCCATCCCCTTCGCAGCCATTCCTCCTAGTTTCCAGAATGAACATGGCCTCTTCGAGCCAACAGATTCCCTTCTCAAAGGAGGTTAAGCAAGCCCACCGCCGAAACCCGCGTCTGATCGAGGATGCCCTTCGCTCTCTCTCCCAGGACCAAGTCGAAGAGGAACAGACGCTGGACTACATCACCGACTTGGACATGAGACGAGATCTGTTTGAGGAGGTCCAAGCTTTTCAGAAAACGAATCATCACCTTTCTCCCCTCAACTGTGCCGCATTCGCAATTTTAATGGTTGCTCCCATTCAATACCTACGAACGAGGTGGGATAGTTTGAAAACCAGTCCAGACCCTCAAGCCTGCATGCAAGTGTGGGTAGAGGACCTATTGAAGTTCTCCCCGGATGCAATTAAAGACTGTATGTCATACTACTCAAGCTATTAGGATATAGATATGTTCAGTATTAACTCACTTTCCCTTCTTTAGTTGTGGTACGCGGCGGGCAGACTCCAGGCGGAGCTCCACACGGGCCCGCTGGTGCTGGGGGTCGCAGTGCTGCCGCTGCAAAAGAGGCATGCCTCCCAAGTCGCCGAATCGTGTGCCATTCGCTGATCTAGAAGCTATTAATAGTGCAAAGACAGGGACGATAATCGGTGTATCTTCTCCGGCGCGCCTGACCCCGAGGCGGCGCACATTTTCCCCCACGCCATCTTAGAGAAACGGAAATTCGAGAATATACAGAGGCTACTGACCATGTTCTGGGGCTTTCACGAAGCCCGGAGATGGTCGCAAGCGTACGAAAGCCGAAACATCGCCGAATCCGCTCGCAATCTTCTTTCCCTCACACCAACGCTACATAAATGGTTCGACGATGCAAAAATGGCCATCAAACCCCTTCGCCAGACCAATGACTCGATTGTTCTTCAAATACATTGGATGAAGGAAACAACCTTTAAGCCGTCAGATAGCCTGCCAAGACGCAGCATCAATCGGATCTTGGAGCAAGAAGGTCTCTTGGACAGGCCAAGCTGGGGTTCGAGGCGATTTTTCCGCCCAAGTGGTCTCCCACTGATGACGGGGCAAACTTTTACGATCACGTCCGAGGACTCCGACCTTCCGGATTTTGATCTGCTCGAGCTGTCTTGGAATCTTTTGCGTGTAGGCGCCTTATGTGGCGCTGCGGAGGAGAGAGACGGAGGAGACGAGGAACAGTTCCCTGGTGGCGATGCGGCGGAAGTCCCTGGCAGTGACTGGGGAGAGGGCTTGGAGATGGAGGGAGAAGATGAAGCGTGGGACGACGTAGGAGCAAGCTTTAAACGGTCGCGGTAGAACGGTAACCGTGGGCTCGAACCTGGCCGTGGCACCAGAATGGAGGTCTAGGGCGTATTTTATTTCTTTTTATTCTTTTGTTTTCTACTCATTAACAGGGAGATTCCCTGAATGGCATGCAGCTGAAGATTCTTCGTTTCGTCTCTCCAACTGGTAAATCTCTCCTCAGATCATCAGAAGAAACGCTTCGGCCCCTAATTAATAGCTCTTCTTCTCTTCTTGCAAAAGTGGAGTGAACAGTAGACTGATAATAGATTCTGGTAGTAAGTATCATAAAACGGAGAATCAATGTTTTTCCAAAGTAGGAATATACTCACCGAGACACGCAAGCCAATGTGTGTCTAGGCAATCAGGAGCGGCTCGTTCGATGATAGTCTTGATTCGTCTCCAGTCTAAAATTGGTCGAGGTACCATTGCTATCCTCAACCGGGCTCACCAATACCGAGCCACCCGATCGAGGAAGATCTCCCGCTCACTATTGCGTAATGAACGCTGGAGTAGCAGAACTATGCTGCCCTCCATTACTATCACCATAACTGCTTGTTGCCTTTACAAATCACAGTCCCGATCTACAGTTGGGAAAGACGCATAAAATCATTCAACTATTAACCTACCAGTTCCGTAGCGTTGGATGGGTGGAATTTTGGCATCAGCCACTGATGCAACATTACCGTTATTATGCCCCAATACTTCATTCCTTTCCCTGCCTTGGTCTCCTCAAGCCTATTTTTAGACACCAGATCAAAGAAACCCAATGGCAAACGAAAATGGGAATCAATCCTCTATACCGAAGTTCTTATCCCTACCGCTCATTCATCATTTCCATTGAACAAGAGTCGAAATGGTCTTAGGAATTCTTACTGCTATTGCTGCCTGTCCGGCAATCGTTGGGACAAACGAAGCTATTCAGATGACCCAGCGCAACCAAATGAAGCAGATGCACCGCGAGCGAAAGACTAATTTGGTTGTATCGTGCAACGACCAGTCGCCCCAAGCTGGCGAGGTAGACGGTCATCTCGTCGTCCTAAGAGACCACAAGGCAAGCAACTTGATCACCTCTTCTCTTTCGTTTCTAATCCTTTATAGCTATGGATAGCCACCCGACACGAAGACGATAATCATGACAAGCCAGAAGGACATCCCTTTGCGGGCTACTATCTTCCTCACCCCGTTCACAAATGGGGTCGCAAAGGTGACGGCTACGTCTCGACAATCATGGACAACCCTCCAATACTCAACTGGATATACGTGGACAAGGACACGCATGAGGTCAAGTACGGGACCAAGTCCGAGTCTGACGGTCACAAGCTAGGGCCTTGGAGCTGCACTCCTGTTGACCATCGGGTTACGTTTGACGAGTGGGAAGGATTCTGTGCCGTCGAAGAGTCTCCGGGACACTGGGCGCTGTATTTCGATGTCGATGATGATGGTTTAGATGGGAGGGTGTCATTGACGAAGGATGTGTTGGAGGTCGAGCTGGTAAGGAGGGAGATGAGGATACCTCCGACGAGAGAGAAGGATATCGGGCCACAGTAACAGGGAGGCACACTGTCCGTGCCAGTGAGGATGTGTTAAAAATGAGTGATGTTAGATTGATATCCAGTTCGTCAGAATGACATTTGTATCGAGACATGAGTTGGCAACAAGTGGGCAACGCACAAGTGAACTTCATTGTGGAGATTGAGGATTAAACGTGGAATACGACTCCGTATTACTTACGAAGTACGGACGGTTACAGGACGCCGAAACCGAACCCTTGTCTTGGCGGAGTCGATGATGTGGGGGCACCCGGGAATGCAACCATGGCGAGAGTGAACCTATTCCCAACTTGGGCAAATGGCCCGCGAAATGGCATATTTATTGGCTAATAAGCCGAATGCCAAGGGATGAAGATTTATAAATATCAGTCATATGCTTCCGAAATCCCGCCATCCCAACCTTTTCCGATTTGTTCCAGTTTTTGCCTCGAATCTTTACCATAACACACGAGTGAGCGAAATTACTCAACTCGTGCGCGAGCTCACGAGATAATTGCGTTGATATATACATGACCATCGCCTCGAGTCATGCAGAGGACACCTGCCTAAAAAACCGCCTCTCATCCGACGAGCCCGAAGCAAAGCTTCCACGCGATCCTAAGAACGAAAATGAAGCCGTAGAGATCAAGAAACCGTCGGCTTCCGCCGACACCCCCTCTTCCCCCTCCGCAGACGCCACGCACGAAGAAGAACGGGAGACATACCCCGAAGGCGGCCTGCAGGCATGGCTCGTCGTATTCGGCTCCTTTTGCGCCATGGGCGCCATCTTTGGGCTCGTTAACTCGGCCGGCGTATTCGAGTCGTACTTCCAACGCAACCAGCTCAGCAACTATAGCCATGCGAACATTGGATGGATTTTCAGCTTGTACCTCTTCCTCGTATTCTTCATCGGGGTTCAGGTCGGGCCTGTCTTTGATACCTACGGACCCCGGGCTTTGGTTGCCGCTGGAAGTTTGGTAACTGTTACGAGTTTGATGCTGCTGAGTCTTTCAAAGTGTGAGTGATATACGAATTGTAAAAGACCACAAAAATTGCTTGAATTCGCCTTCTAAATGACTTCACCGAGGTATAGCATACTACCAGATCATGTTAACCTATTCCGTCCTGGGTGGCATCGGTGGCGCTCTCCTCAATGCCCCAGCCTACGGTGCCGTCGCGCACTTCTTCAACGAACGGCGGGGTCTAGCCACCGGCATCGCATCAACAGCTGGCGGTATCGGTGGGATCGTCTTCCCCCTCCTGCTTCAATTCCTCCTCGGCGACAACGGCGTGGGTTTCCCCTGGGCCTGTCGGATCCTCGGCTTCATCTTCCTCGGTCTCTGCGTGCCGGCCAACTTATTCATCTGCAGCCGACTTCCTCCCAAACTCGGTCCTGATGGGCGCCCCAAGGTGCAGTCGGTCTGGCCGGATTTTACCATCTTTCGAGATCGGGGTTTCGCCATGGCTACACTGGCCATCTTCTTCATGGAATGGGGCCTCTTCGTGCCGTTGACCTACATCGTGTCGTACGCGGTCGCACACGGCCATTCCGAGTCCGACAGCTCCAAGTTGTTGTCCGTCCTGAACGCTGGCTCGGTCGTAGGTCGGTTCCTCCCAGGCCTCTTGGCCGACAAGTTCGGCCGGTTCAACATCATCATCCTCACCAACGCAATGTGCGCTGTTAGCGCCTTTGCTCTCTGGCTACCCTCGGCGCATTCTGGAGCCGTCTTGATCGTGTTTTGCGTCTTCTTCGGGTTCGTGAGTGGGAGCAACCTCGGTTTGTACCCTGTCTGTCTGGGCCAGTTTTGCGAGTCACAGGCGTACGGTCGGTATTTCGCCACGGCGTCTATGATGGCGAGCTTTGGGACGCTGACGAGCCTGCCCATCGGTGGATCTCTACTCGGACTTGGGGGTGCGCGGGGATGGAACGCGTTGATTGCCTTTTCTGGCTCTGCTTACCTTGGTGCCTTGGCTTGCTATATCTCTGCGAGGGTCGGTGTGGTTGGGTGGGATGTTAGAAGGAAGTTCTAATGCGATCTGATGACCTCACCAGAGCCACGGAGTCGGGTTAAGCCTATGTCCGAGTATAAATCTCGATTGTATATATCGACGACGCAGTATATTAAACTCTGAGAAATACATATGCCTCCGTCCCGATATCTCCAGAGAGCCAAGTGAAGCGATCGGTCCCCTCAAAGTTGAAGAGGAACGTATCGGCTTGATAGAAACATAAAAATCGACCTCGCCTGGCGGATTCATTCAAGGATATCCACCTAGACGTAGACAACCTCAAAGTAAGCATGGAAAAGTGTTCTGTTTTTCTGGGGTGAAGGGAAACTTACCACGTAAATGTATCATAATGGTAATGCCGCAGCTCGTAAGTCTCGACTTCGTACCCCATGAATGTAATGGTTAGGCCGTCCTTCTCTTTGTCAAGCCGGATGTCAATCTTGAACGGCGTCCTGTCGTGAATAAACAACCCCGTGTACGCTTCAAGTGGGAAAGAGGGCTTCGTATCGGACACACGTCTTTCCTCAAGTTCTCTTCCCAACGAGGGTATATGATTCAACATTTTGGATGCGACTTTTTCAGCATACTCCTCAAAATTGTGTCTGGTCGGCGGGTCGAAAATTTCCTCTATGATCATCTGCGACATCCAATCCGTACCGTCTCCGAGCGGCGACGCGTTAGCTAACAGGGATACCACTGTGTCCGTTTCCGGGATCAAAGCGATGTTGGAGGTAGAGCCAACCATCATGCCCATGTGGTAGAGACATAGATGCGAGGGCCCCCCTTCTAGTACATGAGGCATTTCGCCAAAGTCGTTATTCATGCCAATCATACCCAGGGGCCCTGGAAGCTGACAACGGATCCAGCCACAGCCGTACGACTGCTCCCGAAGAATGGACGACTTTGCTGGCAGGAAGTTATGAGGCGCCACAAGGGTGGTGCAGCGAACGAAAGGGTTACCGGGCGTAGTCGTTTTGCCTGACAGGGGCTGGTCTTTGATAGCCTCGAGGTATTTGCGGTAGAGGACTAGCATGTCGTCGATGGTCGAGAGCACGCCCGAACCGCCCTCGGTGAAGATTCCGGCGCCAATGGTGGGCTCCGGGACGCGCACTGGAGATCTATCTTCCAGCATGGCGTACGAGAGAGCGCTGTTGTCAAACGGGATGGAGTCTTGCATTTTCGTACGCTTTAGGCCCAACGGGTCGAATATCCGCTGTTGGAAGAACTGGTGCAGAGGTTGTCCCGACAGCTTCTCAATCACCAGAGTAATGACTCCGTATCCCCAGTTATTATAACTGAAGAAGCTCCGAAAACTTCCCGCGCGAGGTGTCGAATTCCAGAATTTGATGGTATCGCGCTTATCGAGAAGCACGATGTTATTCCCCTGCCAGGGAAGACAGCCTAGAGACTGATGTCCTGAGCGCATGGACAGTAGGTCTATGGCATTGATGTCCCGGTCCATCTCGTCGGATCCCTCGGCAAACTCTGGAAGGATGGACCTGATGGGTGTCTCCCAGGTAATTTTGCCATCCTGCACCAGACAAGCAAAAGCGGCTGCAGTGACGCTTTTCGTCAGCGAGTTGAGGTGAAATACGGTGTCGGACTCAGGTAGTAACTTCTTCTCAACATCGCGGTAGCCCAAGTTGATTTTCCACACCTCGACTCCTTTGTGAATGACCCCGATCGAACAGCCGGGTAGGCCGGTGATGGCCACAATCTTGCGCAATCGGGGTTCTAGCTTCTGGAGCCTTTCGACCAGAGGCGTCGACCCTTTGGTGGATGGATGATGGATCTCGTGCTCCGCTCTCATAGTTCTTAGCAATACTTAAGCTCCCACTTCGGACTGCAGTGAATGACGATACGGTGAATATGGCAAATGTCTACTCCGTGTTGATTGTCGTTGTTCGGGATCAGTGGCTGCAGAGATATCTCGCGGGCGGCAACCGAGAGTCAGAGAGAAGAAAGTGCACTCTTTGCCCTTTTAAAGGCTTCGGTACTTATCAGCTCGAGTTCGTGTGATCAAAACCGGAGTAAGGGGGGAAGGGACAGAATCTAGTGATGGAATTCAGACCCCGCACGGGACCTTCTCCCTTGGATTGAATATGGCGCACGAGTACCTCGATCCTATGAGCGACTACCTGCCAAATCTCCCTGCATTCACAGGATTTTTGGCAGTTCTATCCAGGTCCAACTCATATCCTATTGCCCGTGCTACCCAGAAAGTTTCGACTCTAAGAGTACGCCGGACTCAGGACGTCGCCATGTGCACCTGGAGCCCCGTGCTCGTTCTCCACCTCAGACGTGTTCCCGGCGCGATAAAGAATATGTGCCCTTCATTTACAGAAACCTCTCTTCCGTCGCCAGTTAGGATTCCTCGTCCCTGAGTTACGATGGCAACACTAGGGCCCTCCTGTCCTCGGATACACTCTTCCGAGTTTCCCCCCAAATCTGCTCTGAGCATGGAAAATTCCCTGATCGGAGGCTCATAGATAACTGTGTGTCCCTCAGCACCATCCTCGCAGCGCTTCGGGCGGAGGGTGATATCCTTCTCTGACAGCGAGGAGAAGGCCAACGTCTCGACGAATAGATCAATGTTATCACGATCAGCCCGCGGATAGAACCCGCTATTTAAGACATTGTTGGACCGTGCCATGCACTCAATGATGTCACCAGACAAATACGCATGAATCCCATCAACAGGGATAAAAAGCGCATCTCCAGGCTCAAGAACCATATAATTCATACACAGAAGGGCGACCAGGCTCCCCGGATCGGTAGACCCGTACTGTTCTTGCAGGCGCGGAAGCAAGTCTAGTATGTAACCCTGTTGATGGACATGCTCCAGCTCGCTCCTCGGATGTCGCTTCAGATTTTCTTCGACTTCCCGCACCAACTTTTCGTCTGCCTTTAGGAGCCCGCGCACTACTTCTCTCAGCGTGTTGTTTGTCCAGGACGTGGTACCTTCTGGTATAAATTGGCGAAGAGCGGGAATGTTGAGGAGTACGGAAATAACAGAAAGCGGTTTCCAGCCGGCGAATACTTCGAACTTGGAGAGTGCGATGGCTATTTCGGGTTTGTGGTTCGGGTCGGTGAATCTCTTGGGGTCGCACTTGTGAAGTTTCTCTGCGAGAGCTTTGTGTGGATGAATTTGGAGTGGGAGCGCTTGAGCAATTGAAAGTATCTGGGAGTGCAAACAATTAACCCCTACTGCTATCCAGGATTATCATACCGTAATAGGGCACCAGCATCGTGGCCTACTCACCTTTGGGAGAAACGGGAGTTGCCCATCAAACTCTTGCGCCACATGCTTGCCCAGAAGTCCGTCGGGGTCCGTCCTTAGAATATCCGCCAGCGGCACACCAGACTCAACCCACTTGGCCGGAAAGTCAGGATAATCACCGAACCACATCTCTGAGTACACTTCACCATCGTCAATTTCGAATCCTGTGTCGGGTGTGTTTGCGCAGAGTCTCGCGGCCAAGGAATCTGTTCCTTTCTTGCCCCACGGATAGTGGTTGCATGAGCCGGCAAGTTGGAAGATGCGTGGCGCCATGATGAGAATAATTGTGCGGCAAGGGCATGAGCTGGGGGTTGAGAAGGTGAGAAGGTGAAAAGGTTTCGAATATTTGTTTAAGCATTATGTTATTATTCCTCCTTTTCAACGGTCTTCCGCATCAGTCGATATGGACGTCATAAGTACGAGGCTTCTAGTTGTCCTGTTCGGACGCGACGTCATTATCCGATCAGCACCCGGAGCTCATCCCCCTTAAGTCGTTGGCCTTCTTCCGACGTCGCTGCCGGGCTAACCCTGCTCCCCAAGGCCGAAAGATCTAATCTTCCGTCTTTGCCTCATTCCACTGGGCATAGCCACCAAGCACCAAGGCCTCGGAGTGTGGATTTCATTTACCCGCAGCAAGAAGATTTGCACGTTGCTCTTGCAGTTACATCGTAACCGTGAACAGCCCTTGGCATCTCCTTTCAACTCCGCAATCCAATCACATGGATGGATATTTATCCATGATTGGCCCCATGGCTCCCGAATCATTGAAATATAAACGGCACATATTAAATATTCCGAACTCTCCGCATTTACTTCTTCAACGTCAGGAAATCTACACGCTAATAATTTCCGGGCTTAATGTTAGGATCGCATTGTCATCCATAACTGAATCGCCTTTTAGACAAGCAATTAGTATCCTCGCAGTGGCTCTTATGCAGCTGCGTCGATTCGGTACCAAGATGCGAGTCGGTCACGTCTTAAATGCTGCAGCGATCGTTTTACAAGTCGTCTGTGCCGAGGAGCTGGGCTTGCGACTCGTCTCCTTTAACATCCGCTACGCGGCGACGTCGCTGTCCACAGGCGAGCGCCCTTGGTCGATCCGGCGACCCCTATTAGTCGCTCAGCTCTCGGGCACTATCGTTGGTGCTCCCAACAACGCCCCGACCGTCATCGGCTTGCAGGAAGTCCTCCATCAACAGCTCCTCGACGTTAAAAGCGGACTCGGCCCCGAATGGGCTCATATCGGGGTTGCCCGCGATGACGGGAAGCAAAGCGGAGAGTATTCTCCAATCCTCTACGACGCTACGGTTCTCCGGCTCCTCTACACAGAAACTAAGTGGCTGTCACCCACGCCGGATGTTCCTTCATTCGGGTGGAACGCGGGCAGTCGCCGAGTCATCACCGTGGGTGTCTTTGAGGCCATTGAGACCGGCTCAAAGTTTATAGCCAGCAACACCCACCTTGACAATGCGAGCTCCGAAGCGAGGTCCAAGGGTATTCGTGTAGCGTTGGACTTGATAAACCGGATTCAAGCAGAATGGGGACCCCTCGCCGTTTATCTGACAGGCGATTTCAACTCCCCTCCGGGCGGGGATGCCTATAGCGTGGTGCAGAACGATGGGTACCTCACAGAGCTATACACTCTGGCCAACGACTCAACGAGGTTTGGGCCATATGATACGTATACGGGCTTCACGAGCCAGACGGGGAGCAGAATTGATTTTATATGGGTGGGGCCTGCTCCCGAGAGCCTCTGGGCCGTCGACAGGTACGAGGTACTGCAGAATGTCAAGGATAATGTATACATAAGTGACCACAGAGCCGTTGTGGGGGATGTACGGCTCAGTACCTAGTTGGTAGTATCAATGGTCAGACGTGAATTCGAGTTGTCGGGGGCCGAGCACCTCCGGGGCGAGTTCTTCACCTTCACCAGATTGTTCGTACCGAATGTTCCACGATGTAGGATCCCTTCCAGTCGCAATATTAAGACGATGATCAACTTGGCCAGAATACTACGATCCATGCCCAAGTATTCACAGCCTTGGCGCAGTTTGGGGCATACCATGGAGCCTAGGTGGTATATGTAAAAGTTGGGTATTATTAAACAAATCCGAACACTAAATTCATCTTGCCACTTCTGCCTCCCCCCCCACGCATAACGTATTTCCTGCGAGCAGAATGGGGCCCCGTCTCGCCTCCAAGTTCCCGTCCGGCATCATCACGAATATGTGGCGCCTTTGTTATCTCCCCCGACAGAGACGACCTGAGCCGACTTTTAGTGGAGGAAGATCACTTCTTCTTCGCATTCGTCACCAATTCGTCATATCCTTCCTTGACCTGTTCGGGCGTGAATTTTTTAGTGTGGACCGCGATGACAAAGTACCACTGATACAGGGACAAGATCCTGTGCACGATGAATTAGCTTTGCACAAGTCTTGCAGGAACGAACTAGGACACGTACAAAGCGCTAAGACCGAAGCACCCGGCTGCGATGCAGATGCTCTCCGTGCCGGACCTCGCAATTGAGGTAATCTCGCCCACCAAGCCACCCAGGCGACGACGCTCGAGATAGGAAACGCCTTCCTTGTCGTTGCCGTAGAGCATGGCGAACATGAGGACGGGCCCCACTATCCACATGGCGGTCGAGATGCCCAGGATGATGATGTACCATTTTGGCGTTCGAGGGTTGGTCGCCGAGATAGGGTCGACGGGCGGGCCAAGGAGGAAGAAATGGGACGTGGCCTAGAAGAGAAAATGGGAGGAATTTTATCGCGTCAGTTATCGGCGGCAGCTTCGTCGTTATCTAGACAAAGGGCGAGGCAGAACATACGAACGCGAGATTAACGATGGCGGCAGGGCGGACAGGACCCTCTTTCACCTTTGCGACAGCGGCGGCGGACAAGCCCAGGATCACGATTGCGCAAATCCACTTGCCCGCAGCGGCGTTCAAGCCATTGTCGTATAGCTTTTTGATTGGGTTCTTGGACTTCGGCTTCTCGGCAGACATACTCGTAGGGTGATTTGCGCGAATGGAAAGAAATTTGCGACGCGATTGTGTCTCCACAGTCCACACAGAATCGAGAGCGTGGGGGAATGTGCCCAAGACGCCAAACTTTGGGGACTCGGCAATTCTCTTGCAAAAGAGAAGCCGGCTGCCCTTTTAATTTTAAAGTTGGTGGCACGATGCTAGAGCAAGGATGCATGTCAGACGGACAACGAATACTCCGATTGCCCAGTGAGGAGGGTTGCATCGGATACGAGATTTGGCTTAGGTGTGTCTGTGAGGCAGCCTCCTGAACGTCGATCAATCGGTCAACCGCACAGTCTGCTCCATTCCGGCAGTGGCATTCCTGAGGGTTGTTGTCGAGATCCCCGGTGCTGATGTCGTGGACTCTGATATCTCCACTTGGCACAGAACGTCACAAGTTCACAATCGGAAAATAGTTTCTAAAATGATATTTAACGATTTCATGGGATTATTTGCTTTCTTGGACATCATATACTGGACATTGCACGGAACTTTGGCGACCGCTCAAATATATTATAAAACACATGGACGCAATCCTCTAAAGCCTAGGATTTCTCCAGCTTGAACCCGTTGTGTTCTAATCATATGTTCCGAGGGAGAAGAGCAGATATTACGCAACAGGAAAGGGGGCGAAAAAAAAACTCTTTATCTCACATAATTCACCTTTGAATCGATCGAGATGGGGCTCGTGATTTAAACCGTCTTTAAGATATTTCTCAATGAGTCTCTGCTAACTCCACCCAACCGCCCAGAGCAGACCCCACAAGCCTCGAAATTTCACGTTGCGTTACAGCCCCCCACGAATCTATCAACATCTCTTTAAACCTTATGATATCTGCTTCTCCTGCGCCCAGGATATGAAAGTCAAAGTGCCTTTTAGATAATTTCCCTTTAAAAGCCTTCTAAACATATTCTATCGGGTTCAAATCAGGTGAAGGCACAGGCCATGGGATTGGGCGAATTCCGTTTTCACAAAGCCAAGTCTTCGTATAGTTCGCTAAATATATCTTCGTGTTATCTTGTTGAAACTGTTCCTCGCTGTCATATATTGGTAAAAGTCCTTCTTGTAGAGCTTTTATATAGCTTTTCGAACTGTAGCCCTTTTTCTTGGCTTCTTGGTTGCGTTCTATAAAGATAAGGTCGGATTTCTTATCCCTTGCAATTGCAGCCCACACCATGATCGAGATACGCGGTTTTCCATAGGTTTTAATATTGATAAACCTTCTTTGGAACTTCTGGTATGGCTGTCGGAAAATGTAAATGTTGGGTGCGTTCGGACTGTTCTGTATTGAACACTCATCTGAAAAAATAACCTACATTACTTTAGTATAGAAAATACCCCTATTTCAACTTTATATACCTTCTTCAATTCTTCAATATGCGACTTCCAATAGTGTACAAAAGTAAGCCTTTCCTTTACATCTCTTTTCGTAAGGGAAATCTTATATATAGCCTTCCATTTGCGTGTGTAGTACTTCGGTAAACTACGACGTAAGGTCGAGACTGATACAGAGAGGCCAGACTCAGCGCGAACTTCATTCCATGTGAGAGAAGGATTCCGCTTCACAGTAATAAGAGCCTTCCGCTTATTGGAAGGTGTAAGAACCTGAGGATGGCCTTTTCGAGCTTGTGACTTTAAGGTGTGGTGGGTATTCCAGTGGTTTATCGTGTATGTGATACTGGAAGGAGATGCGTTGAAGTCTCGTGCAACTGACTGCTAACTTTTACCGGAGGATACTGCAGCGAGTATTTCAGCGCGATCCTCAGGACTTAGTTCTTCTTTTCTTCTGCGATTTCCGCTTATTGCAAGCCCGAATTGGCGTATTTCGGGCATCGCAATGGTAGCTAATAGCCATTTGAAAAGGATGGGCTGGGAAAGAGGTTGGGGAGACGTGACGCGGAAGTGGGGCAGTGTTCGAATACTTCTGATTGGTGATTGTACTATACGGCGACCCCAGAGATCTGCCTCCGTTGCGTAATTCCTTCATCCTGCAAGGGACAGGGACAAGTCCGCGTATCCATCTTGATTGATAGCTGTCAACAATTCAGTGATAGCCTCCGGTTGGATTGGGAATAGTACCGTATTGCAGTTCTTGCGCGTGGAAATTGAAGGCCCCAAAGGACAAGATTTTCATATTGGATGTTTTGGATTTATGGTAATCGTTATGACAGTGCTTCTACGTATAAAATTAAATGAAACCTCCGCCTGACCCAATCACAGCTGGGCCTATCAGTTGGATAATCATCGATCAGGTCGCCACGGATTGGTTAACAGCTGATGGCCCGCTCCAGGAACTCGCGGCACAAAGTACCCAGCCAGACAAATCGTGGAGGTGAGCCACAGCCTCCGCCCTCACTAATTCTCCAGGCGCGGTTCCGTGACTCCACCATTTACATCTCATGCTTTTCCTCCCAGGCCGTTATCTCGTCAAACGCCGTGTGGCGCTCCGGCACGTTACGGCCTTTCTCGAAGCCAGGGCGTTTCAAGAGCTTAAACAACCACTTTTCCAGGTGAGGGAACTCATCGAGAGGGACGCCGTCCTTGTCTAGAGGTGATAGCGTCACCATGATTAGTTTAACAGAATAACCTAAATGATGTGGGTAACAAAGGGGAAATGGCCTACTGTGAGAGGAAACCCAGCCCCAGCAGGCTATATCGGCAATGGTGAGGCGGTCACCGACGAGGAACCCGTGAGGAGACTTAGCCAGGTGGGTATCCATGGTGCGATAGAGGCGACGGGTCTCATTGTCGTAGCGGTTAATGGGGTACTCAATCTTCTCCGCTGCGTATCCTGGAAGCATCCAGTCAGCATCTGAATAGTCAAATGATCAACACTTTCTCAGTAACCAACTCCTAAAATGCTCCAGCTGTCCTTGCATAGGGCCTAAGCCACCCATCTGCCACATGAGCTAAACAACAGTGTTAATCCCGAGGCGTAGTGAGGCATACAGATGTCCACAAACATACCCAACTTGTTGTCTCCCAGTGTTCACGGGAGTCTTTTGGATACGAGACCTTGTGATCCTTGTCGTAGCGGTCAACAAGGTACTGCATGACGGCTCCGCTTTCAAAGACACGGATCTGCTTCCCATCGTCGTATGTATCCGTGATTGCCGGGATCCGGCCATTAGGGTTGATGTTGTCCAGGTACCATGCCTCTTTCTGCTCATTCTCTCTCAACTTCATATGGTGCAACTACCCGAAGGAAAAAAGCGTGTGTCAGCTTCTTGACGTTCTGTTTCCACCCATTATAGAGCACGGTCTCCTCGCACCTTGTACTCAAGCCCAAGCTCCGCAAGCAGGATCGGAACCTTGATCCCATTTGGGGTTCCCGCGGTGTAAAGCGTAATGTCAGTCTTCGTGCTCATACTGAATGGTTGGGTTCTCTGCCGTGTAGAAAAACGTGTTGTATTGACAAGGGTAAGTGTACGAGGCGCAAACTGCAGTCGACTGCGGATGGGGCTATTACTTATAGATAGCATTGTCTGTTAGGCTATTCGCTTATTCGCTTAGTGATGATGCCGCACCACCACCTTGTGATAATATTTGTAATCGGCATCAGCACAACCCAATAACTTACGTTTCAGGATCAGGACAATATCGTATGAGGGACCAAGCCGGGCCGTGACTGTGTAAGGGCTGAGTTGCTAACTTATCAAGGCAGGTATTTGCGGGTGGACTGGACTGAAGTGGCGGCCTACAGCAGGGAGAGCAGGGGGGAATGGAATACCGACGGCTTTGAACGGGACTGTAAAACCGGCACGGGTGATCTAGACTTAATGCAGGATTTCATTACATAAGGCCAAGACAATTATTAAGCAGGAACGACTCGAACGAGGAAAAAAGATTCCAAACCACTCAAACCATTCAAACCAGTCGGTGATTCCAAACCACTCGGTGATTCCAAACCACTCAGCTGTTGAGGAATTAATCCACTGCCGTAGACGGTGGAAGCGGCAATTAGTAACATATGACGCAGTTTAGACCTTCATCCAGTTAAATGCGAACCAGTACTTAACCTGGCCACGGTCCGTACGATAGCTATCAACTTCACTTACATCAATCAGCACAGTACCCTCCAACTTACTTCAATCAGCACAGCACTCCCCCATTCGAAGAATATTCACCATTCATACAATCCATTGATCGCATCATGGCTACTCCCCAGGTATGGGAAGTAATTCCGAAGTCTCTCTTCGTAGACCCTGACACGCAATAGTTCACCCTTTACACCGACTCTGCCTCTCAGTGGGCTTATGTTGCGCATCTCGCAATTGACGAGAAGGGATACGCGCCTAGCGAATACGAAGCCAAGCAAGTGGGCCTCCGTAAGTGAATCTTGGGAAACGCATATACACAGTCCATTCCTAATATATGGCGGTAGTCGATGGCGAGAATTTCTCTCCTTCATATGTCAAAATAAATCCGAACGGCACCATTCCATCCCTAACCTCGGCTTCTCTCGAAAAGCCTCTGATTGAAAGTGCGGACATTGCGAAATATGTGGACGCTAATCGACCCAGCGGCCCTTCTCTATTCCCAACGGATCCCGCGCAGCTTGCCAAGGTCGAGGAGCTCATTGCGCATGTTCATCAGGACAAACTTTCGACAAACCTTGTCCTTCTACAGGCCTGCGATGCGCAAGAATGGGAGGCAAAGAAAGCAAGTGTGGTGAAAGATTTCCTTGGAAATCGACAAGAAAAACTCGTCAAGTACGGTGCCGCGAATCCGGACGTGCCATTATATGCTATGCGCACGCCTATGAACGGACACATTCATGGTCTCTACACTGCCTCCGAGATTGGACCCGAACATGAACAGTTCTTCAAAGCTACGGAGAAAGGCTACAAGGACTACGCAGCGGGGCTCAAGGAACTTGATTCCATGCTGGTACTGCCCTTCGCAGCTGGCGATCAAGTTACGGCTGCGGATTTGCACATTGTGCCTTGGTTGGCTCATGCCATGTGGGCTGCTGGTGGGAAAGGAGTTGGCGAGTTTGAACCTCTCAGGACTCTTATCAGGAAATCTGCCCCCAATTTTGATTTTGGCGAGAAGACCAAGATATGGTGGGCCAATATCTCGGCGAGGGAGAGCTTCAAGAAGAATTATCCCAACTTGCACTAAGCAGTATGTTTTTACAGGTCTAACATATTTAGTAGATGCTAATGAAATATTTTCTTCTTTTGCTATTCAAATTAGCAAATGCGAATAAAAGTATCTTTGCGAAAATTTAGTCTTTAGATCTCCTGGGTCATACTTGTCCCTAGAGCGACCTCTCAAGTTAAGGCGCACACAGCGCAACAGAGGCTATCTAGCGAGGAAGGAGATAAGATAACTAGCTGGGCCATTGCACAAGAAGCTCCAAGACTTGAGATCTTACAGGATTGCTCAGTTCGACTCCGATTTCCTCAACCCGAGCTCGCGGAGGCACTGGTGCCTTTCGCCGACACACGGCAACTCGACTTCAAACTATAGTAGTGTCGTGTCCATCTTTATGCTTCATTACATTCTTGCAGCGTCGTACTCTCACAGGTGGGCCGCAGCTCTATATGCTGGCATGTAAGGCTTGCGAATAGTAAAGGCACCTCGGCGTTGGATGGTGGCAGGTGAATCACTTTACGATGCAATAGGCCCGAGAGAACGCAACGCGCGGGCCAGGTTTTGGTTGGCGCTACACCAGCCAAACAAGGCCCTCAGCATCCCGCGACCCCTGAAAAGACGCGCCTCTATCGTTTCCAAAGAGCCTCCCCGTCCCCAACCTCTTAGTAGGATATAGTTGAAATAAGTGCGACTGATTGGAGATACAACGCTCTAAGCCCAATGCCAAGAGATCCAATCCGGACTTCAGTTCCTGCCAGAATTCCGAGTTCAAGGACTGCCCAGACTTAGGATGGGTGAGAAGAATCTCCGCTACTGCCTGGAGTGTTGACAAGTGAATCCTCGACTCTCCCCAGTATACCGTCGATGTCGTAGGGCTGACCGCTAGCTCCTGGATAATCCACAACCGGGACCAGTATTCCTTCCGAAACAGCGGCCACAACTCTATGTGAATCATGTCGCGCAAATGCTCCTTGCCAAATCCGAGTTCATCCTCATCATCGGAATCTGTCCAGTGATACTGTTCAAACACTAGGTCATCGATATCCTCGACCAGTTTCATAAGCTGCTCATCTTCGTCCTCCGCCGCTGCCCAGTTACGACTTCGGACCCCAAGAAGCTCCTCTAAAACTTGTTTCCCATACTGTCTCAAGACCTCCTCGCAGTGAATAAGGCGTTCCCCCGGTTGCCGAAGCCCAAGAACCTCCAGGTCCTCGCGTTCCTTCGTCCAGACAGTCACAGCGAAAGATCGGCCGAATATCTCCTTTACACGCAAGACATGGGCATTCCGGTCAACGACGTCGGCCTGGTTGATGCACAGGGCGTCCACCCAGAGTTTTATACCCAGCCGGCACTCGAAGCTTTCTCGCAAGTCTCGTAGAGCCACTCCCAGATGTTTATTAACAGCCGTGGCAACACCGTCCAAGAAGACTGTGGTTTTCTCTCCCGTACAGTCTCCCCACGTATAGCTTAGGCAGATGTAGTCACCCCAAGTGAACCTTGTGACGATGTCGTAGATCTCGCGCTCGGCTGTGGCCAGCGTGAATTCGACCCGGTCGTTCCAGGCTTCAGAGAGCTTGGAGATGTTCATGGTCGGTGCATTCTAGCCGCGAAAGGAGACATATTCGTGCTTCCAGTCATTTAGAGATGCGTGGTGTAGCCTGAGACGTATTGGGCCAGGTTCGGCGGTGTTTTCGAAGGACGGCACGCGAATTTCGTTCTTGGAGATGTCGATGGGACGGTATTGATTCTTTGCTTTCGCAGTCTGCCCCAATTGCTCATTGCTTCATTGCTGGTGGACATCGTGACGAAGGGCCGATTCCCCGAACTGTGATGCATCGGCGAGCCAAATCATACCTTAGGAGCTTCTCGTGATGATTGTTATTAAGTGGACTTTTGATTAGAAGACGCTGTGCGGCATCAAGTTGGGCGCCATGATCGTGGCTAGCACAAATGTGCGACTCTGGTGGGGATGGAAAAAGTGGAAGAAAAATGGAAGGAGGGACGGGAGGGCAGGTGGGTTGAATGACACCTTTCGAACTTTTGTTAGGTATTACTCCCTCAGTACCTCGCCAGTACAAGGCAACCCACAACAGGATACAGGAAACAGGCCTACTCCGCAGTACTAAAAGAGTTAACTCAAAAATTTAGCGACACCCATTTCGCCTTCTACTGATATGCTTAGAGTTTGACACGTAGCCTTCCTCAGGTCGTTCAGAGCCACTTGGGAATTGAAGGAAACCTCTCTCTATTGAACCTTTTGTTGAGAAAAAAACTGCCGGCTGTCGCCATCCTCTGCCATGTTGATACGCCTAAGTTATCCCAAGCTGGTGTCCCATGACACGGTTGGCCTAGATATTCCTTGGTTTAGAGAAAACCGCGATCTTTTGCTTCATCTTGTACCTAGAGCCGACAACCGGACGAGTCCAAGAGTTAAGATTCTGGCAACAATCTACATAAAGAGAAATTAATCCGAGAATGCCGGGTTTCGGTAGCAGGAGCCAAGTGTGAACTGTAGCCAATTACTTCGTCACTGTAGAATAGAATTCTGTGGCATTGGTCCTCGAATGGCTCACGCATTCCGGATCCTCTTGTGAGCTTCTACTCTGCTCTCTGGATGAGATCTAATGTGGCAATATAGGAGGGTTTTGTCTGAGGCGATGCAACCTTCTTTCCCTATTATGACCAACATCTAGACGAACAATGTCGCACTCGTCTCTAACGGTCGAACGAGGGCAGTCACAGTCGCAGAATGACACCAAGTTGCGAGTTGCTGCGAATACATCGTCAATTGCCGGCGGTACCCCTTCAACGGAGTTGGAATTCCCAATTTCTAAGGCCAAAGCACCGCTTAACTCGGTATCAGTCAACGGCCGTGTAGAAAATAGGAGCCATGATAAGGCCCTGATCGCCAGTTGGATGAGTTGGGATGATTGGGCTGCTATTGACCGCAAGATGTTGTCAAACTGGGTCTCGTCGATTTCGAACTCAGATGTGTCCGAGTGACCGCAGAAGCAGTCGTCTAGCGAGAAATCGCGATAAGAATCCATTTTCTACGCCCCAAACAGAATTATTTGGCCTTATGGGGGAAATGGGAAGACTAGTCCAGTGCCTCGAGTCCGCACTTTGAGGGACCAAAAGGAAAACGACGACAATAGTGGCCACCCAGCCTGGTACCGTAGCAGAAAAAAAATCGTTCATGTTACACAGGCTTCAAATCTGCCCTTCTAAGCCATTGCTGTCCAATCAATCCTATCACATTGCCCAACTCAATGCTTGGAGACACTTCATCGGCGACGGTTTTGAGGATAGATTCGGGGAGCTCCGCCGCGAATGTTTTGGTGCGATCGAGTGCAAGGAAGTATGCAAACTAGGGCGTAAAATCATCCTGTAAAAATGACTCGGAGACTCAGTTTAGGGAAGAGTTAAGACTTCAGAGCAGCGTCTAATCTCCGCTGTGCTTTCTCTACCATCGTCTGTCTTCCCGGAAGCAAGAGGCGGAGCGCCTTTACGACTTCGCTAGCCCGGGATTCGGTTGCACACTCATGATTTCGTTTGTATTTCCATGACATGTGAAATGTGCGCACCAGCAAGAGCTCAACCTGATCTGCGACAACGATAAAAGCTCGACTTGATTTGCGCAAAGTATGTACGGAGTGGCGGCGGGGGGACGAACGCCGGCACCTGTAGTTCACGGAGTAATGCAAGTCACGTGCCTCATGTTGCAACGAGCCGGAGCTCTCCGAAAAGATCATTGGTTTGTGGATATTTATTTCGGGCGGGCGATGATTCAAGCACGACTTCATCTCTAGCCCTTCCCTCTGCCCAAGGCTTTAAGCTCTTAGACTTGCTCAACGTTCTGAGTCGGTGGCCACCTATGTAAGCAACAGCTCAAATTTTGTATTTTAACTCTAGAAACTCCAATGCATTACTTTTCAAATTTGTGCCTAGAGCTTGAGAGGAGCTGCAGAGGAAGGGGCAGTGGAATATATTTCCTCGGATGACAAACTGAAGGGAACAAAATAATTTACGATCTAGAAGCTCCAGACACTATTGTTACTGGTAAACCAATGGTCAATGGTCTCCCTAGGCATAATGTTCCTCTGCTTTCTCGAGATGGCCACCTCCTCCGCCCTCACTAGAACACACCTTTCCAATGATTCCACCCCTAAGCTCATTCTAGCTGACTCTTGTCCTTAGCAACTTCTCCCTGTCCAAACTCCCCGTCTAGCAGGTGCTGCAGCTCTTGTCACAGCAAGCATAGCACGACTTATAGCGGGCCCCTTCGCAGGCAATGAGGCAGCTGCTGTTGCCGTTGCAAGACTTGCAAGCCTTGGTAACAACTGACTTGCAGGCTTGCTCGCAAGCAACTTGGGAAGGACCGTTTGGGCATCCCTTGGCTGTAAGCGTGAAAGAGTCAGCTTAACGGCAGCATAGGTTTGACGTTCAGGCGATATCTGAGACAGCAATCGAGGACGTACCGGCAACAATGGTTGCGAGACCGAGGATGGAGAGGATGGCACCGGGCTTCATTTTGGTAGGTTGGTTAGGGTTTTTTTTTTCGGTTTGATTGAGGTTCTAATAACTTGAAGAGAAAGGAGCTATCCGAGGCGGCGTTTGTTGATGGACGGGACGATTTCTATCTTGTCGGTCGGGAGGTCTTGAACCTTTTATATGCGCTTCCAAGTCGCTCTCCCTTCTCGGCCTTCGAATTTTGAACCTGCCGGTGTCCTGTTCCTGATTAACCGGCTCACACCTCTCTCTCACGCCATTTTTCTTCTCGTTGAAGCAGTTCAATATGTTCTCTTGTCGTTAACCACAGGCGAGATGTGGAGCGCGTGTGTAGTCAATAACATCAAAGGTCCTTGATGAGACGCTCCAACCCCGCGAGGTCGCATTGCCCGAGCCCTGCAGCTTGCCATTGCATCCCAGTAATACCGGGCCGTGTCACCGATCGAATTAACGCAAGGAGATAGGATGAGAAGAGTGGAAAATAGAATGCGGGGAACGGAGTGGAAGCCGGGGTAGTTTAGCTGGGAGGTAATCATTTGAAACGACCGAGTAAGAAGGTGGGCTTAGAATCTCTCCGTCTGACGGGACACGGGAGCTTCTCCACGGCTCGGTTCCATGACCAGCAGACACCATGAAGATCCCGGATTTTCACTGCAACTCAACTCAACCAGTGAATCCCAAGATAGTGAATCGCCGACGGACCCTGGATCTTACAAGGTCTTCCGGGTGTCCTTTTGCTTTCCGCATGGACATGATCGCGGGATGGATTACTTATTGGTGGAAATTAACGCATGCGAACTCGAAGGAAGTCCTCCTTGCGCCTATTTGGCCTCGACCAACAGCATGCTTATTCTTATGGTGGCCACGAGCCCCACGGCGACGCGGGACGGAATTCCTGTGATTTAAAAAATGACCAACTGGTTGGCTGGCGCAAGGGCTTCTGAACATGCCCATTTCCGTCGCAGCTATTCGGCAGACATAGACATTTCAGATTAGTGATATGAGCCCATGTTGATGCATGAACTCCCACCCAGAAGGCGTTATGTTCAAACATGAATTTCGGATCGCAGATAGAGTTGAAAATCATGCACGTTTACCCTCCTAGTCCACGTCTCTAGATGTGTATCAACCTGACAGCCAGCTTTCTTGTTGCCCTTCCAAGGGCCGCAACACGTGCAGGGTAGATCGTTCTCGCCTTTGCGGTCCGGGGCCCACCTTTACCGCACCATCGTAAATTCGAGTATTTGGGGGATTTCGCTCGTGCTCATTAAGGTTGCGGGAAGCAGCCTGACCACTCGGTGCATAGCGAGTTGTGCGTCGGTGTTTGGGACTTGATGCTTCGGAAGCGGTGCCCTCGGGCCACTTGGTACGTTTCCGCGACGAGCTCGCCGCCGGGTATTGCGCGTCTATGAGTAGTAGATATCTTTGTCATTTAGCTGGCGCTCTAACAGTCAGTACGTTGTTACATAGTCACAGACTAGAGGATTACTATGAAACTACTAGCAAATTCTGTTGGAACCAAGGAGAATATCGAGACTGCCAAGTCCAGTGCTAGAATGGCCTCTTCGGGTAGTGCCCGCCGCCAAGTAGCCAGTCTGTGTGCCTTCAAAGAGCAAAATGTTCGTTGGGTTATCATATACAAACACCAGGTACCGTTCAAGCAGTGGGGCCTTGTTTGTTTGCCGGGGAAGTGTGAGGCTGTGCAGATTACATTGGATAACAAGAAAGGCTGAGCGAAGAAGAAGTGCAGACGGAGCACATCACATGTAGAGTTATTATCGCTGTATCATGCAACACTATAGGCTCGAGATCTTTGCATTAGATCTCGCAGGAAAGTTGCAGTTCATAAAGAGGTGGAGAAACAAGGGAAGACGGCAAGGGAAGGCAGGAGAGATGACATGGGAGCAGACGCCAATGTAAGCTTTAGGAGCATAACCAAAGCACTCGACCTTTACCTAAAACTCTCATCCCAACTCTTTATCCATGAAATTAGTACGTGTATGAGATGTTACTCTGCAATTTCAGATGCAGGGAATCTATCTTGCCAACAGGTGCTACATCGACCCAAACAACATCTCCTATGGTGTCATTTTTGGCGGTAAATTCAACATCAACCAGTGTAGAGACCCACGTTACTCACAGATCCCAACATAGAGATCACAAGCAAGTCCCATACTTCGTATTCAGCAGTCAGCATAAGTTGTTTTAGTTCCTCGGGGCTCACGGCGGCGGTGATGTGTTCCTGAATATCACCCTTGCAACCAGCTTTACGCGCGAAAGTTAAGCCAAAGTTTATTGGTAAAGCAACTAGTCTCGTATATGGAGTGGCTGGCCTTCAAAATAGCCGCTGAGCATTCGATAGGCCCTATTCCTCCTGGACTTTGACAACCAGTTTCTTGGAGACCTTTCCGTCTTCCAGCTGTTGGATGCCAGCAATTAGCTTGTCCCAACCCAAGCCATCAACTAGCTCGTACTCGAGCGGCTTGATAGTCCCTGCTTCAAAATGCCCTTCCAACTGGGGTATCCAGGCGGCGATCTGGCTGGAAATAGTTGAGCCGAGATCATCGTCGAATTTACCAAGACGCCCAAGTTGAGTGCGGTACTCCTTGATTGACGGCGGTGTCTTGAAAGGCGACCTAGAAACGGCGGGTTAGCAGATAACCAATGCGATATATTAGGGCTAGCGAAACTCACCAGTCATCAACCGAGGAGAAGTATTTTACTGGCTCGGTCGAGGCCGACGAAAGAGCAGCGATGGCGACGTCGTAGCCATGGGCAGAAGCATCGAATACACGAGCGAAGGAGCCTCCCGTAATCTTTTTGATTTCGGCAACTTGCTCGTCTAAAGACGCTCGGCCATCGAACGTTGCTGCTCCATGGCTAGCGGGGATCTGTGAGGGTTTCGTAAGCACCATGGCCATAATGGAGGTCTGGGATCTGCACTCATACCGATGCCTTTGACGGACTACAGGAAGCTAGGACTCGGTAGCCACAGATACTGGCTAACTGTTCCACCTTATTGTCAGGAACAATTGGAACCGCCCTGGGGAGGTGGCCGGACTCACTTGGACTCCGAATTGCCCAACGCTTCCACTACCCCCCAGTACCACGATCCATTCATCCCGCCCTGGCGATCGAGTTCCGGGTGGAGGCAGGCTTAAGTCGAACCCTGCGAGGAGAGCCAGGCTTGCCGTCTTGAGCCCAAATGTCAGCATGTTTAGAACGGCACGCGAATCGGGATACTGCGTACCAACAACCCCGCTCCGATTGTACTGGCTTCCTCATGCGAAAATTTTTCGCCCTTCTTGAAGACGATATCTTCGTCGACTATGAACGTCTCTTGAAACGGTGTATAGTCATTCCTACCGATCAGTGCGCAGCCATACACATAGTCGCCTTTTTTCAACCTGGTGCTGTCTTCCCCGACCTCTGTTACGGCTCCGCTGAAATCGCTACCTAGGACGGCGGGCCAGCTCTCCACCAAAATCCCAAACTTCTGCTGCATATTCTCGCTGAGAGAGAATTAGCGTGTGTTATGATGGCTTGAGTGGTACTGACGCTCACATGGGATTGAGGCTGACGACCAGGCTCTTTACGAGCACTTGCTTCTTGCCGGGTGTAGGTTTAGGAACGCTACCTACTACAGCAAAGGGCTTCCCGATCGCCTCGACTGTGACACCTGCTTGAGTCGCCATGATTATATCGTCTCAGTAAGGTGCGTTGAGAGGTGGTGAAGACGGAAGTTTTTCTCGTCGACACGAGAGCGAAAGGAACCCCTTATTTACCTTGCGTCAACGAGCCTACTGCTCCAACATGCTAAGTCGTGCAACCCACCAGTTTCTGAATATGGTGTCCGTCTCAGCCAATACCGTGGTTAACCCCATAGTTTCGCTGGCACCATGACATCTCTGCAGGCAGTTGCTCCATTACGTGGGCTTCCGACGCCAATCAGAACAGAAGGTTCGGACTGAAAATCACCCGGTGATGACGATTGAGGACTTTAGGATGTATCTTGATAGGCTCGTGAAGTGTCAATATGTGCTTACATTGCGTTAGACCATTCCGGCGGGTTCAGTACGACGCACACACACGGGGACCGCATCTTTTATTGGCCGGGCCGAAAGCTTCATGGCCGTGACAATATTGCTAGGTCGTTCCCTTGCGCCAATAACGAGTGATGTTAGCTACACTAGATTAGGACCTGTGAAGAACGCGAAGAGCGTATCACAAGGAACATCTTCTAGGCGGCCGAGAGAGGTGCTCGCGGGATTCTACGGCACGCAACTTCATTCTTGGCTCTACTTGCCCTGGCGTAGCCATAATTACCCAATCAAGCGGTTGATATCATAGCACGGGCTCTGCCCCACCAACTCTGCGCGGGAAGCAGGCCCCATTCTCTCTAGGCCTTAGCAGCCTTTGCCTGGTTTCTCAGGGCCATAATCTTGGGATGTCTCCATCGATCGGGCAGTGTTTCCTCCTAGTCTGCTTGCTTCCGCTTCAGCAGACGCTAGGATTAGCAGTTACCGCTTTCGTTTATCACCTTGAGCCTCTCGGGTTGGGGAAAAAAAAAAGAAGTGCTTAAATAGAACCTGTAATAAATCAACTTTTTAATCGTCTGCCCTAAGTGGGAAAAAAAAAAAAAAAAATTAAATACGAAGTACGAAGTAGTTTTACTCTCTTTGTCTACCATTTGCATTGATACACCCCAAGACGACTGCATAGCCACAGGGCCTTGGCACCTCTCGCAGCTCGGCAGTGACATCTTCACTCAGGGCGGATCCAATAACGATACTTGTTTAGCGCCACACAACCCGATGCGGAAAAACGAACTCTTCCCGCATTGACACCTGAGAAAACGATGACATTGGCAGCCTGTTCTGAGCTGAGTTCTTTCTACCTTAGCTCGTCGGATGATGCATAACTCAAGTTACGACCCGGTCTAAGATGATAATTGTCCTCGGCAGGCAGGAAGATAAAACCCCAGGCACGATGCCATGACTTGACTCGCAATCAAGGCTATCCTCCACAGACTAAACGACAACTTACACGACGCTATGGATTTCGTGCCCGATTTCTTGGCAAGAGGCGCCTGGGTCAGCCCTCTCCTCAAGGCGATTCTGGTGGGTTTTGTCTGGCCGAACGACCTCCTCTTCGGCATACTCCAATTCCCTGTATGCTCGCCGAAAGCCTTCGCGAACATTATTGCGAATGTCTTCGACAAAGTGTCTACCGGTTTCGTGGACCAGTTATACCTTAAGTACGACCCGGAGTACAACTCCTCTGTTGCCAGCTTTGGTATCTACGCCGGGACTCTGCTTGCTCGCCGGCTGGTGACCCTCGCCTGGCGTATCACGAAATGTGTAGTCTACTACTCGTGGGACTATTTTCCAGTGTTAACCCTGACCGGCCTATTCATTGGGATGTCATGGCGTTACAATCCATTAGCTTTGAGGGGAATGACTAAGGCTCTATTTGACGCGATTACCATTTGGCCCATTACAGGTCTGACGGCGCTGGTGTACGCTGCTGGCATAGCCGCAGCGTGGGCATGGAGGTACACTGTAGCCGCTGTGAGGTCCATTAACGAAGTCATCTGGACCTCAGCCGCACCCTATCAAAAAGAATTCGCCGGCGTGCCGCCCCTGGCGGCGTTCAACTATTCGTCAGCACCAGATTTCGATCCCGCCACTGAGATACGCCTCTTGAAACTTCACCGAAAGTTCCCTTTTCTCCAACTCTCCGCCGAGCTCGTCTCGTGCCCTCTGCGCTCTGCGCCTCCCTACCACGCCATATCGTACGTTTGGCGCCATGGACCCCAAGGTATGCGCCACATGTCGCTCAACGGAATGTTGTTTCGTGTCCGCGGAAACGTCCATGACATCCTCGTGAACTGCAGCTCCTTCTTTGGCCCCCAGCTAGTCTGGATCGACTCCATCTGCATCAACCAGGAAAACATGGCCGAGAAGACACTGCAGGTGCGAGCCATGCAGGAAATCTACTCCAGAGCCGCTCACGTGCTGATCTGCCTCGGCGGTATTTGGGCCTCTCCCGCGCTCTCTCTGGTTATGGAGCTGCAGATGCTGAACCGTGTCTGGGGCAAGGACTACGTTGTCGGCCATGTGGCGGGCTTTTACCAGCGGCGGAACGTCGACCCTTACCTGTGCACACGGGTGAAGGCCCTCACGGACCTCCTGCAACATCCTTGGTTTTCAAGGGTCTGGGTGGTACAAGAGGCGGCCGTGGCTTCGCGAGTCACCTTCTTCTACGGCGGGCAGCCAATCCCGTGGATGGATCTGTACGGGTGGCAGGAGATTCTCTGCCATGGCCCAGTACTTTCGTTGCTAGCGGCATTCGTCTCAGGCTCTGGAGAAGCGATGATATCCGCAGCGCCAAAATTTCTAGGATTTCTCAGCCTGTCCTTTATCGTGGCCTATAGGATAGAGCTCTCCACGTTCGGTCCGGCGCGCCTAAGCCACGTCCTCCGCCTCTTTGGCGAGAAGGAGGCGACGTGGGACAGGGACAAGGCATTCGCTTTGATAGGAATGGCAAGGGAGAGCGCGGATCCAAACTTGAAACAGCTTATCGACTACGACCGCTCGGTGGAAGATGTGCTGTTTGATTTGGGTAACTACTTGCTTGATGTTGGGCAAGCCCTCGAGGTGCTCGACCTAGCTGGGCTTCGCCAGCGCGACCGCAGCCACAACTTACCCTCGTGGGCGGTCGATTGGACGGCAATACGGGCCGGCATGCCCCTGAACTCGACATTCAACTCACCAAACCTGCAGTATCACGCTGCAACAAAAATGCCTGCGAGGGTCCGACGGGGCAGCTCGCGGCATGAGATGGCGGTTCGCGGACAGTGTCTCGACCGGATCGCCTGGCTCGCACCACTGCCAGAGACATGGAGCAGCTATTCTACGGGGGTAAGGTTATTCACCTATTCCGAGGAAGCCCTCTCCCTGGCTAAGAAGCACGCTCTGGACCCCTATCCTCACTGGAGAAGTGGGCAGCCTCTGGCGGAGGCAGTCTGGCGCACTATGATCGGTGACAAAACCCACTCAGCACGCCCCGCACCAGCGTCGTGCCGTCAAACTATGAGCAGGCTTTCAGAGCTTATGCGAGACGTATATGGCCACTTCGGTCTAGACTTTTTAAGCTTCAGCGCGGAAGAGCTGAAAACCGGCCTTGGAGTGACAAAGGAGCAGCAGGCGGAGATTTCGAATGCCCTCGATGAGTTTCAGGGAATTGACTTCCTCTGGGACAGCGGCAAGGGCTCTAGCCCGCTCGTGTTTTGTGTGACTGAGAAGGGATATATCGGTATGGTCCCACATGTGAGCAAGGTTAGGGACAGCCTGTGTCTAATATACGGCGTCCCTGTCCCTTGCATATTGAGAGTCTTTGAAGAGGGGTGTGGGGTACTGGCAAAGACGAAGTATCAACTGCTTGGGGACTCGTATGTTCATGGTATCATGGATGGAGAAGCTCTAGGCTGCAGTGAAGAGACCGACTTCATCTTGGTTTGAACTGTCAGTTGTACTTTCATCTTCCATTAGTATTTCTATCCTCCACCTATATCTGGAATTATATGCCCGCTTGCGATAGCGTCAAGCATATCCTAAATATTCCACCAGTTGAAGAAGTGCAAACGGGTAGCGGAGCAGTTAAGGTGTAAGTATTGTGTCCTTTGCCGCTGGAAGTCTGGCTAGACTTTGCCCCGAGGTAGAGTTCGGGGAAAAAGTGGGCGCGAGATCGACCGAAATAAAACGGCGTTGGGAGTTGATTTGATGGAGAGCAAGAACTGCAGCGATCAAGATGTTCTCTGTATCCATCTCAAGGGAAGGAAATATAGTGTGCACGAATTTCCAAGACCTTGCAAGTAGCGGATATTCTAGGATCTATGTGCAGTGCTCACCCAAACCTTTTATTTCCCTTACTAAATCCAGCAATTCGATATCCTTGTACAACTTCCTCCTTTCCAGGAATTATAAGATGGATGTACGTGTTGGTCCCATCATTGCTCTCCGTTGGTTCGACTCTCACGTCCTCACGTCGTCGTCGGGAAAGGGGCCCGCCTATGGAGAGAACGAACTTTTGATAGTAAAAACCATGTAGATAGGCCTTCCATCCTGCTTCAAATTTTACTGCTTTGAGCTTATTCCATGGATCTCAAGCAGGACATGGAGGGCTTGGATCCACCGCGCCCGCAAGATCGAGTCATACTTGTATCGATTGCCCTCTCTCCCCCCTAGTCACACAGCTTTGCTCAGTCTCTGTTCAGGGAATTCCCAGGGAAGCAGCTAAATCTGGTTAGGTAGTGCTTCGCAAAATTCAAACCTGTCCACTTTTCATGAGGGAACAGTCTTAGAATTAGGATCCTAGAAATAGTGCCTCCAACCCTTCCGCTTCCACCCACTTGTTCTCATAAACACTAGCTCACGCTAGACAGGCCTCGTACCCCGGAAAAGACGCGCCACGGTCGCGATAGTGCCAGCTCCCAACCTGGCCCACATAAAAGCCTTTTCTGGCTCCTCCGCCGTCGTCGAAAGGAGAACGAGATCCTACAAAGTAGTAGTAGGTAAGCCAGTCCACCTCTCATAGTCACTAGCGTAGACTGTAGAAGGCGCAATTGTGGGTATTTTTGTTAACTCCGGTACAGTTCCACATCAGTCCACATCGGGGGCTCGTGTCGTACCCAGAAAGACACCCAGGATTCCTTTCTGTCAAGGCCAACGGGGCCAATTTTATGGTCGAGGGCCTGGTTTAGCCTCGAATAGAGCCCCCGTGATGTGGGTCTGAAGAGTCCCCGGCGGTTTCCTCGCCAAACTTAAAGGTACCATCACAAGATCTCTGCCACTCCAGTTCCTTGCACAGTAAGCAGAAAGCTATGGTGTCA
Source organism: Scedosporium apiospermum (assembly GCF_000732125.1). NCBI lineage: Eukaryota > Fungi > Ascomycota > Sordariomycetes > Microascales > Microascaceae > Scedosporium > Scedosporium apiospermum. Next base: position 1,848,230 of record NW_015971833.1, on the reverse strand, counting down.
CCCCTCACTACTTCGTACCGACAATGCAATTATACCTAGAGGTACGGCGAAGCTTATAAAAGGACATAGCATGAAGGTATCCCAGGACGCCTTTCCAGGATCCTGACCGAAGCTATACACGATAAAAATCTAGAGTCGTTAGGTTGTGTTGACAAGCCGATAGAAGCCTAAGGAGAAGAGCTTCCTCTAGATGGACAAATTCCAAGCCAAGAGCTTCAAGGGGTGGCGCGAAATCTGAAAACTTGTTGAGATGCCGACCTATCAGCGATCCGGCAGGGTGGGCCTTGACTGATATACCATTCCACATGAGACGAAGTGTCCTTAGCTTGGAGGCCGAAGTGAGGAGATTTAGCATATTTGCAACGTTGTTGTCGCCGCCGTTAGCAGCGAATTGAAGAACAAGCTCCCGTAGATGGGCTGTCCAGTTACTCTGTACTGAAGCGAGGGGGTGCGCGAAATCCCCCCCGGTGGATACCAATCAAGCTGCGAGTGATATGTATCCGGAAACATTGAATACGGGGAGCATTAGGGACCGAAAAGGCATGGAGAATAAGCTCTACCGCGTCTGCCGAGGTTAAGCTCTGCTTATAGCCTCCGCTGTTCTGAGGAAGATACGAGATCCTAGCCCTGTTGTCCGTAACAGTGAGTGTCGCTAGTGCAGTTTGGGAACCGTGATAGCAGATCAGCGAATTGTTTAATAAGTTCGGAATCGGTATCCAGGCATCTACTTGCTTGGCGTGGCTGGTGTTCGTCATCGCGAAGGGCGATTTCACGCGAAAGTTTCCACGCGTTGCCCCTGCCCTCCCAATGGCCTACCTGCCACTCGCGTGCAGCGAGCCGGAAGGCTTCGTGGCTCGCCATGTCGGTCATCCATTCCAGATTAGCCCTGCTAAAATCAACCCTGAGCTTAGGGAATGCGGTGGCCCCAAACGCTGCTCTGGATCTCTGTTCGAGCTGCCCACACGTGAGGCGCAACGGGTGGAAGTTGGGCACATCAAGCAGGCTGAATATTATGTGAAGGACATCAGGGATCAGATCGGCCAACATCCTCGGCGGGGGCTTAAAGTTGATGGTTGAGGCTCCGGCATCACCAATATGTGGCAAAGACGCTCCTGCTAGATCGGCAGTGTACGGTGAAGTTGTCGACTGATCTAAGGTGTTGGAACCTAGAGGACATGCAAGGAGGGAAAGTAGTTGGGTAGCGTTATCCTTTATTTTGCCCTAGCGGTAATCTAACATAAGGTAATGTATATGAATCTTGTGCAACCATACTCACTCGGCTCTAATCGTAGGACGACTCTGTCCGAAGCGCGAAGCCATGACGCGAGCCCCGACCTGCACACGATTCATTCCAACCATTCCCAACTGTCACGCAGCATTGGCCTGGGTTCCCAGCATTTCCTTTTCTCGTCGCCGATCTTCCAGAGAACCAAAATATAGGTCGGCATATGTCTCCAGGTTTTAACGCGGTCCGCGTTAATCAGTTCAAGGTCTTTCCTAGAGGAGTGGAACCCGGAGATTTTCCAGGCAACTCCGAACATTCCAAGAATGTAACGTTCTGTATACACGGATTTCCCATTAGCCCTCGTACAGTCTCCGTATCTGGTATTAACCTTTTCCTTGTCGAGGAGGTCGTCTCAGTAAGCTGCTGGATACCTTTGACGCAGCTCTCGTCAGTCGATACCTTGCCGCGCTTTTCTTCCCGTGAATGTTAATAAAGGTGGAAGCACTTCCTCCAGCCTACGCAGCGGTTTTGGCATCCTTCACATCCCCAGTCCCTGGAAAAGAGTATAACGCTTTGCTGTGCTCTTCATCGGAGAACGCGATAGACGTCGGCATCGGAGTCATCGGAGCTGTCGGAATAAGAGCCTAGTTCGCTCTCCTCCTCAGAGAAAAGGTTTTCCCCATTAAACTCATCGCCATCAGGCACCACGACTACCTTCTTTCCCGTCTTCTTTCTTTCGGCTTCTCTTCCTTCTCATTGGGCTCGATAGGCCCGACTACCTTGTTCTCCCTCCCCCCCCCCCTTTTGTTCTCACCCTCCCCGTCTCCTGGGCCATAGTCTGCCACCTAGATATCCAAATCCTGGAGCTGCCCTGTCCTTGCATCTGCTTCCCTCTCTTCATCTCTTTTATTCAGCGTCTCCTCCAACCGCCCGATCAGTTCCTTGTTTTGCTCATTTTCCTTCTATTGTCGCAGGAGTTGCAACTTATGTTGTATCTGCTGTTTGGCGGTAGAGATTGGTGCGACATCATCAGGCTCCCTAAAATCGAGCTTGCTGCTAGGAGTAGATCTCCCGTCTGATCCAGGCTATGGCAAATCAACTGCCAGGACGCTTCCTTTCATCGGCAGAGGTCTCTAGGTGACGGAGCTCGGCCACGGCCCCGTCTTCAAGTACATCAAACTCGGCCATTGTGGCGATTTGATGACCTACGATGACTGTTGAGTCTTGGAGCGCCTCTCGGAGGGTCATTTGTAAAGAGATGTCAGCTCCTGCATCTACCGCGCTGGTGGTTTCATCCATTCGTCGGGAAAAGAAAGCTTTGGTCATGCAGAGCATTTGCCGTTAGCCTTGGGAAATATTGGTACCTCCGTCCGTGTTTTCGATCACTAACTCCGTTCGTGGGGAGTGTTCTGTAGTCAAGGCTGTGAAGGACATAGACAGAACTTTAGAAGTCCGTGGCGAGAGGTAAGACAGCATATCGTTGCTGCATACGTGATTAGGACCCTACCTGTGCCAAACACCCCACCGAGAGGAGCTGCTGTGAGTAATTCCTATTCTCTAGTCGCGCATCGTTCCTTCATAATTCGCTTTAGGCTTTTTTTTTTTTTTTTTTTTTTTTTTTTTTTTTGGTGGAAGAACGCCCACCGCCAGTTAACGCTACCTCTCTGTCTGCCCGTTTTGGAATGACAGGGAAATCATTCACGGTGACTGTGCGTCCACTCGCTGTTAAAGAATTCCTAAAAGGCTACTGTAATTCAAACGTTGTCCGATGTGCTCTTGAAATGGCGCCGTTTGTCTAGGCCACCGTAACGTAGAGCCTTTTGGGCGGGGTCAAGGACGGTAATATTTTGATTCCATCCCAAGATATAAGGCATCAACTTTCCGAGCTATTTTAGCTCTCCAGGTCAAGATGCTTCGTTTCCCTCCCAAAATAGTTAACAAGCTTCTCCGAATATCTGATGTGTACTCCAAAATGGACACGGGCCTGCCATCCCGCAAGCGTTTGCGACGGACTACTAGAAGCTGCTACCAATGTACGCATTACCACTCTGGATGATATCTGGATGGGGCCTGGAAAGTTCTTTCACTCTGACTTTCTGTGCTAACCCATGGTCACAACCCTACCAGGTAGGAAACGCAAAGTCAAGTGTCAGCTCACCGACGAGAATGTCGAAACCTGCGCTGAATGCTTAAAGAGTGGAACGCAGTGCACTCTTCGACCGCTTCATGCGGAGCCGGATAGCGAAAGCCCTCCACAGGAGCTTGAGGTGAGGCTTGAGCGTATTGAATCTCTCCTTAGAAAGCTGGTTCAGACCCACGAAGGATCCCAGCTGGCTGCAGTTCCTGATTTACTCTGGAACGAGTTTGTATGTTCCCCAAGTAAATTTCCATTGTGAGAGTCTAATTCCCGAGACAACGGCAGTTGCTTCATCCGCCAGTCGATGATGGGACTCTTCCTCCCCCTCCTCTCGTCGACGACCATGGTGTTCCCATGCCCATGCCGGCGGATGAGACGGATGCGAAGCAGTCGCTAGTGGCGCTTCTGCCATCTGCACAAGATGCGGTTGCTATTGTCACGAATACTACCGCTTGGCTCTGGGGACCGGAAAATCCTCGTGGGAGCGTTTTGACGCCGAACGATACCTCCCAGCTCCTCGAGCATGCCACCATTTCGAAAGGCAGCGGAATACACATCGCCAAAACCTTACTATTGTTTGCTCTGTATATGCAACAACTCCCTGCGAATTTCGATGTACAGTTTCTAGAGTCCCAGAACGTCGAAGGGGCGATTAAATTGATTGTCGAGAGAGTCAAGTTATTCATCGCATCCCACGAAGAAGAAGTCTGCTCGGTAGACGGTATAGAATGCTTGACTCTGCTAAGTTCGATTCAACTCAACGATGGTGCAATTCGACATGCGTGGATGTCATTTAGGAGAATCCTGGACGTCTGCAGATTAGTAGGGCTTCAGAACAGCTTCTCTATCTCTGCCCGCAACTCATCTTGCGCAGGCCTTCACCGACGCCTGTGGCTCTCGACTGTCTGTGGCGACGTCTATTGCAGTCTTCTCCTCGGCCTTGAGCCCGGGCTTGGCGTCACACCGTTTGGTCCTGACAACGAGGCCTGGGAGGATCCCCTTGCTGACTGTGAAGCAAACATCCAGCGCCGTATTTGCCTAATCGTGGCGCGCATCGCACAAAGAAATGCAGTTGGACATCATCAAGATCGCCGCTCCCTCCGAGAGATAGATGACTCTCTGGACAAATTACAGGAGTCTATGCCGTCATCTTGGTGGAGAGCCCCATCATTCCGTCAAGATCGCTCTCTTGACTCAGGGAAGGAGCCGAATCGCCTTATATGCCAGCTGTGGTTTTTCCAAGCGCGAATCTATGCGCACATGCCCATTGCCTTTGGCAACACTACGAACGACCCATTGAACAACCTTGAAAGCTGCATGGAAGCATCCAGGATTACTCTCCATCGGTACCTTGGAGTACAGCACGCCAAAGATCACCTCTCTCGATGCAGATCTGTCGATCAGTCGGCATTTGTAGCGGCAGTAGTTCTTCTTCTTGCTAAAGTACACAAAATGCACTTGACAGGTTCCACGGCGAGATACGATTCGGACCGTGCTCTCCTTGAGCAGGTCATTGACTCATTTGATGCCACCGGAAAAATGTGCAGAAGAGAGCATGTAGCAAGGCAGATCTCCGAGATTCTCTCCTCCATGCTGGGCATTGTGGATGCCGACTCCCTGGATGCCCTCTTCACAGCGAGTAACCCTCCTGATCCTGACACTTCCTTCAATCCTGGGCTCGAAATTGAAGGGACTTTGGGCACGGCCAGGATTGGGATGGAAGATATCCTTGTGTCTTCCATCCGGCCTGCAATTGACGCGCAGAGTCCAGCCGCGCGACTAATCGACCTATGTTTCCCGGTGAAGAAACCGGCCCCAGGCATATTAAACACAATTTAGAGCCAAACATATGACATTTAATGGGTCCAACTATCCGGCTATAAGATTATTCAATTTTCCAAACCCAGTTGCTATCTCGATTGGGAGACTAGCTTGGGGGGGGAAACAACCTTATCCTCGTCCCTCATGCACATCTGCTTGGGCCCAGACTTAGCTATGTTGAGACTTTAATAGCTCCCTCCCCTTTCTCACAATGCGCGCGTTTTCAATAATGGAATCCTCGCCCTCACCATCGATGGCAAGATACGTCATGAACGCACCCAATTCATCACATCGGACGGACCAATTCTCGCCCAACACGACTCCCATCCCGGTAACCATGCCCATCGCACTGTTAATTTTCTTAGGGACAACCCCTCCAGGCTTAACGATGAATGTTTGCCATATACTGGCATGACTCTCTGCGAATGCCAGAGCTCTTGTCTCGCATAATCCCTAAGACAAAGTTAGAATTGGAAAGTCCACGATAGATCGGAACCATACCTTGATCTTGCGCGGCTTTTCCAGAAACAGCAACTTCTTCTCTTGGTCCTGACGGACAAATTTGCCGCTTAAATGTACGTATCTAAATCGAGATCGAGATGTACTGGATTTTGTCTGCAATACTCGCCCCATACTTTCCAGGAAGGCGAGCGGATACTCCAAGTCGGCAGTGATGCTCCCTGTGTACGTTCCCATGGACCTTCAGATCCAATTAGTAAACAAAGTGCCCAGCTTTGATCTTTGAAAGCCTCCCTCCCAATGCAAGCACTTACCAAATCATTCCAGCTGCGTCTGCGTGCGTCTGCAATACATCCTCCGACCACACGGCGAAATCCTTCACCAAGACGCACTCAAGCTTCGGATGACCAGAGATGTCGGCGGGCAGATCCCGACGAACAAATGCAACGACACGGGAGATACTTGGGTGGGCCAGACATTGAATGAGGGCTTCGCCTCCAATCATTCCGCTGGCGCCGACAATGAGCATTTTCATGGTGAATAAACTTACGGGTTAATAATAAATGTCGATAAAGACTTCAAATTGAAGGTGGTGCCCGAGTTATATGTGATTCGCGGACTTTGGACGATGACCCTGACGGAATCTGATGTTTATAACTGATCATTGTCGGCCGAGTCGGCCGAGAGATCCATTACGACAGAACTAGCCAGGGCAAATTATTACCTTTATTATTATATATCCATGCACATTGCTATACTCCGCAGTATCGACAAGTGTGATCAGCGAGCACCTAGCGTTTGCCAGACTGAGGTTGGACCTATGTTCTATCACTTTTTCCTGTTCCTGCTAATAGAAAACTTTGTGCCACGCACATCGAGGCTTGTTCTGGTGTGTTTGAACCCTATGCTTTCCACGCCTGCCTCCATGGCCATCTCAGCCAGTCGTAGAAGTTGCTCGTCGGTGCAAGGTGGTTGCGGAGTAAAGTCATTTCCATTCCGCTCCTCAATCGTGATCATGCCGGAGAATCCGTGGTGCCGTCTCTGTGTCTCCAGGGTAACTTGCAACAACGTTTCTGATTGAGAGTCACCTAGTGGGAGTTTCCACGAGGCCAAACTCGTCAAAAACCTGTTGTCCTTGTACCGGAATTCATAGTACTTCTTTTCCACCGCGGCTTGGCTCCCTGTAACGATCTCCCAGGCGCTCTCGAAATCAGTCTCTCCGAGGAAAATGCCAAAAGCAGAGTCAGCATTAGTGTGAGAGTAGACAACGCCCACTCGATTTCCGTTCCATAACTTGGCAGAGATGGTACCTTCGACCTCAACCGTGGTGTTGCCAAATATGTGCGTCAATACGTACCCAGACTCGGGACCGGGGAGACCACGTATACCAAAGAAAGTTGGTCTCAGTTTCCCCCCAAGAGAAAAGTCATTGACAGGATCGTAAGGCTTAACCAGGATTCTCTTCGTCTCTGTATTTCTTTGCCACTGCTCTGCCCGAAGCAACAAGAGTCCGAGGCCTGCATTGGTACGGTGGAATTGATCGCTGCCTTCGGAGTGATCTAATGCGAGCGTTATCCTCTTTCCAGTGCTGTCCTGGCAGCTGAGAACGGCGATTAAACTCTCTGGAGGCGTCACCGTTACCCTAGGTCCTAGATCAGCGGAAGCCATAGGCTCGTATAAAAGCAGGCCGTATTCTGGACTCAATGTTAGGATCGGTAAAGTAATTTGAATCCCTTTATTCGTGAGGAAGAACGGCGATTCGTGTGTCCTGTCTTCGACCCTCCTCACATCCCTAGAGCCCTCAAAACAGCTCGGCGAGGGTGCCAATAAGCCGGATTTAGCTGTGTTTTTCATAGACCACACGAAGATAGAGTGGTCGTCAGATCGCCGCATTATCTCCTCTTGAAGCCGGATAAATGCCATCTTCCCCTCTCCGTATAGCAAGGGCATGTTCACGCTAAAGAGTCCCAGCAAACAGTATGCCTCGTCCTCGATCCGGGTGGTCTGGCGTTTTGCAGCCCATGACATACGCTGAGCAACACTATATTTCGATAATTTGCCATCGAAGAATACGTCGCGGTCAATGCCAGTACCTGCAGAGATCTCGGCGACAAGATCATCCCGACTTCCGAGTTCATCCCATTTAGAGCCGAAAAAGACTACGAGTGCGGGGGCGATGAGCTCTTGAAGTGTCCAGCCGCGGGTAAACCACCGACTCCGACAGAGAAGAGATGGATCTTCCTTGACTGATGTCGCACTCAAGTCTTCGAGATATGCGTAGCAGACAACCGATTTATGGTACCAAGTGAACATGGAATTTATCGCCTCGGCAAGCTCTGTCGAGCTGGTTTTGTCGATACAACAAGTGTCGATCCACTGAAGAAGGTGTCAGACCTACAGGAAGAAAAAAAAAAAAAAAAAAAACTAAAAAGGAAAAAAAAAAAAAAAAAAAAAAACTAAGAATGGGACCGAGACTGAGACGGCCACAGCTCCTCGGTCCCAACCAAGCGGAGCTGAGACGACTTACAACGTATTCTAAGCCATCGTTCTTTGCTTGTTCGCAACACCCTGCGATCTTGGAGTAACCGTTGAGAGACCGAGCCCTGCCGCCCTCTATATCCTGCAGCAGGACCTCTTCCTCACCCCATGTGTGCGACAGGATTGCGTATGAGGGAGTTTCTCGGTCACTGAATTCTTTAATCTGCAAGGTACGCACGTTGAGTAACCTCATTTTTTTGCTGGGGGAGGGAGTCGTTGGGAAGAACAGGTCGGAAAAGAAATTATCGCGGGAGTCGAGATGCGGGGTTTTGAGGCGCAGGGGCAGAGAGACCTGGCCAGGCTACATCTCCATCCCACGAGTGGCAGCGACCCGAGAATGCCCTGCAAATAGAGGGAGGTTGGCTGTTGAAAGCTCGGAGGCTTGATCGTCTTGCCTTTATTTCGATGATATTCAACTTCAGTGGAAGGGACCTAGGATAGCGGGCCAAATCCAGGTCCTCTGTCAGGTAATGCTGTATTGATGCAACGAAGGATTGTGCAGCAAATGTCTCTCCTCAAAACTGAGGGCCTCTAGGAAAAAGAATGGTATACTTAGGTGTTACTGCTTTCTAGGAAATGTGCGCAGTGACATCGTGTTCGTACGACGCCATTTATCTGCAACGTCCATCAATGAAAGGGGTTTTCTTTTGATGCCGTGGAGACAGGGCAATGAATGGGCGCCAAATCTATTGACAGACTGGTCAGGTCCCTGAAGGGTATCACGACGTTGAATGGAGATTAATGAATGGTTTCATTGTAACTTTTCAATCGTTCTTCGAACCTCCACGTTGCCTTCCACCGTTCATGGGCGGCGGGGCCTCGGTTGTCGGCCCAGGTCTTGGTTCGACTCGGGCCACTAGGGATGGGATTCCGAGAGGAAGAGAAAGATCGAAGAACTCCTAGAGGAAAATGTCCAGTGATGTTGTGTGTGGTTGTGACGATTGGAAGAAATGAGGACCAGACCGGACTTACTCCCCAGGATTTGAGAGTGGAATTGCACAAATGAAGATATCTATTAATTCCTGAAACCTGTGAGATCCCAATTCGTAAAAGTTCTCCCGCTGGCCATATTTAACGCTAAAATACAATATACAGCTAATAAAATCAGCCTCCGTGGTCCAAACAGAGCACACGCCTACATACACACTCGCTCTTCCTACCACCTTTGCGTCTGCCGCGCATGTAGCTCTGCCTCGTCTTCTTCCTTCCTTCTCTTCCAAGACTTCATCCCTATAGTGATGAATACGAGCCCGTTCCAGAATCCCCTCAGAGAACCAGATATCGCGACGGCGAGCAGGAGGGGGTAGGACCCAAACGTGGGATCGATAAAAGCGGCCACACGGTTCGTCGATGGCGCGACCCAGACCGACAGGAGGGCCAAGAAGAAGAATAGAGGCATGAGAACGTACTGTCTGAAGGATAGGGAAGATCGTTGCGGGATAAAGTGTCGGGTGGGGGTGGTGCTCGAAACGGAACATAAGGAAGTCGGCTGCAGCGACTCGTCGAAAGATTGGGGGGTATATACGCGCTGCGGACCGGCGTGGACGTCGACATCGACGGTGACAGCCACGCCGATACTGGAATCATCGTATGTGGTGTCGGACTTTGGTAGGACGGTATTGTCCATGTCAAACTGAACGAGGTCGGTGGTCAGTGACCGCAAGGCTAGTCTTCGCTTGGCGATCTCGACGCCGACCATGATATAGAGGACCATCGTAACGAGGATTGACGACCTAGAGGGATGGGTTTTGCCACTGTTAGCGAGGTATCACCTACGTGAGATGCGGGAGGAGAGGAGAACACAATCACATACCATATAGTTCCGTAGTAGCAGACAATTCGGAATAACACCCACTTCGGGGCAATTGCACACCAAAGCTATCAAGGGAAATGCCGTCAGCTCCATGGCCACCACCAGGTTTTTTGGGGGGGAAGGGCATACCGTAACACTACCATACATTGGACCCTTCTCGTCTGTCCGGATGAAGAGGAAGACAAGGGCGGGAACAAAGGTAATAATTGTAATGCCAACCATGTATTTCCATTCGAGCCTCTTTAGAGAATCGGTATCATATCGATGGAAGACGATCAGATAGACGTCTATGGCCATAACGAGGGTCCATAGCACGTCTGCAACAGGGAACCTTGGGCACGTGGGTGTTAGCAACAAGCCAAGCCGCCAAGAGGGTTAGGTTAAAGAAGAAGAAAATAACACGAAAAAAAAAAGCTTGGCTGCCCTGGACTACGCCTGGCGCCTCGGGAATGGAGTTTCACAACATGGCCAAGAAATATACGTACATCTGATTCAGAAAACCCTGGAACTGGCACAACGCCGAAGAATTCCCATCCTTGTACCCGCTCGTAGAAATCATCGTGCACGTCACGTCGAAGGCGTTGAAAAAGGCGTTGATGAAGATGAGGCGATGCATCGGGTTGCGAAAGTGACGCGACATGTAGAACACGGCGATGATGGTGATGACGCCTATCGCGGACATGGTAGAAGCCGTGCGCATGACGATCATAAGATCGCGCAACTGCTTCGGGGTGAGGTCGACCTCACCGCGTGTCTCGAGCATCGTATCGTTTATTGCTTGTCGTCTTGTCTTGGCGGTTACGGAGGCTCTGTTGTTGTAGTTACTGCCTCGCGGCTAAACTGCCGGGGCTGAATTCCCATTGTCATCGATCGATCGAAGGAAGGGAAGAGCAAAGCAAAAGAGAGGCGAAAACAGTGGCATGCAAATGTGAGGACATGTAGAAGCCGTAATAACATGTCAGAGTGGATAGTATTGGTGGCCATTCGTGGATTTGCAAAAGTTGGTGGTGGATTGCGTGCTGCCTCCTATTTCGTGGGGGAGCGTCGGGAACTGGGGCCCAGAAGCCACAAAGGAGCAAAGAGGCGTGGGGGTTGATCTTCCCCCGGTCTTCTCTCGCATGGAAATGGAGAACACAGGAGCATCTTGGTTTCACAAAGATGCTGTGGCACTGGCCAAGACAAGGCCGCTTTTTTTTAACGTTGGAACCCTCTTGCGCCCTTGCCATGCTTCGAGATTGTCTGAAGGCAAGGAAAGGCCTGGCTCAGAGAGAAGCCCGCCGTTGGTGGATCGGACTTACACTAGTCCCAGAGGCTTCAATGTGCCGCCGTGGCTAATCATCATCATCAATCACGTCGATCGATCGCTGATCCCGTACCTAGCTGGTCCGCATAGCTTTGAAAATCCGGCTGTCGAATTGCTCATTTCTTGCATTTCAGCTGGTGATCGACAATCCTAGCGGGCATCACGCGAGCTCTCCCCACCAACGTGCCAACGAGACTGGACTCGGCATACCCACAGGAACGCATCGCGACGTCGACCCATTTTTGTCCCATTGCTACGGATCCGACGGGCAATATTCGGTGGGGGCAAGACCAATAAGCGTGTGGGGAGCCATTAATGCGTCATGAGGGCTGAAAGTGAATGGTCCATCGAAGGTGTTGCGTCTTCCAAGTTCCAGCAGGGATCGGATTTCCCGTGGATCTTGGCATCGATCCGCTTCAACGCATTGCGCCAGTTGGGGGCAGGTGCAATTTTAGCTTTTCCATAATTAGGCAAGGATCCGAATCCCTCGAATAGGCTCGAACAGGCTCGAGCAGGGGGGGTTCGGGTGGTACCGAGGTTTTCAGGCGTATTAGGGTTGAGGTTTCCATCCACCAAGACGAAAGCAGAAGGACAACGGTTTCAGGCATTTTCATACGAAGTACTAAAGAAGTCTGTGTGGCAAGATCCTGCACGGTCATGATCACTACATCTTTCCCTAAGATGGCGCACAACACGAGTTACGTGCTCAGCCTCAACACCCGATAGACCTGCGCATTTCACGGCGGGTGAAAAAAATTAATTTCGCTGTTTCGCTGTTAGCTCATAGTGACAGGGAGTGTTCACGACTTATCAGCCAATACTCCTTGCTCATACAGCACTGAGCCAGCCAAAAAAGGCCAGGAAGAGCCACTGACAGCACTTCCCTTTCGAACCAGCCTGTTGCCCTTCGCTCTCAATGGGCAGCTTCTTGTGACTTGGGAGCCTGCCACTGCATCACGCATCGGGGATGTGAAAGGAGCTAACAATGTTGCCAGCGCTCCATGAAGTCAAAGCCTCCGCCTCCTCGTCCTTGCCATATCCCTCCGAAGGTTGCAAGTGGACCATTTTCTCAAGTATGGATTCAGCTTTTGACGTTGCATCCAGCCGTGTGACTCTAAGGATGCAAGGGGGATAGCTTGGCTGCGAAGGGCAATACAACCTCTGAGCATGCACGGAAGCCCCGAAGACTGCTTCCTTTGTGGGTCCATGAGTCTCTTGGTCCTGTGCTCAAAAGGTTAACATCCTCCTTGGCCTCGTCAGGAAGGTTAGGCTCAGGCCCGCTCGGAATGGCCGAATTTGGTTAAACTTGGGGGAAATTTTTGGACAGCTCATTTCCAGGTTGCGTCAAAAAAGTCCGATAAGGCAGCCTTCATGGACTCTTTGGCTTTCGGCAAACAGACGTTGGTATACGGCTCATACCAACGATCTATTGATGCAGTCTGCCAAGTTACTCCCACGCCGAAACTCTTCGTGGGGTATGATGCCCAGAGCGTGAGGAATCGAGAACTCTATGGGAGTGTGCTCCTACTCGGTAGGTGGTAGATGGCATCCCGTAAGGGGTATTCTTTCCCCGTCTCTGACCTATGACTTTGCTTCTGAGGGTTAGGGTTACCATCGCGGCTCCACATACGAACGCTCTCCGACACATTTTATCCTGCCAATATTTTCGAACGTTGCATCAATGTACTTCATATTCAAAGTATATACGGGAAGATGTCGAATTCCACTTTCGCTATGCCGTACCCACGCTATGCCCTCGCGCATTGCCTCCTGCCTTCCCACCTCTCACATTCTCCTGCCTCTCAAGGGAGACACTGGCTATACCAGTCGTTGGACTTGGTGCAGGTTCCCTGCGCACACGTCGTTGGTCCAGTCCAGCCAATTCCACCACACTGTCCATACAGAGCGGCGCCGCTGCCACCACCGGTTCCGCTCGTCGGGGTAGGCGTCACGGCAGTGCTCAAGGTCGTTGGGGTCGGGTTGCCGCCGCCGTTGTCGCCGCCACCAGAGCAAGTAATGGGCCTGGGTCCAGGGATAGAATAGGCCCTGCCTCCATTCGTGGGCTTGCCCGTCGCATCGTAGATGCTCAACAAGATACCGGGGTCGGTGGCCGAGTAGGCACCGGGGAAGCTGACGGTGTTGCCCGCGCCGGTGTTGGTGCCGGATCCGGTGACGCGGATCTGGGCGCATTCCATATAGAACTGGGCACCGTTGCGGCCGGTAGCACTGTGGAGGGCGAGAAGCTCGACGCGCATCAGGTAGTCGCCCGGCGCGACGCAGGATGGCATGGTGAAGTAGTGCCAGCCGTCGTTGGCGATGAGGCGGTCAACGGCCCAGGTGGTTCCAGTGAGGCCATCCTCTGCGACCTTGAACCAGCTTAGGCCCGTGGTTCCAGCGGTGGCAGCGTTGTCGACCTTGGCAAGGTAGACCATGATGGGGCCTAAGAAAAGGATATTAACATCGACCGTGACAAGATAATCCTAGGTTGTATGGATTTGTTTGACATACCCTTGTGCGAAGATGCAATGGGGTTATCCGGATCATTGCTTCCTTGAGGCCCACCGATGATATGCTGATAACGGGCACCAACCTGAGCTCCAGCGGGGATGGTGATGACATTGTTGTCCTTGTATTGGAGGTTCTTGTTGCAGGCAAAGGCTGCATCATTCACATCCTCGATCGGGAAGTTGGATGAAGGAGCCCTGATACCGTAGAGTAGACCCTGATCGGCTCCGTTGACTTTGACATTCTGGAAGATGGCATGGGCGGAGGCCGCGCCTACGAAGCTAAGGATGGTTGCGACCCTCATGTTGGCGAGGTTGATCTGCGGCGGGGTGGACGGAGATGGTGATGGCGGCAGCAATAGGAGGCAGACTCGTGGTTTCTACAAGACAAGATTGTCGTGCCGAGCAGCGGAGAAAACATTCTTAAATAGTAATCGTAGGGAGGAATCAACGAACCCCGGATTTTGATCTCGATCTCCATTTGAAAATAGCCATCTGCATGCCTTTTCATCTTGAACCCTTTTCCACCAATGGATCCTCACCAGCAAAATCTCGAGGCTTTCACCAACCAGTTCCAGACCAACTTTGGCAGATGAAAAGCCGGCTCTTGGCGCGACTCCAAGAGCCGGGATTGGCGGCTTCGGAAATGTTCCGTGTTTCAAGCCCCGGACGGACATGAGCACTCCACAAAATCCCACCTCCCAAATACCGCTCGAGCGGGCCGATTTCTCCATCCCCTTCAACAGAGTATGGAAGTGATCCTCGTTCATTCGTGGGGCAAGTTGGAGAGAACTTCCAGAGAGACGCGCTTTCAACCCATCGCTCCTGTCCCTTATTTAGAATATGATCGGCATTTGTCTTTAGAATGAAACCCGAACGACACTTGATCCCATGATTATTTTATTTTATTTTTTTTTTTACCCTTTTCTTTTCGAATTTTATTTCAGCTCTCACCTTTTGGGAACTTGTCAAATCTAGTTGCAATCTATTGCGAACGATGCATCGGTTGACTTGCCCATGCTTGCATTTGTCCCTCCATACCTTCGTCAACATAGACTGTGATTTTCATGTCAGCTTTTTCGATGGGAACTGATGAACTTCCAACGTTATAATTGTCATCAAGATTGCTTCCGTTCATTGCGTCTACTTCGTAGTATCTGCTTGATCCTGGTGACCCTCTTCGACTGTGTTGTACTAGAATTTATTCAGATAGGCGTGGTGTCCATTTCCACTTGGGACGGAGCCAAGGCGTCAGAGGCTCAAAATCAGTGGGAACCATCAATCTCTCTATGAAGAGAGGATAAGAGCATGAAAGATGCCGCCGCCACAACCAATCGGCAACTCCCGATGTCACCTGTTCGATCCAAGGATTCGACGCTCGGGATTCATCATAACTCCCTTTTCTGCTCTCACCGCTGCATCTTTCCCCGCTTTTAGTTTGCGTCTTTTCCATCTAGATTTTCTTCGTTGTTATCGATAATATTCCTACTCTTTTTTCCTTTCTCTCGGACTTCATTTCCACTCCTTCTCCACTCCATGCCGGGTCCGGGTCCAGCGTTCATCGGGACAAACAACTCTTCAATACATCCCACCACAAAATGCCGGCCCATAGACAGTTCTTCGCAAATCTGGACGAAATCTGCTCGGCTGCATCATTCGTCACTGACCGCCCCAAAGGTAGTCGCCACCCACGTGTGCCCGAGGCAATCTACCCAGTGGATTACGGCTTTCTCCAAAATACGGCGGGAGGAGACGGGGAGGGCATTGACGTTTTCTGCGGGAGTGCAAAGGACAGCGGAGTAGTCGGTGTCTTTTTGACGGCCGACGTAGGGAAGCGGGATGTGGAAGTAAAGGTCATCCTCAACTGTACCCAGAGCGAAATCGCAGAGATTCAACACCTGTTACATGACGTTTTAAACATTGGAGGCTGCCTGATTCCGCGATACCGGTAATGACCAACGCGGCAGGCACTCTTGCATTCAGCTTGCCGCTTGGCTTCCGTGTCCTTCGGAAATACCTGGACACGTCTCCGCCCGTTGGCGTCAACTTCTGGATCTGTTGTTGACTGGGCGACATTGCCTTGACCTTTTCTCTCTCGGTACTAGATATATTAATTAAATAGACACTTGCGCATTTCTCCAATCCACGAACTTCATTCAGTGGTATTTTCCTTGAATGTATGTTGCAGTTGTGGTACGTATGATCTCGTATTTCGTTCCCGGTGCTGACGCGCTTCGATGTTAGGTCCCTCAAGCATCAGGATCAGCATGGCCCTTATAATCACCCGGACCTCCCGGAATCTCTCAAGGGCCACCCCCCCAACCCCAAGGGTCTCGTCCTTCACCACCAAATCACACCAGTTTACCCTCCGGTTATAGTCATGACATCACTGAGAGTCCTCATCTGCGGAGCAGGCATCGCCGGACCCGCGCTAGCCTTCTGGCTCAGCAAAATCGGCTGCGCCGTCACGGTCATCGAGCGCACATCCACAGCCCGACATGTGGGCCAGCAGATTGATATCCGCGCTCAAGGCGTAACCGTGATGCGAAGGATGGGCATCGAGGCCGCGGTGCGCGCCCGCGTTGTCGACGAGCGGGGTACGCAGATTGTTGATCGCAACGGCAAGCGCAAGGCCTTCTTCGCCGCCAACAAGTCAGGCAAAGGCAGGCAAACAATATCCTCAGAGTTTGAAATTATGCGTCGCGACCTATCAGTTATCCTTTTCGACATTACCAAAGATAAGACGAAATATGTCTATGGCATACGGGTTCAGTCTTTTGAGCAACTGGGCGGCGACAAGGGGGTGCATGTGAAGTTCTCAGATGGCACGGAAGACATCTTCGACCTGGTAGTAGGCGCAGACGGTCAAAATTCCGAGTTGCGAAAGTTGCTCCTTGGTCCTGATACGCCAGACCCTTTTTATCCATCGGGCACGTTGATGGCATGGGTAACTATTCCATCAGTCGAAGGCGATCCAGATACTTTCACCGGCTGCATCGCTCCAGGTCGGAGAGCAATCGGGACCCGTGT
Source organism: Scedosporium apiospermum (assembly GCF_000732125.1). NCBI lineage: Eukaryota > Fungi > Ascomycota > Sordariomycetes > Microascales > Microascaceae > Scedosporium > Scedosporium apiospermum. The sequence goes on along the minus strand of NW_015971833.1, from coordinate 1,831,400 downwards.
CGGTCGACCTGGATGTCAGCAACTGTACCTTATGGCCGTGGCCGACGACCTACCGGAAGGCCATCCGTTGAAAGCCACGTTGAGAAATGGCAGCACTGTGGCGAGCCAAAAGAAGGCTTGGGCCGACTACTTCGAGGATGCGGGTTGGGAGGCGTCCCGGTTCACCCGCGACATGGTGTCGTCACCTTTGGCAGACGATTGGCATGCCTGCGATGTTGGGCAGGTGAGGATGGATTCTTGGTTCAAAGGGAGGGTCGCCCTGGTCGGGGACGCCGGCTTTTGCCCCTCGCCAGCTACCGGCATGGGAACCGCTTGTGCCTTTGTCGGGGCATATGTTCTGGCTGGAGAGATTGCCCGAACCTGCGGTCTCACCGCCGAGGGAAATGCCGACGACGTGGACGTCGAAAAGGCCCGTCAGCGTGTCCCGGCTGCCTTGCAAGCCTACGACCAGAGACTGAGGCCTTTTATCACCAAGGTCCACAAACGAGCACACCGTGGAAAATTGCCGAGCTCAGCGCTGGGAATTTCCTTCTGGTACTTTGCTTTAAGCTGCATCGAGACTCTCAAGCTCGACAAGATCGCCAGTCGCATGCTTCCAGACGATGTTATTGGGTGGAACCTACCTGAATACCCCGAGCTTGGAACAAGCAGATGAAGAGCTTGTTTTGCTCGTTGTACATTAGAACCACCAAGATGGAACCCTCCCCCACCCCTTTCCCTTGACACCACTCGCCAACTAGATGATATCCCTACTCATAATAAACACGAGTTCATTACTAATTCTTTATATAAACCTATAACAGTTGAATAAACATATTCGTTAATTGTTGCAGCGCGGTTTAACGGGCTGAGCCGCATAGAGGGCTTGGCTTCAGCAAGAGCCCAAGCTAGGGACGCAAGCCACTTGCTGCTACGATCACCAGCGGCGCAGCAACAGCTCAAGGGTATACGTGTAGGTGTAATAGAATACCAAGAAATGGCTGGCTTCGCCGCGAAAGAGAGCTGAGGGTACTTAAGTAGATTCAAGGAGCAATTCTAGACAGGCACGTGGCGCTGGAACTGACATCTTTTGGTCTATTAGGCTAAATGCTTGACATGACTCAAAGACTCGCGATTGATTTTCCAGGCGCACCGCCACTGTAGAAATGACCCTGCGGCAAATTGTGGTAGAATGCTTGATGAGGGGTAAGAAAAGAAAAGGTATCCATCCTCAGAATTAGGAGTCTACCACCGAATCCAGGCTGATTTGGACAGACATCGAGGGTCCTTGCAAGTATCAGAAGTCTGCATTACAGCCATGGCAGTTGTGAGTTTCCTTATTTCAGACCCCAAGACCTATATAACAATCCTTGTAGGGTGATCAAACGCTAAGAGGCGAATATGAACCGATTACCTCCCACCTCTTCCCACCAGTCTCCTCTAGCCATGTTATTTACTGGACAAGGTCTCCTTTTGGTAGAGGGCTGATCGAAATAGGAGATGATAAGAAAATCGAGCGTGAGGAGGTAACAATTGCTGGATACTATGATGTCCCAGTAAGCATGGCAGTGGAAGTTTAGGAGATGGAGGTTAAATTCGTGAAGCTGGATGATGGATCATATCTGCACGAACACATTCCAGAAACGCCCATGCCCACGATCTTCGAGGTGGATAATAACCTCAAGCTTGGAGAGACTTCGGAAATTGAGAGTAGCATTAAGTACCACCCTTTGTATATCCCTTGTTATAGCTTCCTCCTCACCTTTACCAGTATCCACAAGAATGAAATGGTAACGAACATTCTCCCTAATCTTTAAAGCACTCACGGCTGTGGTGTAACGTTTACGCCAAGACGATCCCTTAATCCTTCACCCTCCTCCAATCTCTTGCCCCTTGCGATTGTGAAACATGACTCTCTCAATCTCAGACTTGGGTTACATAATCAACCAAGCTATCTTTGAGTCCTCACGGGCATCAACACAACAACCCAACCCTCGAGTAACAAAACTCTACCCTTTGACTCTATGATACTCATTCCATCATGACTGAAATGCCTGATGACCAGCTACTCACCTTGCCAGACGGACGCCGTCTTTCATATGCCGTCATTGGTTCGCCGGGCTCTCGCCTATCTCCCATATTCTACTTTCATGGATTCCCCGGCACACACTGCGAGGCATTCACACTCCATGACGCGGCTTCCCGAAGAGGTATCCAAATCATTTCTATAACGCGCCCCGGTTACGGAGGATCAACATACCAGGACGGCCGAACGATACCATCCTTCGCCGACGATGTGCTCGCAATTGCCGACCACCTTGATGCCCATCGGTTTGCCTTGGCCGGCATGTCTGGTGGAAGCCCATACGTTCTCGCTTGCCTGCGCGCTATTCCACGAGAGCGGCTGCTTGGAGCTGCTATCGTCTCAGGCATGTACCCAACAAAGTTGGGCACAGAGGGGATGATGCTTGTGAATCGTGTGCTGCTAGCTGTTGCGCCCTGGGCCACAGGCTTCGTATCCATCGTATTCGACGCAGCAGTAGGGCGGATGACTCGAGGTGACCCCGAAGACTATAAACGGGCTATGGTGGACTCCTTCAAAAGTCGCCCGGCGGAAGATCTCAAGGCACTTGAGGCGAATGACGGCAGAATGTTAAAGGTGCTAATGAAAAGCACGCGGGATGCGCTCCAGGATGGGGGCAAAGGTTCGGCTTGGGAGGCTCGGCTTCTTGGAAGTGACTGGGGATTTGAGCTTGGGGACTTGAAGGTTGATCAAGGCAAAGTAGTGCTGTGGCATGGCGGGAAAGATATCAACTGTCCCCTGGCTATGGCGAGGAAGGCAGCAACCATGATTGCTGGCGCTGAACTGCGTGTTTATGAGGAAGAAGCCCATGCTAGCCTTCTTGTTAATCGGATGGACGAAATCATGGATACCCTCGAATCGTTTTTAGGACCGGCCTGATTTTTTTCTCTCTCCCTCTCTCCCTCTCTCTCGTTATATTTGCCTATGTCTCACACCTTCCACGCCACCCTTGTCCCTGTCCCCCCGAAAATCATACTTTCTTTTTTATTCTTTTTCGGCCGGCCCCATTCGGAAACTACGATTTATACCTGTTAAACAAGAGCCAGGTAGAGCTCAGGCACGACTCGTCTTTCCAATCCGGGTAGTCACGTGTATCTGCGGAGGGGGACTTGGGAGTTTCCATTCGCCATCTCTTCGTTTTCTGAGGCTAGAGCTTTGTCAAGAATTATAAAATCATCCATTTCCAGGTCTCCTTCAAGGGCTCGTGTATACAGATGTTCCAACTCGGCCTGGATTCTGATAGACTAGTAGTTGAGTCGATAGCAACCAGCGAGTCCCTGGTGTCGTATGTCTTTTTTTTGCCTCCCTCTTTTTTACTACAGCCTCAATTTAGAAACACTTTTTGTTTCTCCTTCGGAGAGTGAAAAGTAATTTAGATATCTAAGATAATAGCCAAGTGGGTTAACAAATTCGGTCGCACGACGAAGACCTCCGTCGTATGGCTGGGCTCCTCGTTGGGCTTCATATCCGCCATCATCAACCACCGCAGGCTCCAATCCGAGGAAAGAAAGGAAGTCTTCCGCCTCCAAAGATGGAGCGCGCTCTGGAAATGTATGAGGCATGCACCAGGTCTTTGTGTCACCGGCGTGTTGCTAGCTCTCAACTTTGGCCGCGTTTTCTGGGACGCCAGGGGCATTTCCGAAGACGACCTCAAGTTCCGATACCTGCTTCTTCGAGGCGGTGCCATCGCGTTTGGTGGAGTCTTTGCCAGTTTCCAGCTCACGGATCTGTCTTTGCTCTGGAAACCGCCGCTCTGGGCTGTGGCCTTCTCTGGTGGAGCACTGATATAACGGGCGCCATTCCTGTTGTTACTGCTCCTGGCGCTTCTTATTAGTGCAACATGTGGTCCATCTTCAGCTGTCTTATTGCTGCCATCTCTGGACTGGGTAGATGATCCCCTGCCGAATCGGCCTGCGGTTGGCGGCGAACCGCAGCGAGATATAGACAAATTTGGGTTCTTCAGGTCGCCAAAGAGGATAGACTTTGGTCACCGTCGCTAACGACGTCTCGAGCTACTGCACCCGGGCCGATCTCCCGAGGGAGGAAAGGGAGTGCCCCACCGTCGGGATTTTCGAGATTGAAAACTGGTGCAGGACGTCTTCAGGTCTTCAGATAACGAACATATCCATAGAGGTGGGTTCTGGTAACTTCAGACGTCTCGAAGATCTCAATGGAGCTTGACGGAGTGCGCCCGCATGGACGTAGATGACACTCTAGATATGTTGCGACCGTACTTTGGTGAGCCAAAAGTTCAATGCATCCCTTTTGGCCCCAGAGTCAGATCATTAATCGCGTTACCGGGAGGACGAGATTTCCCATCGCGCCAACTATTCGCGGCATGCAAGGACGATTAGAAATCCACTTTATTCGTCGATGTCAGTGACAGCCTTGACAACTCGTTAGCGTGGCATATCCTAAAGTTCCCCTTGAAGCAGCCCACTCCGGTTTATGAGAGCTCTGGAGCGGAAGGAGAGCCGTACTGGATCGGGAGCGTTCGCATTCCTGATAACATTACGATCGGTGATGTTCAGTTGAGACCAAATGGACTCAATATGGAGTGTGTTCAACCTCCAGATCTCGGCGAGGCTACACCATCGATTGCGGCCGTGATTATGTCCCCGGTAGCGGGGAATCCCACCGACATGGAAGCGACTACGGCCACTTGGTGCTGTGCTATCTACGCTGGGTGGAGGCCATTGTCTTCCTACGTCAGCGCCGACGATCGGCTCTTCCATACACCGGACGTTTTAGATTAGACATTGGTCATCGCTCGATGGGTGAAGGCATCTCGCATTAGCGACTTCCGCAGACATATCCGGTTGACCTCGATTGGGGGAAGCGGGTAATGCCTCCTGACACCGCCCTAGACGCGCCGTTGAATGCAGCGGTCGAGGGCCTCGATAGGACTGCAGGGCCGGAGAGTCCTGGATTGATGAGCTACTCGCGATCGCGATCGCTGACGCACTATCTCGTATCGGTACGGGCAGCGCCACCAGTTGTCGTAGGAGAATATCTTCCCCGCGGAACCAAGGCAGGCCGTACGACGCATGCATGGGCCACTCTAAGAACCGGCTTGCCCAAGGCCACTCTCGACACGCAGGCAAGCCTGGACGACCTGGTCTCGAATCCGGAAAACCATAACCGAATTTGAGTACCGTCGCCAACGCTATGGCTACGTCTATTCCATGGAAAGCGTAGGAAGGCGGCTGGCTGCGACCCTTCTCCTGGGACACGCACTACTCGCCATAGGCTACACTGTCATCCGAGTTTGGACGGGATGGGACTCTCTTCCCTCCACGAGATCTTTGCCGCTGCGATTAACACGACGCCGACACGTACACTGGAAAACTGACGGCATTGAGCCATTGCCTTTCTGCTGTGTCTTACCGCTCTGGGCCTGCACAAAGGTCGGCCCGTGATACGCAGTTTCGGCCCTGGGCAGCAGCCAAGGGACAGAACACCATCACGACACACTTGAGGGTGGGTAGTCTTGTTCTCTGCAGTCCCTAGTAAGGATAGACAATTGTGATTAAAGCAATCTACCTTCTCGTGATTGTCTATTTTTTTTTCCTGTTTTTGCTCCTATGTCATCCTAGTAACCTCCGTTCTTATCTTCATCCGAGGGATGGATGGATCCAGGAATTTCTCCGTACGACTCAATTTCATCCATGACATTGGTCAAAATCTTCAGTCCTTTCTCCAGCTCCTCATCACTGATGGTAAGCGCCATGTGGACACGAATGGCAGCCTTGGTAGGGTAGATGAACAGGCCCTTCTGCCAGGCAAGCCGGGCAATGCGACGAGGCGTCACAGTTCCATACTTTGCCTCGGTAGCAATACTCATATCAGCACCACGAGAAGTGACGAACTTGATCCAGGGGTAGTTCCATTTAGATGTGGTTTCCTTCCACTTGGCCTCAATGGCAAAAGCTTTCTCTGCCAACTTTTCTTCGTCGTAAATTTTCAGAGCTGCAGACGTGGCGGCAATAGCTGCGGGGGCCATGGTGAATGTACCACCAGTCTGGAATGCATGAACAAGTGACATGGCCTCGTTATTCCCAAGAACGTAGGAAGCTGGAAAGGCTCCTCCGGTGATAGATTTGCCCAGGGTGATCATATCGGGCTTGTTCTCGGGGCCCATCCAATCGCTGCAGAGGAACTTTCCAGTCTTTGCGCAGCCCATCCGAATTTCGTCCGAGATGAAGAGGATGTTGTACTTTTTGCACAACTTGCGGACGCCAGTGGCAAACTGGATCTCTTCCTCAAAAGTCCTGACCACTCATCAGTCAGTAAAATGTCAAGAAATAGGCTGCGCGTAAGGTAATTGCTAAACCAAAACTCGCGGGGATCACGGCGACATGTCCGTAGGTTACGAAATTCTCGGGGAACTAACGGTAGCTTTCCATGGATACACTCCATAATGACGGCACACACTCGGCCGTGGAACTCGCTCAAGACGGCTTCAAAATCTTCTACATGACCGTAGCGAAGCAACTCTCCCGTCCGAGGGTGGCGGTTGGTGACAGTCTTGTTGAATGCGGCGTATCCTGGCTCATATTAGCACCTGACCCATGAATATGGCCCTCAAACTTTATTACCTGCTTGGCTACCGGGGTTCATAATAGGCCAGATGCCTGATGTCAGGCCATGGTAATTGTCTGAAGTTCCGAGAACGAGCACGTCCTCGGGGGAGATTCCCTTGTGGGTAATTCCCCATTTCCTGGCGATCTTGCAGGCAGTGTCAGCTGCTTCAGCACCTGAGACCATGGCAGTAACTTTGTCGTATCCAAACCGCTGGCATAGATCCTTAGCTAAGGTTGGCCATCCGACGTAGTGAGTAGACATGTTCACAAGAGTAACTAGACAATTGGGACGTAATTAGATCCATGGGCTGAAATGAGATACCTGGTGACTGTAAATACGTGCCTTTTCGCATAGTGTCCACAACAGCCTCGATAAGCTTAGGATGGCCGTGGCCTATATTGGTTGCGCTGAACATGGTGACGAAGTCGATGATTTCTTTGCCATCAACATCCTGCCAGACAGCAGTAGGAGCTTGATCATTAGGTAACGAAACAGACAGCATGAGCCTCGGGGATGTACTTTGGTTCGACTTACAATGAGCGTGGAACCCTTGCCAGAGACAATAAAGCCCGGTGTAGGTGCGAAACCTCCCACGGAATACTGATCCTCGAGCTGTAAGAGCTCTTGGCTCGAGCTAGACAAAGGCTCGCCGGTCTTGATGGACATTTTCCTGACTTGGGCGGGCCGCCTTCTTTGGCAGTAATGCAAGACGGAAACAGAATGGGCATGTCAATGGTTGGTTTTTGGGCCTATGAGAGGTTGGGAATCGTTAGCAGCTGTTCTATTACTTATATAGATTCCTTCCGCCATGCTACTTACTAAAATAGATGTACTCTCTCGAGGAATGGTCGGACGATGGTCCCCTGACCCATGGAATATAGCGCGGTTATCTAGCCGCGTGAACCAATATGCAGCAAATCAAAACGAAGATGCAATATTGAGCGACACGGACCCACTGATAAGAGCGCTTGTTAGGCAATCTCGCTTCCCCTGTATCCAGGATCGAAGGGCCGAAGCGGGGAAGCAGATGCTCCCCAAGCCATGACGGCAAGAGAGTTGAATCCAATTAGACAAAATTTAGTGAAGTCCTTCTTCGGGAATAGGCCCGGAAAGGAAGTAACTCTCCGACATGTAGACAGCACAGACTAATCGCTCGAGTCCATCTCAGCTTATTGCAATCTTCACCCTACGGAAATCGCACCGAGTGGTAGTTTCGAGTAGAGGATAGTCTTCAAATCAAGTCCGTTTGTTGCCTGCTTCTTACCATTCAAACTGTGCTCTTGGCGACTCGGCTGCACAATTCATGTTGATGGAAATGAGTAATGATTTCCTCGAGTCGGAATCTTCTCAATGCTGTTTACTTCATGACTGGCAATACAGCTTGATGTATGCCTGAGTATGGCGCCGTAGGGCCCCCCTGAGTTTACCGCGGTTAAAGAGCGGCTTGGACCCGCCGCAGTTAACAGATATCCTTCGCCTTGACGGCTATTTAGGCTAAATATGAAATACAGGGGCATTCGCTTGGTTATCATTGACATATATAGGTGGCATACGTGCCTAACCGCGCTAACCGCCCGCTAACCGCCCCCTCCTTTTATCCCCCTGGTATAGCCTCCAGATATGCAGGATGGCCCATCCTTAGCCTTATCTGTCTCTAGGCAGTGGATCCCCGAGTGAGACGCTAAACTAGCAGGGTTCGTCGATTCAGTTATGGTTGTTGAGGTGAGATTCGGCTGAACCATGATCGTGGCGATGTTGCTGGCGATGATAAAGAGGAGCAGTGGACCAATTCAAGAATCAAACCTTTGAACGGTTGGCTGTCGTAGCATTCTTTCTAGAGGTTGGCTTTCTTTTACTCTTTCCTACTACGGCCTCGGAGTTTTCCCACAGGCTCCTCCAACATGTCATCTATCAAGATTTGTGATGTCTCTACGACAGAAGGTCTTACGGCCATCGAAAATCCTCATGAAGTGGTCACAAGACTCGTGAATGAGGACAAAACACGATGGTACCGTAAGGAGAATCTTAGACGCCTCTACTTGTTCCTGGTCCCCTCTGCAGTTGGCATTGAGATGACTTCAGGCTTCGACGCTAGCGTCCTAAACCGTCTCCAGGCGGTGGAGAAATGGAATGAATGTAAGCACCTCTGGTCCTTCCTCCTTTCAACCTACTGGTACTGATCACTTAACTATCCTCGCGGGGCCATCCTTGGCATAATTATGGCCATTATGGCTGTTGGATATGTAGTAGGAATCCCATTCGTTCCATTCTGCAATGACCGCTGGGGTCGTAAGTTTTATATCATTCTGGGATCTGCTATTGTTGCACTCGGTGTAGTCTTGCAGACGGGCGCTAAAAATCGTAAGTTATGGATTGCTATTTAAAACTCGGCCCGCCTACCCAGCACGAAAAAGAGATGCTAATCCGTGTACCCTTCTCTCAAGGTGCCATGCTGATCGTAGCGAGGTTCTTCGGGCATACCATTTGCCATTACTGGTGCCTCTTCGCTTCTCGCCGAGATCTCGTACCCGAAAGAGAGAGCAGTGGTTGTGGACTTGTTCCACGAGACTTGGTACGCAGTGCGAATTATCGCGGCGGGCATCACTCTGGGAACCTTCAACCTGCCTAACCACTGGAGCTGGCGGATCCCCACGCTGCTACAAATCTTTCCGTCGGCGTTGCAGGCCACGTTCTCTGGTAGGACAACTCCTAAATCTCAATTCTCCCAAATGCCTAAAATGCGTATGAGGACCCAGTTAACGGTTTTTCGTCGTTTAGGTTCGTTCCCGAGTCACCCCGCTGGCTGATCGCAAAGGAGCGCTACGACGAAGCCCTCAAGATCCTCGCTACTTACCACGCCGAAGGTGACTAAAGCTCCCCTCTCCTAGCCGCAGAGTTCCAAGAAATCCGAGCCGCGAATTCGACTTGAAAAGGAGGCAACCGAACAGCCATGGATGGAGCCCTTCACGACAAAAGCTAATACCCAACGCGTCTTCATCGCTATCGGCGTCGGTCTCTTCGCCCAATGGTCAGGCAACGGCCTCACATCGTACTACCTAGCCAAAATCCTCGCGAGCATCGGAATCACCAGCCGCCTCGCCCAGAGTCAGATCAACCTCGGCCTCATGTGCTGGAATCTCATCACAGGCGTCGCCGGCAGCATGGTCCAGCATTAGGCGCCACGTCGCACGCAGCTCCTAGCTTCGTTTGGTGGCATGACTATCGTTTTTGCCCGCTGGACCGCCGCATCGGCCATGTACGGCCAGGACAACACGAACACTACTGCAAGCAGAGCCGTGGTAGCATTGATTTTCGTCTACTACATGTGTTACGATATGATTATGCCCTGGCTTATCTCTACACCATGGAGGTATTCCCGTACCTGCAGCGGAGCAAAGGTATGGCCGTTATGCTCATTGTCAACCGCGTAACGTTTGCGAAGTAGCGATTGGGTAGAGTCAGTAGAGAAGCGGAGAAGATCAGAAAATACTGCAATTGACTGCCAGTATTTATATACATGTATCGAGAGGATCCTGGAGCTTGCGCATTTTGACATACATGTGGTTGAAAGGTATAATGTAACAGGCAGATAAAAAGGTTACGTATGAGAGTCAATGGTGTGTGCATAGAATTGATAGGGCGTAATGGTAAAGGGTTGGAAGAAGCATTTTCTCTAGATCTACTTCGTGCCCCGGGCATCAAGGACCTCTCTTTATCTTCTGTGACATCGAAATGGGTCTATACATCATGGGAAAATGGCTATTTACAAGCACGTAAATAGGAAGGTGGCCCAGGGAGCCCTAGACGACGATCACCGGGTTTGAGTCAGATATGATAATGTAATGGCATACCATTCGTCCACCGGACTCCCGCCGTCGGCGTTAGGAGCTCTTATGAATCAAGTAGTGGAAGATGTGGATTCGGACATCTTGGAAAGCATTTCAGTATTAATACTAAGCCAGTGATATACCTAAATTGTGCCCTTGAAATATTCTTGACAACGCCCACGGCCCCTGGCCGCTCTCATTACTACCTCGCAATAGAGCCAACGCATTCATGATCCCCTCGATGTTTCTAAAGCCGATCGTGTTGGCCATGACTATAAGTCGATTTTGGACCACATCGTACTGATCCTCGTCAGTGATACACGACCCAATTACCGCGATCGGCCAGGGGAGAATCGTATCCAGCGGTCTCCCAGGCGGCAACTTGTGCAGAAGTGCTAACCCTTCCTGGACAGCTGCAGACACTAGTCCTTGGTAGTAGCTCTGAGCATTCGGCGCAGACTCGACGAGGCGTGTGTACAGATGAAGCAAAAGCGCCTGCTGATATAGACGACCAGCCGTGGCCTGCTCCGGCGTGGCCTCTGAGGTTGGTCTCCAAGACAGAACATCGACTTGAAGTTTGGCAAAATTGGCAAATACCTCGTGGGGAAAGCCCACGCCGCCATTGGCTTCCTGGTCGGCATGAAGGACCGCGTCAAAATGTATGATGTCCGGAATAAGAAGAAGGAGCTCTAACCAGCAACCGCATAGATTCCCAGTATAACGCGACTCTGCTAATCTTCTAGCCTCATCCTTAATCGCAGTGGGCAACTCAAACTGCGCCCTGCCTTCGGGGTTCATGCAGAGTACGGCTACAGTTGATGCGTAGACGTAGTACTCGACAATGAAATCCCGAAAGGCACCAGATATCTGTTGTCTAGCATATCTTAATGCCAAGGGTAAAAACTTGTGTGCAGCCTCAAGATGACTGAGGCTGATACCTTCTTTATCCCCTTTAATCGCCTACGGACGAACAGATCAGTCTTAGGATTTGGCAAAGGCAATGAGGGTAGAATTAAGAGCCGCAGACCTCTGTAAAACATAATACCAATGCAGATATTCCAACTGTATGAAGAGTTTCGCTCCCAGATTCAGGGCTATGCATATACGCTGCTCTTCGAAAGAGGGACAGGGACTTGTAGTAGTGCTTTTGAGCAGTCGTAGCAAGTTCTACGCCGGCAGTTATTGCTCTGTGCAGGGCGCTCTGCGTAAGGATGAGATTCAGGAGAAGGTCGTCGGATAGGGCGAGTGGCACGAGGAAAGTCAGGAAAGGGTTCGATGAGGTGAACCCAGACCACATGCTGGCAGAGGTCTTGACGAGGTAATGCCCAAAGTCATGGAAATCCTGGTCGGCCCAAGACGACATGTGGTTCGGGAAGAACGAAGGAGAGGCCCTGGGCTCCCCGAGCGGAGTGTCTTCGAGGGCTTGTAGAGGTTGCGATACCATGAGTGCATGGTTGGCAGATGCATCGGGCACATGGCCAGCCAGCGCCGGATCAGGTATTGTTTGTGGTGAGCGAGTTGGACAACGGATAAAGGAACCGTCGCTGTGGTCGTCGACTATTATGTGGGAAGATGCAGGGGTTGTCAAGTCCAGATTGAAGACAGCCGCATCCCACGGGGATGGGTTCTGGCCTAATGGCGAGTTAGAAGCAAGTGGAAATGATATGAGGTCGTGTTGCCAGTCGGGTGGGACTTGGGGACTGGGCTGGCCATGCTCCCCTTCGGAGCCTCTGTCTCTGAACTGGAAACTAGAGCCGCCAAGGCCGATGGAGACTGGGTGGGAATTGGTGTTTGGCCATGTGCATTCCAAGAAATTGCGCTCGCAGCCGCGGCAGACGGGTTTCGTCTCATCGCACTTCTTCTTCCGCGATCGGCACTTGAGGCAGCCCGTTTTTACTCGTACGTGCTTTGGCATTTTTGCACAGATTGGGGTAGCATTTGACGCGGCAATATCAAGGGCAGAATTCGACGCAGCAACATCAATGAATCAATGGATCAATGGCCGAGAAGACTTTCGACTGGAGGTTCATAGCGTAGGTGGCGAAGATTCTCTGGTCCATCCACGCAAGATAACGGGGCAGTGGGGAAACATCAACAAATGCGTGCGTGAAGTACATAGGTACATGAGCAGGGTCAATTGACAACGGCACTTTTCAGTGGGGGTGAACCTTGTCGGCCTCGAACCCTTGCCAACACGAGCTGACACAACACCAAACACCTTCGGCATAAAAAGTCATTAGCGCCACATGTTCCCACCTGTCCAGTTCCATTCATGACCTCTGTCTCCATTGATCTTTTCTACTGCGCAGTCCACTACCACAGGCTAGCACAGTCTCCGAAGACCGAATCCAATTAGCATCGATTTCTATCCCCATCTCCGGCGCCGTCCTAGGCACGTATTGCTAACCCCAGATGCCAAGATCATGCCAGTGACACTTTTTTGGGGGAATACAAAGGAAACTCCTCTGAATATGGGTCCTTGTACGAAAGTAGATGTCTTCCGTTTCGGTGTGCCAAATGCCTTACGATAGGCTGGACGAGAAAATTAGGGTGGCATCAATGGATACAATAAATCCTCGGCTGGAAGGTCAAGCTAAGACGGCTCTTAAATGCAACACCACCATCGGGAGATGGTCGGTGAGCCGATCTCTTCACTGGGAATTGGATCTAGCAGCACCTCGCCATGATAACAAACAGTACGAAGTACATAGCGTGGTAGGACCACTGCATTACTCAGTATACGCACTGCATTATATGGCACGTCCATCAATGCGAGTGGTCGATGGGGTCAGAGGTGGATATGAAGCGGGGTCTCCGATTGCTCATTCCCAGTGCCCAGTGGTTCCATTAGTTTTCTCTGGCTGAATTCGTAACCGCGGTGCGGGCTAGCGTCGTTCGTCCATCGCCATATCTAGCGGAGTCCATCATCGACTCGGATGTACTGGCCAGGCATAGTGCTCGTAAGCTAACCCTGAATGCTACGCTCAAGAAGGGAAGGGCTCAAAATTAGTGTGTATTACTTTACACGTCCGAATTTGGTCCTACGAAGTAGCTTATATGGAAAGGTTGTAGTTGTGATGTGATGTGATGTGGTGTGGTGTGAAGGAACTGGGCATTGACACGTTGCAGTTCTTTCCCAAACTGTCGAAGCAGAGCTACTGACAAACCGAGGTCGAAGGATTTATGGCGATATTCTGCAGAACTACCAGGAACAGAGCAACGAGGACCAATTCAAATTCCGTATTATGAGCAAGAAAGCCCGCGATTGTTGCATAATATATGGTTTGTTTCATGTCACTCAACGCTGATGCCTTGTTGATGCCTAGACTTGGTCCGACATTAGATATCGACAGGTCGTGAATCTGGGTTACTCCAGTATCTTTGTTTGCAACTTGTACCGTTGTTTACAACTTGTACCGGAAGCTAATAATTTCCTTATAAGTAAGATCACGGAACCCGTCTGCTTCTTCATCCACCTCGCTTGTACCCAGATTCCGGCCCGCGGCTGCAGCTATCTTGTTTAACCAATGCTAATATGAACCATTAGATTCTCCCATTGTCCAAACTAATGATTCTCCGTCCTGACGTTCTTTAAGGCTGACTACTCGTCGATACTCTTGTTAAGATCGGGCTGCAGTCTCTGGAATGGAAGTTTTCTACCTTCTATGCGGCTTGGCGGTGCGCCGAAACTCCTTTTTCCTGGGAAGTTGGAGGGACGCCATGAGGCGGCTACTCGTGTTGCTGACGACGCCGTTACCATCGGCACAGACACATCGAGTATGGGCAAGCAGAATAATAGGGAAATGTAAAGGAGAGCGGAAACGGCTTGAATGCGGTAATTGCTACCCTCAAAAACCCAACTTAGAACGCAAGCTATGGGTTCCGGGTGTGGCGTAGTTTCATGGCCGTCCTTGAGGCATGTAAAAGAAGCCCGCCCCGTTCAGATTCGATTTCGGCTCGGAAAAGATCGGTTCGTCGTGGAATTGTATGTGCCCTCGTATGCATTTACTTGTCGGCTGCGCCGGTTTGGAGATACGTATTGCGATATTAACTGGAGGTGTGAGAGGTGATTCAGGTGGGGTACATCTAGTCCTATCCCAGCTACAACGACAGCAAGCATAGTCGTAATATTTTGGATACTTGATATTCTCGGTACCCACGGTAATATCACTGTGGCTAACTCCATAATAACCGGAAATCACCGTGACTCCTTAGCATTGACCTGGATCTGGGGCTATCCTTCCCTTATCTGTCGCCACCTTCGCTCTTCCTAGAAGGTAGCCTAGCCTCGACACGAGTATGAACCGCCATCTTCTACCTACCCGAGGCCAGAAGCTAACGCCCCGTTCATCGGCAATTAGTCGGAACTGTGGCTTACACTTTGGGCTATATCTTTAAGCGCGCTTATCATGAGCCACCCGTCCCTAGTGCGGTAAAGTAGATAAGTAGACCTAGATAAGACAGTCCTGGCTCGTTGATATCTGGGAAATGAAATGATAACAAGAAAATTTCTAGGAGACTCTTTAAGCGCCCTTATCTCTCTGTTATTTCTTCGGAATAAAGCTGGTGTGTCTTTCACACGCTTCAACTCCTGGCTGACTTATCTAGCCGCTAGCGTATCGCTTCAAGCAGCCTCGTGTAGGCGCGGTTATCACATTCGATCTGACAATTGGCAGCCGATATCCGCGTAAAAAGCCAAGCATAGCTAGGTTACGTAGGGCCGAACGAAAGTGGATGAAAATACAAAATCCAATGAGTATAAATAAATGAATCGGCCATCACCACGTGCTGCAGATGAAGTGAAAAACAGCTAACCCAGAACTCAGACCCTGGAACACGACTGACAGCCCCACTTCCACGCTCCAAACCTGCAACAACAGCCAAACCTGCTTGCACAACCAAGTCCCATATACCTCTATTTAAAGCACCCTTCTATTGGCGACTATGCCTCCCACGGTCAGTCTTCAAGACTCGCCGCAGCCGGCCGTCATCAAAGAGACGGACGACGATCGGTGCCGGACGGTACCCACGGTGCGTGTCTTTGAAGCTAAAACCGCCCACATCGATGATGTAGTTGCAGCTATAATCGTGGCAGGCGGGTGTATCATCCGCGGAGCCGCCACACCCGAGGAACTCGCTGATATCGAGCGTGATACTCGCCAATTCATACTCGGAGATGGGGATTGGAGCGGAGAGTTCTTTCCAAAGGAGACGAAGCGCGTCATGGGTCTTTCAGGAAAGTCCAAGCCCTTCATGACAACCGTTGTACGGAACCCACTAGCACGAGCGGTCTGCGATCGCCTCCTAACTTCGACCTTTAAATGTTGGATCGGGTCGGAATACAAAACTTTTGTCAGCAAGCCACAGCTCAACAACACCATTATCTTCAGCATTGGCCCCGGAGCACGGGCTCAAGAATTACACCGGGACGACATGATTCATCATAACGTCGTGAAACGCCGAACGCCGGCGGAGTATGAAATCGGACAGGATACCGGGATAGGATATTTCGTCGCCGGCAAGAAGAGTACACGAGCGAACGGCGCAACCCGCTTCATTCCTGGATCACACCTCTGGGATCACACCACGCCTCCCGATGAGAGCCTCGCATTCCATGCAGAGTTGGAGCCAGGCGATGCTTTCATTTTCCTCTCTAGTTGTTTCCATGGGGGCTCTGCAAACACTACGCCCAATGAGGAGCGTCTGTTGTACAGCTGCTTCTTTACCAAAGGCTTCCTACGCCAGGAGGAGAATCAGTATTTGGCATCAAATTACGAAGAGCTCGCGTCAATGTATGATGACGAAATGTTGGAATTGATTGGCTATAATCTGAGCCCGCCATTCCTTGGATGGGTCGATCTCAAGCATCCACTCGAACATCTTAGGGGTTCATCCGGATTGAAAGATCTGTACTAGTATAAGATACAATAGCGCTTTAAGTGGTTAATACATTCTATCTCATTTAGCACTGGTTCCGAAATTAACTGATGAAGTTCGCGATAGCAAGCGTGGTTGGGGCGGTTTAGCAAATGCACAGATCCAGTGCAAGGCATGACCACCAGGAGGCTTGGACTTGCTTCCATGGCTGCATTCCTAAAAGTGAACCGGGTCGCATACACAGGGTCGATAGTGGAGCGAGTATTTCAACTTGTAGTTAGGTACGCAGTACCTCTATAATCTCTATTACATCGAACATTCCATGAAGGACGATCGACTGGTAGGTTCGAGAGTCTCGAATATTTGCTGCGGTTGCACAACGCGTTGAACTTCCGTTTTGGCCAGTAGGTCGGGAACGCTCGCCGCAGGGCAGGATAGGCCCATACCACATCAGTCACCTGGAGCCCGCCGGAAGTAAAATGGAGCTTTTAAAGAATTCCTCAGTCGAAGATGGCGTGATAGAAGGGGCAGCGAAGGGGAGCCAGGTCCAACCGTTCTCCAACTTTCATTACGCATTTGCTGCTGTCTCATCGAACAAATGGCTGCACGAATGTCAACGCAGCTATCAGGCTCTATCGAGGAGGAGATGCCCAAGGATACGAATAAGGGCATTGGTACAGATTATACCCACCCTCATTCCTTGAACAGCGGCGTTCCCGTGGACAGCATCCAGCCGCCAAAGGTCGGCGGAGAGGTTTCCGTTGACGAAGCCGTCCTTGAAAGGTATCTCTCAGCTGAAAACCAACGACGTTAGCAGCTGGGGAATCTATTAACCATTGTAGCCTTTCCGATCCTTGGGACGAGGTTGAAGTCGGCACATCATTGCGGCTCCTCTGTTTGGGCGTTAACTATGAAGCTGGTTACTGAGCTTCCGGATGGGTCGACAAGACCTTACTTTCTGAAGGCATGACTCGTCTAAAACCTCGGACGGTTGATATGTCCCCTTGTGACCGCAAATTAATGCCGTGGTAATCTACTAGGTTATCCCCAATGACGATCCTGGGAAGCACATGAGCGAAGGCGAATTCGAATTGCTCCGCGAGATTCATAGAGTGGTCCCATCATTCGTTCCGCAGGTCTATCATTGGGATCATGTCAAGAAGGGTGAAGGATACTTCCTCTTTGCTGAGTTTAAACAAGTTGGGAAACAACCGCCGGATCCTCCCAAGCCGTGTCGAAGACTTGCAGAACTGCACAAGAATTCCAACTCCACGACCGGCAAATTTGGCTTCCACGCCTACCGCAGGATATTGGCTAGGAGGACGCATGGACGGTGATGTTTTCAAAGGTTCTTGCGCGAGCTACTGACGTAGACGAGAAGAAACATGGGACTTGGCCCGAGCTCAATAGCTATCGGAAACTGCTCTTCGGCCGAGTTATCCCGCGCTTATTGCTTCCATTAGAGAGCGAAGGATGGTCTGTAGAGCCGTGTCTAGTTCACGGGGACATGTGGGATGAAAATTGTGCTGACGATATCAACGCTGGTGAACCCTTTACATTCGACGCCGGGCCACTCTATGCCCACAACGAATACGAGATCGGAGATTGGAACCCGCCAAGGCATCGCCTCAGCAAGAGGACCTACATCCAAGAATACCAGAAACACTTCCCGGTCTCCGAGCCAGGTAACGTTTTCCTTTCCGCGCCTCATTATGCAGTCTAACTGTTATGCAGTTGAGGATTGGGACGATAGAAACCTGCTATACTCGATGCGTTGGAACATCTCTTGTTCGACATTGATCCCCTCGAGCGGCCAGAGACTTATGTAAGCTTTCATATTTTTTTCCCCCGCCAGATTGAACGCCTGCAGTTATCAGCTCTTGTCACTAACACCCTCACAGCGTCTTTGAGGACATGAAAACTCTGTGCAAGAAATTTTGCCCAGGAGAATTTCAAATGGTCGAGGCGAAGTTCAATCTCTTGGAATGGGCAGACCACAATCTAGTGTGACACATGGGTTGGGAACTGAGGAGCCTGACGAGCAACACGAGAAGGAATCGTTCTGGCATTGGCAAGATTTCTTGTAGTAGTAGACTGGCGCGATGTTATAGCCTCTGATTCTATCCTCTATTTGGGCCCGTCGCTGGCCACGTTCAACAACAAATTATGTCCACCTCATTTCCCCGCCACATTCCACAGTGTCACGGCCCGGCCCGAACAATTGTCTCAAGTTGAAGGGTTCAAGTTACTTTTCTGATATTATTAGCCATCATGAGGGACAAGTACCTGATCGGATCAAATCATATATGACTGTTTTATTCTGCCCCGAGCGGGGTTCGCAGGTCCCAATTATCATCCCATCCACTTCAGATTTATTAAGTTTCATCTAAACACCTCGTTTCGTATCCATCCTGTTCGATTATGGAGGAGAATTCATCTCAATTTTCGTTCCCCCCGTTCTCGGATCTGCCCCTGGACCCTACTGGCCCACCAGGAAACGCCTGGGGCCGCTTCGGCCGGGATGATCGTCTGGGAATGTTGAACCTACTGACGCCTTCAACCGTAGCCCAGGCGGCGGCGGAGATAAGGACTGGGATACGGGTGTCCCTAGACTGGCCACTGTCTAAACCGAAATATCCCGGCTATGGGCGGCCGCAATTCAGACACGAGATAGTCAACCGACCGAGGGGCCCAGGCTTGAGGGTGGTGAATGATGACATCTTGACCTTTAATACCCAGACGAGTACCCAATGGGATGGGTTCCGCCATTTCGGTACGGTATCTCCATTTTACATGAACTTTCATTAAGGAATAGGAACTAATGCAGTATTCACATGTGTCAAGGCTATCTTGATCAGAAACGTTATTTCAACAATGTAACCCACGACGACGTGATGTCAAGCCAAGTACTGGGAACTGATGGTAGGTCTAGAAGTACTTTCTTCCGCCCTCTCATTGTGGAACTGACCATTTGTAGCTTGGTCGGAGTCTGGGGGAATTGTGGGACGCGGTGTGCTAGTAGATTACGCCTCGTGGGCAGAGGAGAAATCCATCCCCCTGAAGCCATTCCAGTCATTTCAGATCCCCTTTGCGCATATACAAGATCTAATCATAGACCGCGGTATCACATTCCAACGGGGAGATATCCTCTTCCTTCGAACGGGCTTCACATCGGCCTATAACGTCCTCACCGAAGAAGAGCAAAAAGCAATCCTCCAAACTACAAATTTCAGTGGAATAGAGTCGTCAGAGGCGACTCTCCGCTTCTTGTGGGACCACCAATTTGCTGCTGTTGCTGGGGATGCTCCCGCATTTGAGAGGAGCCCACCAGTCGGTCCGGACACGGACTACAAGTATATTCTCCATGAATGGCTGCTTGGAGGCTGGGGAATGCCAATTGGTGAGCTATTCGATTTGGAAAAGCTGAGCGAAACTTGCAAGAGTCTCCGAAGATTCTCGTTTTTCCTCAGTAGTATGCCTCTAAAGGTAAATCGCGTCTGCTGACTCTCAAGGTGTTGAAGTGGGAAAGGGAAAAGCTGACTTGATCTTAGGTTCCTGGGGGAGTCGCTAGCCCTGCCAACGCCGTCGCGATTTTTTAATCATCTCGGTCAAGTCATTTGTCTCCTGTTCGAGGAACGACTGTCATCAGGAGGAAAGATCAAGTTGTTGGAAGAGGTAATTGAAGAGAAATGGGGTCAAAGTGGAAGAAGATAGCATTCCGTCCGATGTTGAAGCTCTGTACAAAGGTACCTTGGTGATATTACGACATTTTCCCAACCATGGATGCTCTGATCCTGAGGCTCCCTTGTTCAATGATAACGTCGACAATTTTCGCTTTGACTTTTCACTTCACCTTGGTGATTTAAAACGATCGGCATGATTCTGATCGGCCTTGCAGGATCCCCATCATTCGTGGCTTTGGCAGAGACGAGATCAGAGTGAGACTTGTCAGCGAGAGAAAGAGTTGGGCTCTCCTCGTACGACTCATCATCTCCCTCCGCTTTCTTCAACGCATGAACTCTTCGATTCCTATCTCGATTCCCAGGGTATATCTAGAGAACGGATTCCCGGGATCAACACGAGATGGAGCCCCAGAACGAAGCCCGCTGCTTTCCCTGCCGCTGATGCCCAACGTGTCTTACGCCTTCGCCACCACAAGCAGTGCCGCTGCCAATTCAAGTTCAACTGAGTCTATTCAGGCCTGTCAAAACCCCAAACCAATTAATTCAATTCACATATGCTGAAAACTTGCAAGTTTCTCTGGGTGGCCGTGGCAGGGTATCGATCAAGTTATGGGAAGCTGACATAGATGCTTCAAACCGGAGGACGAAAGTGGGCTCATCTCGAACTGAAACAGAATTGATTCACAGTAACACTATGCAAGCTATGTGCCATTTTATGCATATCTATAAACCATCGGTGGAGGTCTTGGCACTTGCCCACCTGCGACGAATCCATAGTTAGACGGGCCATATCCCGGCAGATTGTTACTCTGTATCCGCCTCCCACCCCGTCTGCGCCTCTTCACATATGACTTGATTCCACAAACCGCAATGAGTGCAATGATAAGGCCCCCGATAGAGGAGGAGAGGCCAATGACAAGGGCCCTGTTCTCGTCAAGCCAACTGCCCCCCGAGTCTGCTCCTCCGCTCCAGTCGTCTCCATTATCGGAAGAGTCTTGATCATCTGCGGGACACTGGCTTGACGACCCATCACAGACCTCCTGCTGGTCGCCAGACCCGGTACTAGCTCTGCAGACTCGCCCACTCTCGGCAATCTGGCACTGATCAGTACAGCAGCCATCTGATGCCGGATCGCACACCGCGCCGCTCCGAAGCTGGCACGTTGAGGGATTGCAGCAAGAGTTTTCAGGACATCCTTCTTCGCCCCCACAGTCGCATGCCTCGCCTGCTTCAACTATTCCATTGCCGCATTGGCTGTCGTTGATGTCAGGTACGTCGGCCTCACTGACAAGACAGCTTGTATCTATCAGATTTCGCCCGATAGCTGTGCAGATGGACCCGATTGTGCAGGGTGAGAAATTCCGAACGCTCCGTCCGGTACTAGGATTCATGAGATACTGCCCTCCTGCATCACAGGTAGACTCGCTAAGGGGGCAGCAATCAGACGCGGTGCCGCCGCTGCATGTGCTAGATGTGCAGTCGTGGTTTGCGCCAAAGTTATGTGCCAGTTCGTGCGCAATAACCTGCCACTCAGCATTGGTTCGGACGACGACGTTGGTGGACGCTTCTCTGCCTCTGCGAGAGGAGCTCGACCCAGAACCGCAGGTGTTGCCAATCCAGGCTATTCCAACGGTTGAACCACTGTTGCAGGCGGTCAACAGGGTCCATGCGGCGTTGCTGTCCCGGTATTGAGCCCTCCATTGGGTGAACAGGCCGAGTCGCTGTGAAACATCAACACTTGCTGAGCAAGGAACGTTCCAAGGATTGGCGCTGGATGAACTTGACGGACAAGAAGCGTCGCTGATGGTCAAGTTTCGAATTGCTAGCGCGATGTTGAACGTATCTTCGTAGACTTGGGAGGCGACGTTGATTTGCGAGATGATGTTCTCCCGAGCATCGTTCACCGATTCGAACTCTGCCGTGTATGTGCAATCTGTTGCGACTCCGATCATCGCCACCAGTCTTTCAGAAGGACACCCATCCGTCGATCCAATAACGTCTACCGGATCAAACCAGCCATTCTGTCGGCGGAGATGAGCATGAAGGCCGTCGTGCGTGTGTTTGTCCACAAATCTCGAGTCGAGCGGGAAGGAGGGCTGACGGAGACTGTAATTCTCCGATAGGCAGAGCGAATCGTTGGTAGCCGATCGTGGAAGCATTCTTCCGTCATTCATAACCTCTGATTCCTTCCAGACTATCATATGCGGCGAATCGATCTTGGGGAGGACATAATCCGGTGAAAGCTGTGAAGTTCGAAAATTGGAGTTGAGTGCAACGTGGTGATAATCACCGTCGATGCTGAAGACGCCCTCGAGTAGATACTTGCCTTGTCGGGGTTTGACCATGACTCGGGCCCAACCTGCCTTTCTCCACCGTCCAGCTTCGCCTCTGCGGATAAGTGTCTCCCCTTTGTAAACAAGTGGCAAGCCACCTTGGCTCACGAGTGCGTTGGATAATCCGTCGGGTCCAACATGCTGAACGTCTGTCTGATGGAGGATGAGGTTGCGAGTTGGCTGCAAATTTAACCGGATCTTTTGCTGTTCATCGGGTAGGTTAAACTCGACTTCGAAAGTCGAGGCGGCGTCGAGCCTTTGCGGGTTCCGAGAAAACTGTAGATCTACGACGACTGAGGCTTGTTGGATGGCGTTTCTAGCGATGGATAGCGCTGAAAGTTCTGACATTAGATACATGTAGTCCTCTTTGCCAGTAGTCTCGCAACTTTACCTTGTACCTGCAGTTGCGGGAGAAGTAGACAGTAGAACAATATTAAGAGCTTCATCGCAAGGTGCGTCTGTACGACCGACGAGACTCCGTTTGCATGGCTGCAGGCACTCGTGCCACCAGGAATATCGGGTAGTTTTTAAATATCTCCGACTCTGTTCAAAAAGCATCTTGAAGAGAATGAAATGCTGGACATGTCCATAATCGAGTGTTTGCGCCATGACGCACCAGTCGGCCGGTCGTCTTGGCGTCTTGCACTGAGTTGTACCAAGAAAATGCTGAGCCACCTAGGCCTCGTCACAGCTGCAGGTACCGCCCGACGGACTTAAATGTGAAAGCCATTCGACGAGACATTCATCACTTTGATAACGCTTCATGACCTCTATGTCCTCGTTGTTGATACCCAGAAAACCCTACCTTACGGGGATTTATAAACTACAATTTACTAGTCATTATTCTTTCTACCTAGCGGGGGGGGAAGAAAAAGGAATATATGTAACTACGCAAATTCCCTGAAAGGTGGATGGCCCTACGTTGACCTCAACTCTCTCCCGCATTACTGACCAGACCATGATATTCCACCCTAGAAGCCGGTCTCGATTTTCGATCAGATGCTGACTGACCAAGCATTATAAATCCGATATCCGATATGTCGGTGTCGCCAGCGCTGACGTCTGCTCGTTCTTGGACACGTGATATGTCTGCGTCGCCAAGGCTGGACACCGACCGAATTCCCCTCCCATTTGGATGGACTCGGCCAATTGACTTATATCTGGGGAACTGTGGTAGGACTGCAAGCTTCTTGAAAATCGGTCAGTCAATGTAAGTGAAGATGGTGCCAAGGGTCTAGGTCAAGGAGCATTGAGGGTGTATTAGATCAGAGTGAGGCCTCCCTCCCATCCTGCTAGCTCAGATTGGTCGGACTGGAAGTCTTCGTGACAGTCTCTTAGTTTAGTTTAGTTATTCCCCGCACCCAAAATCTGGAAAGCGATGCCGCGTCATCACGATGCTGCCATGTCTCGTCATCGAAGTGGCTGAGCCTTGACAAACCCCGCATGATGCCTCAAATACCAGGCATAAAACAACATGACATCCCCAACGATGCATCAACTGATCGGAGTGGAAGTGAAGTCTCCTTAGCAGACCTGTTATTGCGCGAGATAGTACGGGAAAGGACTTTGTGAAAAGAGCGAGCATCTTACCAAGGCGCTAGGTTGTTTTCTTAAGATGGATCTATCAGCTTTATCTAATTTTTACTTGCTCTCCTCCAAACACTTCAACTTTAATAAGATCGATGAAAAATATCATCAGGGTCTTAACTCAGAGATGTCTCATACTTAGAAGGATTTTATCGATTACTTCTTCTACTATAAATATATAGCAACTGTCACAGGCCGACTCTTGTGCAGACCCAAAATGTAAGGATATACTGTGTATAGCTCGAGGAAAAACCAGTGTCACTAAGAATCGAATTCAACCAGAAGTCAATTAATGATGAAAACTTCAACTTGCCCTAAGAATGACTTGTGTGCTGTGAGGACCTCTTTTTCTCCGACCGGGCTCCGACCAGGCGGGGAATGGGCGATCGACTTTTTGTGAAGATTTTATTATGTTTATGGTTAGTAAGTTTATGCTCTGGAAATTTGCATCTTGAGTAGTAACTATTAAGCTTGGCTTACGCCTGAGTTATGATATGACGTCGGACTACCTTTCTCGTAGGGACTCCGGCTCCGATTTATATTTGATGTGAAGTGGGGAGGAAAACATCCGAGAAATCGAATGGGGTTGTTGGAGCTGGGAGACGCGGAAACTCCTAGTCATATCTCATTTGCAGTCCGAGGAGTTCGTGCAATCCCATGCTTCATCCCACAGCCAAGCCTGCTCCATCACATATCGATGTAACCCGTATGCACAAAACGGGAATAGATTCAAGCCACCATCAAAACTTTAACTTCGAAGTCCTGAGGCACAACTCGATCCACGTCTCCACTCGCTGCGGCCTGGAATCTTAGGCAGAATAACTGGGATATGTTCCGACGACCGCGGCTTAGATTGTGGCTGTTGTGGCTTGGTGTCAGACGCGCTGGATTGGGATGACCACAATCGCGACAAGGGGAGTCGATCTCTCCCCGACGGAGAGTAGCTCCTCTCCCAAACCAATCTTCCCCGTTCCTGCCTCCAAATGGCGTCCAAGGCCAACAATTCAGCCGGCCTGCGAGCCGTTCGCTCCTGCACGGAATGTAAACAAGCCAAGGTCCGTCATGGCACTAATTCTTCCCCGCAAACAGCTAAGGATCCTGAAGCTCAATCGGTATTAGCTCCGGTGCGATTCCAAGATAAAGTTTCCCAATCCCTGCACGAGATGTCAGTCCCGGCAGCTGTTCTGCAGAGTCGATGCGACATTCCAAAGGACGCCTGCCCGCAAGTAAGACGTACATGTGTGCCCAGTCAGCTACTTGAATAACGGACACAGACTTCTGACACATTTTTGTTTTGGTTATCGATGTAGGAAGCTCGAGGCTATGAGCAGAGAGCTCGAGGAGCTCCGGAGCAAGCGTGACAAAAATGAGTCGGCGACAAAGACTGAATCAGGTTTCGAGACGAGCCCTTATGCCGACGAAAGCGTATCACCGGAGAGCTCCCCGAATGACTTTGAGCTAAGTGTAGAGACTGTAGTTCTATTCGATACCTTTATTGAGTCGTCATTCGCCATTGATTGCTTTCAAGGGTATGCCTGCCTCCCATCCCCACCTATCTATATCCGATTTGTCGTTTTGTCAACCAGCTTAACCGATGACTATTAGATTCGCAGAACTGTTTCTGCCCCAATTTCCGCTCATTAGTCCCATTTCTATCGAGCATATTTATACACATCAGCCTTTTCTATTCTGGACCGTCCTCATCATCGTCTGTTCACACTTACCGGGCAGTCCGTACGACACGCTATTCGCAAAGCTCCACAACCCCTATCGGCGATTGCTGAACCAAGAGATTCTGGATACCCCTCTGCCTCTCCACAAAATCCAGGCCCTCTTATTTCTGTGCGTTTGGCCTCTGCCAGTCGACTCGCAGCCCAAGGACCCCAGCTGGTTGTATGTCGGAATAGCGATCCAGGCGGCTCGCTTTATGGGTCTCGACCGCGAACAGCCCACGCCTTCCCTCCGAAGTGTTGGAGTGGCTTCTGGCACGGCGACTGCGCGCATGAATACGTGGATCGGGTGTTTCTATGTTGGAACTGCGTAAGTATATGATTCCGTGATCATGAGAAGGAGCTCCTCTAACACAACCTCCATCCTAGCCTAGCCTTGCACCTAGGGTTACGCCCGCCCATTGATTCCGAGTTGGACTTTGTTACCATCCAAGCTTACCTCGATAAGAAAATTGTGTCTCACCGATTCGCGGCGCATGTCAAGATTCAGATTATAGTATCAAAGTTCTCAAACTTGTTGGTGCACGACGTTGACGAGGCTACATCCACTTCGCTAATGCGACTGATGGATACGGAGTTGGATTCGCTGAACTCGTCTTTGACTGAGGAGGATAACGAGGACGGATATAAATTAGAGCGCCACATTCTGGTCGTCAAGCTGCACTTTTATGCGTTTCTGATCACTAAATTTCGACGAGAAAGTGTTGCCCGCGAAATTATGCTGAAAACCGGGCTTTCCACTGCCATCCGAATTATTGACATTTCGACGCAGCCATTGCCTGGGAGTGGCTGGGGCAAAGGTGACCCAGAATGGATACGGAGGAGGAGGACACTACCCAAACACTATTATCTCGGCCTTGCTTTCGCCACCATCTTCCTCATTAAGTTCTTCCATCTTAACAGCGCCGCTTCCAAAGAAGAACGACAGTCGGCAGCGTGTCATATTGGGTTGGCTCAAAACGTTTTCAAGACTTGCTCCATAGACCCCATGGACGAGTATGGCAGAGCGGCGAGGGTGTTCGAACTGCTCGCCCAGCTGACAGCCGATCGTGTTGATGCCGCGAAAGTCCGACTGACGAATCGCATGGGCGTGTCAATTGTGTTGGATGCCATCACTACGGCCTCGGAGATCCGAGGCCAGCCCACCGAGATTGGAGAAAACCAGACTCTGGACGAGGTAAAGTCGGGTATATCCGGCCAAGTTGGAAATATCGATCCGCTGCAGGGAGTTGAATCTTTCATGAATGACCAGGATTTCATTGGGGGTTTTTGGGACGATCCTCTTATGGGTATGCTAGATATTCAGTCGATACTTCCATTCTCTGAGTAGCAGTCATCCTTATTAAAAAGAGAGAGAAAAGAAAGGGAAAACGCCGCTCCCACCTAGTATAATGCGGTAAAGATGGTGTGAACTTGATGTGATGTTGACGGTTAACCCACGCAAGAACAAAGCCTGCCCAAACTATTATTACACTCAACAACTATCTTAACATTTGTCAGTTTCTTCGAGGCTACCAACCGAACCATTTCCGCCATGATGGGAAGGCCTTCGCGGCAGCCAAAACCGTCAGGCCCCAGAGGGGCAACAGCAATTTGTTCCGAGAAACACCGAGGACAGAATTCCTGGACGGTTCACTCATTGTCTGCGGATGTAACTTTAGATTAGCTAGACCCAAGTGCTGTTGTGACCCGTGGACATCATTCTCCATAAAGCTACCAGCGGGTGCCTTTCTCCCACATCGCACGCGTGGTATAGTAACCTTGAACGCGAGTGCCGCGTCCATGAATCCAAGCCATATTATGTCTTTCGTTGGGATTCCGAGGGCTTTGGCGACGTTTTCTGGAGATAGTAGTGAGGAGTTTTTCACAGTTTGATATGCCTCTTCGGAGGTGAAGAGAGCGTCGATGGTGATTTCGTAAGGGCCAGCGTTCTTCGACCGGAAGACATATGTTAGGTCGGAAAGTGTTCGTGGTGAATTTCTCGACACGATTAGGTCGCTCGCTAACTGCTTCTTTACCGGAATCGGCGGGGGATTGGAGAGGGATTCCAGACGTCGAGCAATGCCGGCTCTGAAATCCTCGTCGGATGGTACTCTTCTTCCCTTTCCGATGATAGCCACGCTGCAATGAATCA
Source organism: Scedosporium apiospermum (assembly GCF_000732125.1). Taxonomy (NCBI): domain Eukaryota; kingdom Fungi; phylum Ascomycota; class Sordariomycetes; order Microascales; family Microascaceae; genus Scedosporium; species Scedosporium apiospermum. The sequence continues at coordinate 1,803,583 of NW_015971833.1, read as the reverse complement.
ACGGACGATGTGCAGCGGCTTTTGTAGCCTTCAGGCGCTCTTCTCCTGGTTGGAGGTCCATGAGGTGGTATACAGAAAACTTAGCACATGGACCAGTTTCAATCTCCATCTTTCCTCCGATGCCAAAGGCAAAGTTTCCTGCTGTTGCTTTCTGCCCCGGATATGGTCCGTGCTGCATGCTGCATCTTAGACATATATCAAATTGAATTTGGCAAGAGGTAACGACTTACGATCATGCCCACTCGTGCCTTAGCAGCAATACTAGTTGCTAGTTGCTGGGTTGGCGCGACAGCTTCGGCGACGACGAAGACCTCACCTGGACCGTCTGCTGTCCTCTGTCCTTTCCCGTACAGGTGGAAGTCGAGGTCCCATTCTCCGATAATGTCTGGATGCTGTTGGGATACGTATTTCCGGACATTGGCTAGCAATTTGTCGATCTGGTTGATTAAAATGTCTAAGTCGTACGCATAAGTAGGGAGCAATATATTGTCGTATAGCGTCTAAACAGAGACTTACAATCCCGAACACTACCCAGAAATATAGTTCGATATCCCACCACACGAGCAGCCTCGAGTTTGAATTGGTAGGGCAGACCCTGTGATTGCAGGGACCTGAACTGGCTGCCACGAACTCGAACGGTTCTTTGGTCTTCCAGTTGCTCATATTTGGACTCGTTCAGATGAAGTGCACCACCTGGGCCACGCAGAATATCCGGCCGTCCGTTCTCGTACAGGGCATGTGCCGCGACTGAGTAGGGCGTGCATCTCGATTCGGGGGCAGTTGGCCGCACATCAAAGACTCCGGTCGGGTACACCGTTGCTACGGCGCCGTGGGACTTGGGCGTCGAGCATAAACCTCCACATTCCATAATCTTCCCCATATGAAGGAAGCCACCATATCGGGAGTGAATCTCCTCGGCGTTAAGATTGGGGTATTGCCTCTTCAGCTGAAAGAGCGAATAGGCAACATATGGCGCTGGATCATAGGCTCGGCCGCCGATGATGACGTCAAAGTCAGGGTCGGCTTCCATGACGTCCAGGAAGGGCTCTGGTCCTATCTGTGCTACAACTCGAGGTGAGGTTTCGATGTCCGCTTCTGTCAAGGCTGGGACACAGGTTCCACATCCTGTGATCTTCCCAGTGTCGAGCCTCTCTCGGATGATAGCCTTATCGATGGAGGAGAATATCGAGATGGTCTTGAAACAGTAGCATCTACAATACTCGCAATGTTAGGATGCCGCGCTGAAACAGAAAGGACCTTTCAAGTGCAAATTCTCTTAACTGACTCGTTTTCTACCGCAATCCTATCGACTATCTGTCCCATCAGCCGAACGTGTTCGTCTGAGCCGTCCCCACCAGCAGAGCTAAAGATCAGAGGCACTCGATACGTGTGGACAAGCCTCAACAATTTCGTCAAGTCTTCGACGTAAGCAGATTCCGGACATGTCATGCTTCCGAGGGCAAGCTTTTCGGGACCGCTGTCGGTCGACCCTGAGTCGAGGATGATGGCCGTCGGAATTCCTGTGGCAACCAGTCGGGCGAGTTCGCGTTCGGTGATGTCCTCGTGGAAACCGTAGCCCATGTTGCCAACGGGGGCTATGATATGGCACAGGGGTCGTAATTCAACATCTTTGCTAGACAATGAGCTGGACATTTTAACGCCACAATGGAAATTTGAGAGAAAGGCGAGAAGGCGAAAGACGGTAAGAGTAATATCGGAAGGAGTCTATATGATGGAGGGAGATGCGGTTAGATGCGATATCTGAGATTCAATTCTTACTTAGGGAAGGGTGAGGGATATGCTTTTATGTGTTGGTGCCGCGAGGGAGGACCGTTGAAGCGGCGGGACTGGCGGAACTCCCTGACGTTTGTCCGAAGCAGATCTTGGCCTTCTCAGAGCTGGTGCCGCTCTCCGACGTGAGGTATCTGAGTGGTGGAGTGAACCATTCCGCAGCCTAGGATGAAGAGTCTCGTGTTGACGTGGTTCGAGCTTCATAGTACATGAAATGCCTTGGCTTGATGATCGAAATTCGCATCCTGAGCCGAAAAGCGCGTTTGGTTAACGAACAGTTGGCGTAGGAGCTTGTCGGCACGCAAAGGCGCATTTCGCTCCGAAGGCCGAAAAGCGCTCTAGGCACAGAACTAGTCTAAGGATTGCCAGGCTACGCTGTAACTGTCTTGGCGTTATAGTACCGGATATATGAATGGAGATGTCAAGTTCTGTATCGTCAAAAGGGCCGGCTCCTCTTGGGCCTCCCCCGCGTCTGACTACTGTCTAGCTCCTATTACAGGGTCTATCACTCGAAGCCGCGTGTGCTTGACGCGGACTTCACTCGCAATTCGGTCTCTAAGATTGTCCTTTATTGTAAAAAAACAGTTCCAGTTAAAGGGGAGGATTGTCATTAATAGTTCTCTAGAAACCGTACCAAGATTTCTTGTGAGAATTACCCGGAGACAGCCACAGTACTAGAGTCTAAATAGAACGTGTGAAAAAAGGAGATATAATGGCCCTCAGAAAGTGCCGCTTGCTGTTCTGCCTCGGAAAGTATTGAGCATTGTTCGAAATGCAAGGGCGGCCGAGACTGCGGTCGGGCAGGATGCGTCAGACTTATAATATGAAATCCATGCGAGACGTCAGCTTTACCCGCGCAGGTCCCGACGACCTGCGAAATCCGCAAATTAGCCCACTTTTCAGCGGCCACCGCCGCAGTGGCTTAGCCCCAGAGCCTGAGCACTTTTGCAAAGTTTCATTTGTATTGACGATCCAAGCCGAACGAAGTTATGGGACGCAAAGTTTCCTGGCGGTCACGGTCGTCAACATGCCTAGTGATGCGACATTGAGTCGTGTCGTGTCGTATACTGAGGCCGCGTGCGGTGAAGAATGCGAGGTTCGCCCGAGAAGCTGTCTGGAGTCCTGATTTAAGCCCGTTCTAGATCTACTAGGCTAACTTTTACGGTTGTCTGGGTTTTTGCTCTATCATGATCTTGTCCTTGTACGACATTCCGCAAAGCCGCAATCAGGGGGCTGACTCGGACTTTTGCTGACCGCAGCCAAAGGTTGACTTCCGGAGGCGAATGCCCCTACCCAATTCCGCGCAAGATCTCTCCTCGGATCTAGAAGATATAAGAGTCCCTTGTGGATAGAGAGAGTCTCGGAGTCTCTTAGTTCATCGATCAAACCCACTCTATTTTCCGGCACGTTATCTCTCCTTCATTGAATCAAACGACGAACTCTACGGGCGCACGCAGCTCCAGGAATTTCCACAACTCCCACCACGCCGACATGGATAGAATCAGTACCCGAGACATGGAGTTGACAGACACGCACCTGTGTCAAGCTGACACGAAGACCGCCTTGCTCACCTCAACCACCCCCTTGGATGAAGAAACCCTTACCAATGCTCATGCCACCTCATCCACAACTGGCGAAGAGAACCTGCCTCTCGGCCAGGCCATCCGAAGATATCCCAAGGTTGTGGGCTACTGCTTAGCCCTCACCATCATCGTTGTCGGGTGGGGATATGACCTAGTGCTCATCGGTGCTATCGTTGCCGTGGACCCTTTTCAGCGGGATTACGGGGAGATTTTTGAGGGTAAACAGATTATCCCATATCTATGGCTATCCCTTTGGAATGCTGCCAATCCGATGGGCATGGCCATCGGGTCTCTCTTTGGTGGATGGCTTCAAGACCGGATCGGCCGTCGTCTGAGTCTCATGGTTGGAAGTTTCATCTGTGCAGCTGGTGTCACCGTCATATTCTTCTCACATCTCGCGACCACTATCACGGCTATGCGAGCCGTATTCTTCATCGGCAAGGTTGTCCAGGGTGTTTCCATTGGCAGCCTCAAGATTACCGCGTTGGCGTACATGTCCGAAATATCGCCGACTGCTCTTCGCGGCTCAATCATGGCTCTGATCCCCACTGGCAACCTTTTGGGCCAGCTACTCGGAGCCATCGTTGCATATGTCATCAACGATGTGGAGGGGAACAAAGGTTACCTCGCAGCCTTCGGCTCTCAGTGGGTTCTGGCCGTCGTTCCTTTTGTTCTATTCTTCTTCATACCCGAAAGCCCAGTTTATCTTGAGGAGAAATGTCGGTCGGAGCTGGCTCTCAAATCAGCTACTCGACTATACGCCCCCAAGGCCGATGCAATAACAGCGCTAGATGCCATCCGACACAACATTATCGAGGAGAAGGCCGCTAGTGCTGATGCAAGCTACATCACCTGCTTCCGCGGCGCAAATGCGCGGCGTACTTGGATTGTCATCCTCGCAAACCTCCTTCCCGCTCTCTTTGGACTGGACCTCCTAGGCAAGTCAAGTTACTTCCTCCAAGTCATCGGTATGGACTCGGGCCGCAGTTTGATGATTCTTATTGGAGGCATCGTAGCCGGGACCGTCGCAAACGGTATCGGTATTTGGATCCTATCGAGAGTCGGGCGGCGAAAGGTGACCATCATCTCCCTCGGCGGTGCAGCTATTCTCTGGGGCTCTGCTGGCGTCTCTGGATTCTGGAACACCCCTGCCGTCCCGTATGTTGTCGCCGGCCTTCTCATTGCTGTCATCGTGGCCTGCGGTATGGGTTGCTGGCCAGCGGCATACGCCATCATGGGCGAGGCGAGTTCCCTGCGGTTACGTGCAAAGACACAGGGTCTTGGTGGCGTTGCCCAGCAAGCCTCATCTGTGGCGATGAGCTTCGCTATCCCCTACGCTTTCAATCCGGATGCCGGAGATCTTGGCGCCAAGTCAGCTTTTGTCTACACCGGCACTTGTTTGATTGCCGTCGCGTTGTGCTGGTTCGCGCTGCCGGAGATGAAGGGGAGGACGCCTGCGGAAATCGACACAATGTTTAGCATTCGGCTCCCTACGAGGAAATTCAAGGGCTGGAGGGGAGGTGAGGAGGAATCTAGGTAGTATTAGTTTCCCCGACACTGATTTAATGACGAAATTGATTTCCATATTCTCATCCTCTCGCCATCACGAACTTGGTTAGATCGGATTCATTGGTGAAGTTTTTGGACACAAAGCGAGATCAATCTGACTAAGCATCAGCCTCAAGACTCAGGGGGACCTTGATTCAACTCGAGTTCCCCCCCGTGAGACTCGGAAAATTTCACTCATTCACTCAATCACTAGACTCATTCTCGAAGATGGCTAATCTACCTACGCTCGTCTTTATCCCCGGCTCGTGGCATAAGCCCATATGCTATGACAAGATCATTAAACTCCTCCGAGAGAAGCACAAGTTGAGATGCGTCGCGATCACTCTCCCTTCGACGACAGGGAACCCAGACGCGACCTTCAAAGATGATATCGATGCTGCCCGCGCCGCAATTTCCAGCGAAACGTCCCGGGGACGCGACGTGGTAGTCATTGCTCACTCCTTTGGCGGCATGATTGGAAACAGCGCGGTCAAGGGTTTCACGCGACCAAAGGATACCCCAGCGAGCAGCGCTGCTCCGACATCAGGCTCGAACAGCGCTCAACAGGTTGAGCAATCTCAATCGCCGCCAACAACGGGCTATGTCGTCGGAATCATCCTCATAGCCTCTGGCTATACCATGACAGGGGTAGCCTTTATGGACCCCGCCTTCGGCCATCCGCCTCCAGCCTGGCGCGTCAACAAGGAGACTGGATTTGCCGATATCGTCACTCCTCCCCGTGAGCTATTCTATCACGATCTGCCAGATGATGAGGCGAATTACTGGGTCTCTCAGCTCACCCCCCAGAGCCTTAAAACGTTATTTGAGGGGAGAGAATACGCATATGCCGGTTGGCTCGATGTACCCTCATGGTACATTGGCACCATCGAAGATCGGGGTTTGCCAGTGGTGTTACAGCGGGTCCAGCTAGCCATGGCGAGGGAAATGGGGGGCAAGATAGTGCATAGGGAGATGCAGACAAGTCATTCGCCATTTTTGAGTCAGCCCGAGCAGACGGTAGGGCTGATAGTTGACGCTGTCGAGGCGTTTACCGGGGAGACGGTGGCAAAAGAACCTGCGGGTGTACGAAATGAGGTTGCCCTGCCGGAGATCAGAGTCCTGCAGCCTCTTACCTGGTTTAAATATGGGCTGCCCTACTTTTTTGGCCGCATCATAGGAAGAAGCATTCTTATCGTTGGCTGGGTTAGGAGGTTGTTTAGATCTGCATAATGGAGACAGGGGGATGCTGGTGGATTCTATTATGACGTTGTATGCAAACATGTACCAAAAGATACCAAACTCCTCTCGCATTTAATAAATATATCACCATCTTCGCTCAACCCCAGACACCCCTACAAACCCAGCGGAACCTAAAATATACATAGACATGAGTCTTATTTTCAGGAAATTCATATACACTTCAAACAAAACCAAACGACAACGAATAAAATACAGAAGAAACGCCCATGAAAAATTCCAACCTCACCACCCCATAAAAGCGAATACAGAATTACAACTTTGAAGAACACACCTGCCGCGTCATTGTGTAGACACGCGTCCCTTACAATCCACCCAATCTTCACGATCCCACCTTCCTCTAGCTGAGTTCATGCGCCGCGCGGAACTGGAGTTTGGGTACAGTTCTCTCAGGACGAGAAACTTGGCCTGCTATCGCCAGTGTCTGCATACCGAGGGTTGGGAAGTCGAGAATATCTTGCAAAGTGAGTTGCAACCCTGCCTTCTCGCACAGCATTCCCAGCTCTGCGGCCTTGATGGAATCCCCTCCCATGTTGAAGAACGAGTCATTAGAGTGAATGTCACGCGGTGGGTTGAGCAATTGCTTCCAGAAGGCTTTGACTTGCGATTCGAGAGATTGCAATGCCGGGGGAGTTTCAACTCTAGCTGGAGAGGGGATTTCGGAAGTGCTTGGCGGGTCGACGAGCTTGAGGCGCTTAAGGCTGGGCTCAAGGGCCCTAATATAACCGGAAGGGTCATCATTCATATCTCGGAGGAAATCCAAGTAGATCGTCATGACGGCCTCGGCTCCAGCTGGAGACAGGGTTTCAGGGCTGTAAGTGAAACGGAACGACGAGAATCCCTCTTTGTTCGGCCATGCCATCATCCAGCAAGCCCCAGACTGCAGTAGGCCACCGCCATACACGGCGCCTCCCTTAACAGACCAGGGCAAGTGGGAATCATCTGAGGGAGGCTTCGGATCCGGGATATTCTGGTACTGGAAGATTGTACCGAAATTGGCCAAGGAATTGGACCACACTGACTGCTTGATAATACGGCTGGTTGGAGTAGCTTCGTACGGCATGCAATCTATCATCTGACTCTGCATGTCCTCCACAAGATCAGAGACGACCTTATCGGGAATAATTGGAATTCGGGTGGGTATAAAATTGATACAGGGTCCAACTACGTCTTGGGCGCCGCCAAAGGGTGCGAAGCGTCCCGAGACGAGGTTCCAGAACGTTACGTAGGAACAGTCTGGCAGGTGAGAGTGGGTGAGGAAGTTCAATGTCAGAGCCCACGCGGATTTCACGAGTGCACCGTAGTTGTAATTAGACAGTTCGCGATCCTTGTACTTGAATGGGATCGTCCGCATGATGCTCTCGCTCATCACTGGTTGTCGTGTCGTGGGCACTCGGTCGCAAATTGTGTTCATTGGCGAACACTCAATCGTCTTTCGCCAAAAGTTGTCGGTCTCCTCTTCCGAAATCTTGAGAGAGTACTCGATGAAAGGACGAAGGCCGGGTGGCTTTGTGGCCTGGTTGAGGATGCCTAGGTAAGCTAACCGGAGATCGTTGAATATTGTTGCCAGACAGAATCCATCATATTGAGCATGGGAGAGACCGAGCATTAGTGTTCGTGCACCACTAACTGGGTCGATGAAGAGCCGGAAACGGGTCAGGATCTCGCCGAACTTGACGGGGTGAAGAACCTCCCGATCGATAATGTCGCACTGCTCGCTCGGTACATTACGGCAAACGAGGACTTTGGAATCGATCGATGGGCTTGGTGCGTGAACAACCTGGAAACATTTGCCACCCTTGAGATGGAAGCTCGTTCTCAGGATGGAATGACGAGCGACAAGAGCACAGCAAGCTTCTCGTACCTCGTCAATACCGACGCAATCGCTCAGCTCAAAGAAGAACCATCCGTAGTAGGAACGAGGCCACTTTAGACCCTCGATAAGGAACGTCGTCTGAGTGTCTGAAGCTGGGTAAGCGTCTTCAAACTTTGCTCTTTCTACCCAATTGACGAGCTGCTTGAAGTCTGAGTTTGCGGTACCAGAGTCCCCATCAGATTCGACGGGTTCTGAGACCAGACTCCGTGTGAGCCCATTTCCATTTGTTGCCGTCGAGTCGGTTGTTCCTAACAAACAGCATCGTCCGGCAATCCCACGCACTGATCTTTCTGCGAAGATGTCGTGAGCAGAAACGTGGATTCCTCGTTTGCGAAGTGCAATGACTAGCATGATCGCTGTAAGCGAGTCTCCTCCAAGTTGGAAAAAGTCGGTTTCAGGTTCGATCTTGCAATCCGGATCTTTGTGAAGAACTTGGATGATAGCCTCTTTGACACCTCCCTCCGCGTTTCCCATTACCTGATCTGCTGCTGCTGCTGACGGTGCCTTGCCGTTGGTGCCGTTGATTCTACCGTTGGCCGTACTATTGATAGCCACGACTCGTTGATACTCGTCTACTTGGCTGCGGTCCAGATTTTCGGCAGATAGGGTAAGCAGTTTGCGGTTTGTCTTGCTAGACGCTGAAATGGGCCAGTCAGAAACGGGAAGCCAAAGTTGTGGCACCATGTAAGAAGGGAGTTGCTTGTCAATGCACTTCTTGACGTCTGCAACAAAGGCCTTGAAGCCATCTGAGGGTTGACAAAAGATGGATCCTTCCTTTCGAGGAGTATGGTAGGTATCGTTGGCCGAGAATTGAATAAAGGAGGCGAGAATTGGGATCTCATCCCGCTGGATCATGGCCACGGCAACGCGCTTCAAACGGCTCGCCCATTGCGGTAGAGCCTCTATCGCCGTCTCGATTTCTCCGAGCTCAATTCTGAGCCCCCGGAATTTGACTTGCGTGTCCTCCCTCCTTCCCACGAGTTCTACGTGTCCATTGATGTTGAACCTGGCGAGATCTCCTGTCTTATACAGACGTCGTTCACCCGTATTGGCCAGCCAGGGTACATCTGTTAGGAATGCACGGCGAGTTTCTTCTGCCCTGTTGAGATATCCTTGCGCAAGTGTCTCTCCGGTTACTATCAGTTCCCCGACACATCCGATGGGGACAAGGCGATTGTGATCACGGGCGTCGACGATCCATAGTCCAGCGGCTAATGGTGTTCCCACATCACCGACGGCAGATGCTTGGGTAAGCTCGCCCATGGCGCATGCAATACCAGCCTCGGTCGGCCCGTAGGCATTAACCATGTATTTCACAGGCGAGTCCTTGCCTCCCCATTTGCGTAGCAACTCACGGTTGGCCATTTCGCCACCAATCGCGAGTGTGGTCAAGCTCGGCACTTGGGCCGGATCTAGCAAATTGGCCACGGTAGGCGTCAAGTCTGCGAAGTTGATCCCATTTTCCCGGATGTAGTCTTCAAGATCGCCCACTCCCAGCGTCTCAGATGGGACATGCACACAGCCGCCGGAGGCGAGGACAGCGAAAATGTCGACCACGCTTGCGTCGAAGACATAGGAGCTGAACTGAAGGGAGTGCCGTGTATTGTCATGTCTGTAGCGCCTCGCGTGTTCTAGGATGGACCAGCTGGCGGCTTTGTGTTGCATCACCACGCCCTTGGGAGTTCCAGATGTCCCCGAGGTAAATATAACGTAGGCAACGTCGTTGGGGGATGACTTTCGTAGTTGTTCGCGATAAGTGTTGGTTGCCAGTGAGAGCCTCTCCGTGGTTAGCACAAGCTTCTGAACTGGGAACTGCCTCCGGTCTTCCTGTAAAGGCGATGCGACGACGACACGTGCATTAACTTCGTTGATAATCCATTGCATACGAGCGTCAGGGTGATTTGTGTCAAGCGGGACGTAGCCCGCGCCGGCCTTCATAATCCCCAAGATGCCGATGATCATTAATTGGGATTTTTCGGTACAGATGGGCACGAAATCCCCTGGCCTGACACCGTAATCACGTTGCAAGATACAGGCCAGGCGGTCTGCAGCTTCAACCAACTTCGTGTAGGACATTTGGCCATCATGGCAGTCGATAGCAAGCTGATCCGGATACTTCTCCGCGGCCCTCTCCACTAAATCATGAAGCTGCATGGGAGCACCTTGGTCTCGAGAATTCCATTCGACGACGCGTTGGAGGTCTGCTCCTAAGGCAAGCTGCCACAATACCGATTGAACAGATCCCTGCCCGCCTGCGTACTGATGAAGGGCGCTTATCATTTGTTGGAAATGTTCAAGGATGTGGGTGACCTCGAGCTTCGATAAAAGTACCTCGTCGTAGGCCGCCGAGACAGAAATCTCGTCTTTCGCCTTGTTCTGCACGCACTCGACAACGAGACCAAAGGGCTCTTTAAAGTCATCCTGGATCTCAGAATCCGTTAGGCGCTGTAAGCCCAGAGGTAGGGAGTCGCTTCCGATCTGGTCCGGTTGGATAACGAGAAGGTTTGCAGATGCGCAAGCGTCACGGGCGGATTGGTTGATCTCTCGAATTCGGCCCAGGCCGAGGTGCTCAAATGGGAGCATATCGAGCGCTTGATCTTGGACTTTTTGGAGAAGGCTAGTCACGTCGGCATCAACGTCGAACTGTATCCGCACGGGCACGGTAGCGATCGTCGGGCCAATAATGGCGTCAATCCCAGCCAGGGGAGCAGTGCGGCCAGATAACGTTGTCGCGAAACAGACGTCCTTTTCAATCCCGGACGAGCGACTTCTCATGGCAAGAATCACGGCCCAAGCCGCGCGAACAATGGTTGAGAAGGTGAAGGGACTCGTCGAGTCCCATATGAGAGAACCGCTCAATGTTTGGCTGGTCTTGGAGCTGGCCTGGGGAACGTAGTCTGGTGAGGGAAGTACGGGGAAAGGCTCGGGTTGATGTCCGTTTAATTGGTCTTCCCAGAAGGAGATGGCTTCAGAGCTTTCAATACGCTGTATGAAATCGACAAACGCCCTGTACGGCGGTCGAGCTCTTGGGAGGATCGCCGTTTCGAATGCATGCTGTAGGTCATCCCAGAGCGCCGCAGAGGAAAAGCCGTCAAATACGGCATGGTGTCTCCACGTTTCAAAGACGAATCTCTCACCCGAGGGCCGGAGCCTGTATCGAACAAGAGGTGCACCAAGCTCCATCCGCATAGCCGAGTCCGGTTCACTATCATCATCTATCCACTCGCTCGGACAGTTCGTAACCACTTGCATCAGGCGCATGCCCTTGGGGGTCGAGACTGCGCAGATCCGGGTGCGCATGATAGGATTGGCTTCGTGGACGAGCTGCCAGGCATTCCGGAATCGAGAAATATCAGCAGATTGGGGGATAGTAAATTTGCTGTGGTCGATGTAGGACCCAGGTTGCCTCAGGGTCGAAGCCATTAATGACTCTTGAATCGGGGCACAAGGGTAAACTTCCTCAATGTCGTCAGGGGACAGGCCGCAGGCTTCGGCGGCTTGGAGTCGCAGCTTCTCGGTTAGGGGCGCGTCGTTCGTGATGGCCGTCTTGATATTGCCATTTTGATTCTCTAGTTTGGCCACGCGCCGGTTCTCCTCGACGTGGCGAGCCATGGCTTCCAATTGAGGGATGCGCAAGATATCCGCCACCTCGAATTTGAACCCGAGTTCACGACACAAGGACGCCAGACCGATGGCATTAAGAGAATCACCACCAACGCGAGTGAATTGAGTGTCCAATCCGATAAGTTTGGGGTCGATCTTGAGAACCTGCGCCCAGAGTCCCTGCAGAATCCGTTCGGTAACGCTTGCGGGCTGTCGTAGAACTGCTGGCGCAGCCTGATATGGCAGGATCTGTTCCGGTGTCAACTTTTCCCAAAGGGTTTTCAACGCTTTCCGGTCGGTTTTGTTACTGAGCGTGAGAGGAATCCTGGCCAACGGAAGGTAAACTCGCGGAACCATGTACGGCGGAAGAACACCATCGATGCGAGCTTGTACGCCTTCGATAATGTCGCAGATATCGCCGGATGGAGATAAGAGTGGACTACCGTTGTCGGACTGGGCCTGCTGAGTGATCCTAAGGAAGGCAACGAGTTGATCGGAGCCGCCTTCTCGAGAGGCAACCTTGTCTACCACAGCTGACACCACAGCTGGGCATTGTTCGAGGTTGTATTCAACCTCGCCCAGCTCAATACGGAAACCATTTAACTTGACTTGGAGGTCACGCCTTCCAATGTACGTTATGGACCCGTCGGCGTTTCTGGTAACAATGTCACCGGTGGCGTATAATCGTTCTTCGCCCGGCCTGACCCACTGATACTGGATCCCGTCGATGAAGCAGGCTCGGGTGCGGGCTTCGTCCTTAAAGTATCCCCTCGCGAGAGTAGGTCCCGAGATCAGTAACTCTCCAGGGCAACCAACAGGTGCGAGAGATTCGTAGTTTCCTCGCTCCACGACCCAAAGATGCGTTCCGATGGCGAATCCGATGTTGTTCGGGTCGCAGTCGGTCTTCATATCAGGGTTTCGGCATGCATCAACGCAGGTCTCTGTTGGACCGTATGAGTTGATCAAGCACACGCTTGGGCTCCATTCACGCAAAATCGACTTTGATAAAGGCTCTCCACCCGAGCGGAGGGTCTTGAGTGATGGCACCAGGCTCGGGGACCCAAGGAGATTCTGGATAGTTGTCGGCGTTAAGAACGCTAACTCAATTCGACAGTCGTTGATGAAGCCAGACAGATCTCCGAGCCTTCTCTCAGCAGAGGGTATGTAGAGGCATCCGCCGTGGAGGAGTGTCAGATAAATTTCTATAACATTGACGTCGAAGGTATATGCGGCGAATGACAAGGTGCGGGTTCCGACTTGATAATTCATTTTGATGCCATTCACCAGCGCAGTTGTGGCTAGAGCAGAGTGTTCAATCATGACACCCTTTGGGGTTCCTGTGCTTCCAGAGGTGAAAAGAATGTAGGCAAGGTCCGAGGGCGACCGCGAATCTCCATGTGAGCTTCCCATCAAGGCATTCTCAGTTTCACCAGATGTCGAGGGCGCCGATTCGTAAAGCTGCTCGACGTCCCAAAAAGCAGCCTCGATCTCAAGCGATTGTGCTAGTTCGTAATGATCGAATGTGCACAACACGATCCGAGCTTCGGTTTCCTTGATGAGGAAGTGGAGTCGTTCTCGGGGCGCATCCGTGGGTAGGGGGACATAGGCGGCTCCCGCCTTTAGAATCGCTAGCATAGAAGCGATCATAACCGAGCTCTTGGTCATCAAAAGAGGCACCAGATCACCACGGCGAACTCCGAGTTCAGATCGGAGAATCTGTGCTCCAGCTGAGGATAATGCATCCAGTTGTGCGTATGTCAGACTTGCATCTGGACCGTGGACAGCGGGTAGACCACTCCATTGAGATACATTGGTGGTGAAGATCTCGTCTACAAGTCGATGTGAGGCCTCAATATCTGTGCTGTTCCACTCTTGTTCCTGGCTAAGCCTGTCCGAGCCAGAGATACGCAAATTCCCAAGCTTCACAGCGCCGCTGCTACTTAGCTGGGCCAAAGTTTGAGAAAAGTGATACGCCATCCAGTGTGCGTCGTCTTTAGAAGTGACACGGTCGTCGTAAATAATAGACACGGTAATCTCGTCCTTAGCTGTAGCTTGAACATCGACTATGAGACAATCGGAATTGATGAAACCCTTTGCTAGCTCAGCCTGGGAAGTGAGGAGAGCGGCCGGATTGTCCGCTGTCTCATTGGCCGCTGGGGGTTGAACGACGAGCATAGAGTGGAACTTGCATGCTTGGCTGGCACTCTTGCTCACCTTGCGGATATTAGACAAGCCGTATTGTTCCCATTGTGTGGCCTCAAAAATCTCGCGCTGAACTTGTTGGAGATATGCTTGCACACTCTGCTCTTTGGTCGGGCGTAATCGACGAGGTATGCTCGCTATAGTTGGGCCCATTAGTGTATCAATGCCAGGGATGGGTACGGTCCGACCAGATCGGATGACGCCAAACAAGACATCTTCGCAGTCGAGATACCGTCCGAGTAGTGTGCCCCATGCAGCCTCGGCAAGAACTGCCAAAGAGTAGTCGGTATTGTTCACAGAGGCGGTAGTGAAGGCGTATTTCTGGTTAGTAGAGGAGTCCATGCTTGACTGGGCCTGGGGAAGAGGTGCGGTTTGGGCATCTGCTAGCTGGTTCTGCCAATATTGCCGCGCATCTGGGCAGTTGTAAATCTGCAATGAGTGGCGTACAAAGCTCGCGTAAGGTTGTGTTAGCGTGAAGTTTGAGTCGCCTTCGAAGTAGAGCGCGCGGAGATCATCTTTGAGTATGTTCATGGACCAACCGTCGAATACGGCGTGGTGTTGCGTCAGGACCAGATACGTGTTGCCTTGGGCGCTGAGAAGTGCACACCTAGAGAGCCTAGTCCCGTACTCTAAAGGAACAAGGCTGTCTCGAAGCAAAAACTGCTGCAAATCATCCGTGGAAGTTTCTTGCGGGGCTGCGTCCTCCCGAAGGACAACTTGTAACGCTCGATAATCCTGATCCAGTATTATTCGGGCACGGAGAATGTCATGTCGTTTCCATAATGCGTCAATAGAACGAGACACTTTGGAGACGGATACCTGCGCTGGTAGACGGAACACTTCTTGGTTGAGGAAGGCACCCGGCGTTTTGGCAGAGGCAACCATCAGGTCCTCTTGAATAGCAGTACAGGGATACGCGTCAATGATGCGGTCCACAGGAACATTACATGCAGCGGCCATGCGGGATAGCTGGTGAGGGTCTTTGCTTGATGCTGGAAGCAGAGAAAATGGCGCAAGGGGGCCATGGTGACCGTTGACAGCCACTGGAGAAGCCTTAGTTGGCGGACCCTCCGCGCTTGCCGCGAGATTCTCGAGAGTTGTAGACCGGAACGCTTTGGTAGCATCGATGTTTAACTTGCGCTGGCGGGCAACTGCCAAGAGGCGTATCATAATGATTGAGTCGCCGCCCAGCGATAGGACCGAGTCATCGAGGCTAATTTGATCCTGCGGGATGGACATGACTTCTTCAATGCTATCAAACAGCTTCTTTTGGGATTGAGTCTGCGCTGGGCGTCTTTGAAGCTTCTGCCGGATTCTGTATTGGTCAATGGAAGACTCTACGGAAGCTCGAAGTCGGCGGCGATCAGTCTTTCCCGATGTTGTCATCGGCCAGCTGGAGCAAGGGACGTAGACGGACGGAATCATGTAGTCTGGAAGAACCGATCGAAGTCGGCTCTGAGATTCAGTCACGGCAGATGCGTCAATCTGGCTTGGGGCTAGCGGACCCGCGTATGGCTCGGTGCTGCCCTGGGACATGAGAATGAAAGCCACGAGGGTGGATTCTTGCAGGACTTCCACTACGCAGTCAGAAACCCCACCGCACCTCCTGATATGCCATTCAATCTCAGAAACGTCAAGCCGTTGGCCATGGATCTTAGCTTGGAGGTCTTTCCGACCCAAGTACACCATTGACCCGTCATGGCAGTAACACGCCAGATCTCCTGTTTGATAGTAGCGGACTGGCGACGTGAGGCCGGGCCAAGGAGCCCATGGGGGATTAACGCCAAAGACGTGTCTTGTCAGGTCTGGTTGGTTGAGGTAGCCGCCGGAAACGGTTTCGCCACAGATGACTAGCTCTCCGACGGTGCCCACTGGAGCTAGTCGGTTCGGATCGTCGGGAAGGACTAAGAACATAGCGCATGCGGTTGCCTTGCCGATATTTCGGGGACCAATTTCGCTCAGGTCAAAGTTTGTGGACGAGTGTACAGCTGCTTCCGTCGGGCCATAGCCATTCATGATCTGAACACGGCGTGATACGTCTCGGGAGGTCCACTTTTCGATGACCTGGGTCGAGGGCGGCTCTCCAACGAGCATCAAACATTGGACTGACGGTAGCTGTGCAGGCTGAAGAAGCGAGGCCACCGTTGGGGTAAGAATCATGTGAGTGACTTGAAGCGAGTTTGCGGCGTGGCCTAGAGTGCCGTCGATGCGTTGATTCCGGGTCGGAATGCAAACACAGCCACCGGTGATGAGGGTGGCAAATATTTCCATGAGGCTGGTATCGAAGGAACAGGATGCGAATTGGAGCATTCTCGTGTTCGTGTTCAATCCCATGTTCTCGCTTACATCTGAGAGGGACAGGGCAATGGCGCTGTGAGGCACCACCACTCCCTTTGGCGTGCCTGAGCTCCCAGAGGTGAAGAACACGTACGCAATGTCCGACGATACGGGTACCTCGCTGATGACGGACGAAGATTGATTTGGCATGCCGTCTACATCATGGAGCATCCCGTCGAGCACATGGACTTGAAAATTAACAAAGGTTTGGACTTCAGAAGCCTCTGTCAAAATGAGCGCATCCCCAAGTTCTGCGAGGAGAGTGTGCCGCCTATCAGCTGGCACCGTTGGGTCGATTGTCACAACGGCTTTGCCGGCCTTCCACGTTGCTAGCGTAGCCATGACCACAGACGCAGGATCTCGGTGACAGAGAACGACCCATCGCTTGTCCCACGCATGTCTTTGGATAGCACCGGATAACATCGTAGACTCGGTATCTAGCTGCCTATACGTTAGTTGTCGGCGAGGAGCATCACCATCTCGTCCCATCAGCGATTCCACGGCGGGAGAATCTGGTTGTCGGAGCGCCTTTTCCTGGAACATCTGACAGATGTTCCGACCCGGGGCTTTGGGCGGTTTAGGATTCCACATCGAAATCTGCTCCTTGTCGAAAGCGGTAATCAGATTTAGTTTGGACACTGCCCTATGCGGCTGTGAAAGCTCCGCAATAGCCTGGCTCAACTGCTGAATGAACCGTGTCGCCTCAACTGAGGAGAGGCAGGCCGGGTCGAATTCTACTTTTAGGTCCACGCTTCCTGTTGCGGGGTTGGCGTGTGCGATAATCACAAGCGGATACTCAACGTGCATGGAAGACTCGTCGTCTATGAGGTTTCCGATGATATCGCTTCCCTGCTCAGTACTGGCGAGCTCATCAGATCCCTGTTGGAGCACAAGTAGAGTCCGGAATCGGGCGGCATTGCGAGGGCCTTGCGCTGGCAATTGGGCAATATTCTGTAGACCGTAGTGCTGATGTTGGCGCATATCGACTACCAGATTTTGGACTTGTTCCAGGAAACCCGATGCCTCTTGCTCCCGAAGTATGGCAACGCAGATGGGCACGGTCGACAGCGTAGGTCCGGCAATATTCTCCAGCTCGGGTATATCACGGCCAGAAAAGGTCATTCCGAAGCAGACCTGATCCGCGAAGCTGTAGGCCCCGAGGAGAAGGGCTGTGGCACCAGCGACCAGGGTGCCGGCGGAAATACCGCACTTTTTCGTGGCTTCGAGAGTAATAGTTGTAGTCAGGCGGACATGTTGAGTTGCCCCGACCCGAGCTTCGTCTTCGCAGGGTGGGAAAGTAGCCAGAGGAGCGTCATGGAGAGTCTTTTCCCAAAATTCGCGAGCCGCCTCCGAGTCTGTAGATTCAAGATAATCCACAAACTTTCGGTAAGGCACAGCTGAATTCGCTGCATAACCGGGATGGGCATAGCGAGAATTCACATCTCGGAGCAGGATCTCTATTGTGGGGCCATCATATAACGAGTGATGCATCTCAATCCGCAACCGTGGCCGGCCAGGTGCCGATGTCGTGTCGATTTGATATTGGAAGGGACCCGTTGTTTTCGCGTCGCTGGTCGAAAAGGATCCCTTGCGTACGACCTGCATCAGGCCCTGGGTGGAAGAGACGAGGCTGGTTCGTAGAATTGGGGTGTCTAATACGACGCCTTCAACGGCCCGAGTAAGTCGAGAGACATCGACACTCTCTCCCAATTCAAAGGCCATCTTAGCGCTGTAAGTGCCTTTGCCCTGCATTGACACTGCCATGAGGCCTTGTTGGAACGGAGTTGCGGGATAGACGTCCTCAATCTCGTCCAAACCCAAACCAAATTGCTCTGCGACTTCATTCCACACATCCTCAGACACTAGAACACGAGTCATATTTGCCGGTTGAGTTTGCCCATCGACACTGCTGCGTTTGTCTCCATTGCCATTTTTTCCTAGCTTATACCGAGCAACGGCAGCCAGGTCCTTTAGTCGCGGATGACGGTAGATCTGCTGGACGGTTATTTCCAAGTTGTGCTCCTTCGCCGCGCTCACAAGCTTCATCGCAGAAAACGAGTCGCCACCGAGCCGGAAGAAGTCCGCCGTCACTCCAAACTCTCCACCGGTAGGGAAAACCTTCTTGAAGACGGCACTCATGATTCTCTCCATTGGCGTGCTCGGTTCGATGGCTTCCGTATCATCCTCAACCTCCGCCTCTTCGTCGTCAGACATGGCGAGATTCTCCAGGGGGACTTTCCGCAACTCATCCCTGAGTCGCTTGTAGTCAACCTTATCCGACATCGTCGAGGGGATGTAACTGACGGGGATGAAAAGGCTTGGAACGTACGCCCTAGGCAGCAGCTCCAGCAACTGTCGTCGGCCATCGCCACACATCTTGCGGAATTCCGAGGTCCAGGAATCGACGAGAATTAAGCGCTCTTTGGACTCGGGAACGGCGCTAGCCGGGACAAAGGCTGCGAGTTTAGAGATGCCATTTTGGTCGACAATGCACTGGACCACAGCCGAGGCAAAACTATCACCCAGTTTCCGCAAGCGATGTTCTGCCTCTCCTGGGTCGACGCGAATGCCGTTAATCTTGATCATGCGATCTCGACGACCTAGAATACGGACGGACCCATCTAGTTCGTACCGTCCGATGTCTCCCGTGAGATATACGCGAGATGGCAGAGGCGATCCTTCCAGGAGAGGCAGATCAACGAATTGCTGGGCTGTGAGGGAGGGATTGTTGAGATAGCCTCTGGCGAGACTGTGCCCGGCAATAGCGATCTCGCCGGCACAGCCAAACGGTGCCTCGTACAGGCGGCCCGAGTCGTCGCGTCGGAGAATCAGGTGCCACCCCGTGACATTGCGGCCAATGACGCCGGGATCAGAATCGATGTCTTGAGGTTCCGTAACCGTTGTTGTGATAGCTGCCTCTGTCGGCCCATATGCGTTGAGAAGGCGGATCCTGGGCGCCCAAGTCCGAATAAGTCCCCGGTTCGTCATCTCCCCTCCCGTCATGATCGTCTTCAAGCTCTCGCCATCTTCTAATCGGATCAGTCCCGCCATTGACGGCGTCAGGATGGCTGAGTTAATTTTCATTTTCCGGACGGCTTCGGATAGCCCGTTGAGACGCTCATCCTCGGTTGGGATGCAAATGCAAGCCCCCGATATTAGGGGAATAAAGATGTCTGAGATGCTAACGTCATAGACAAAAGCTGAAAACTGCAGGTGGCGATAGCCAGGCTGGAGGCCAAAGACTCGCGCGAGATGGGTAAGACTGGTGCTCATGGCTCGGTGTTCTAACATGACGCCTTTGGGTGTTCCTGTGCTGCCGGATGTGTACATTAAAACTGCCAGGTCCGATGGGCGACCTTTCCTTGTAATTTTCACACTCGACGTGCGAGTACCCGAATCCCTGGGATTTAGGTGGGTTTCATCAAGCGCAATGAGCTGCTTCCCAAGGCTTTCGTACTGACTCTTCAAGCTGGTCGAGCAAATCAGGGCAGAGGCTCCAGCATCGTCGACAATTCGCCGGACACGCTCAAGTGGCCAACTCGGGTCTATCGGCAGGTAAGCTGATCCAGTTTTGAGGATAGCAAAGATGGCTACGACGGCCAGAGCACTCTTCTCCATAGCAATCGGAACCACTGCGCCTTCAGGAACATGGCAAGACTGAAGGAGAAAAGCCGCCAGTCTCGTGGAAGCGTCGTTTAGTTCTTTGAAGGACAAAGTCTTTCCCGTGGAACTTTGATACACAGCATTGCTGTCAGCAAACTTGTTTGCACTCATCTCCAGCAAATTGTGTAGACAGACATCGACTGGAGGTCCGTAAGCATCCGCCCACTGCCGCAAGCGGGAAGAATGATTTTCGGGTGTCATTTGGATTTCCTGGACTGTTGCCTTAGCGGATAGGTTCGTTAGGCTCAGGAGCGCCTGGTTCAAGTGCTCCATGATGATCTGCGCATGCTGGCGGACGATGCAGGCAGGATCGGAATTGCAGTTAATCAAGACCCCCTTGTCTCCGGGAATCAGCTCAAGAGAAAATGGAATGCTGTCTGCTAACCCGGACGTTTGCCCGTGGACTTCTTCCCAAAGACCAGTACCGGCCAGACGTTCGTCCTCGGGCTGTACAACCACGAGTGTCTCTAGATTGCAGGCGGCCTTAGCTCCCGGGCCACAATTCTTGATGCGCTCAAGGCCAAACTGCTGATGGGGGCCGATGGCGAGAATTTGGGCGTGAATTTGCTGGAAGAAGTCTGCAAGGCTTCTTTGGCGATCCACTTCAGTCCTGAAAGGCACGCACGCAAATACAGGCCCGATCATTTGGTACACTCCATCGACCGGCGCCTCACGTCCAGCCCGGATCAAACCCAGAGAAACGTCATCGACGTCGCTATGGGTGGCGAAAATCAACGCCGTGATACCATATAGGATGACCGCTGGGGTGACTCCGAATCGGGTCGCAAGTTCCTTCAGGTCTAGGGTCACCATGTATGTCTGGTGATCCGTAGCGTGGACTTGGCGATGCGAATCCTGCGGCTTGGACAAGAATGAGTCGGAACCGCTCTCGCCGAAGCCTTGGAGGTAGTCAGTCCAGAATTCATGCGACGATTTCTCTAGGCGTTGCTGTTCTGTGAGGTAATGGCGCACGTAGTGTGCATAGGGAGGAGAGTCTGCTGCGTTGACGGGTTCGTCAAAGTAGAGCTTCTTAAGCTGGTTGAGCATCAACGAAAGCGACCATCCATCGATGATGCTATGGTGAATCTTGAGGTGGAACGTCCACCGCCCTCTCTTCTCATCCCAGCGAGCCAGACCTCGGCACAAATCAGAGCCCAGTGTCATCGGCGCCTCGTAAAGCGATTCGCTCCAGTCGCGATGATCGCGTCGAACTTGGACTTGCAGAAGCTGCTGTGCACTAGCGTCCCAGATGAGGCGATTCCGAAGCGCGGGATTGAAGTCTAGCATATCATTCCAAGCCCGCTGCAAACGGCTGATTTCGATATCCCTGAGCAACGTCCAGCTGAAAATACAGAGATAAGATCCCGGGCATTTGATGTCCAAGGCCATGAGTGCTGATTGATACGGGGTACAGGGGTAAATGTCTTCAACCGATGCAAGAGCTACCCCACAACTGGAGGCCGCTTCCTCTATCAGAGGGGCCAGAGGTCTGCCGGGAGGCGTCAGTTCGAAAGGACGATAGGGGGCAGGCGACAGCGACTGAGCTTCGGACACCGTCAATCCGCTGGCTACGTGGCGACGGACAACTTCCTGAATGGTTTTGGCGGCAAAGATATCAGCCGCGTTGACAGGGATATTGGCTTTTCGCGCGCCGTTGGCCATTCGAATGACGTCTAGAGAGTCGGCTCCGAGGTCCGCCAAGGAATCAGTGACCTCAATGGTAGCAACGGAGCGCAGAAGAACCTCGGCCCATACTGACTGCAGACACCGTTCTTCCGCGCTACCAGCGCCACGACGGTCGTCTTGCGAAACGGCTCTATATTGGTCTATGAGAGTACGGAACATGTCTTCGCCCAGCTCTTCCAGCCAGGATTGCAAATGCAATCGATCAATTTTTCCACTGGACGTCAGAGGTATTTCATCGATAGGCCACCAAGTCTTGGGTATAGCCATAGGCGGGAGTTGAGCTGACGTCGTACTCTGGACTCGATGGAGGACAGACGAAATCTCCCTCGACGGCTCAAGAAGCCGAAACCGTGGCTTGTTGGGAGGTAAGAGAGTGTTGTTGGAGTCGGCGTCTAGAACGAGAAAGGCGCAGAGGCGACCAGACGACAACCCCTGTCGTGGCATGAGAACCACGCATTTCCTTGCGTCCGAGCAAGATATAATAGAGGCTTCTACATCGGCAAGGTCCAGCCGTATACCACGAATCTTGACCTCTGTATCCTTTCGACCAATGAGTTTGATGGTGGAGACGCCTGTCGGGGAGACATGAGAGAAGCCCAAGTCTCCCGTTCGATAGAACCTGACACCATCGATGGAGAGCGTCCGCTCTTCGGTGGCTGCGCTTTTGGATAAGTAGCCGCGGAGGATCTGGGGACCAGCCACACAGATTTCTCCGACTTCGCCGGCTGAGACGGAACGGGTCTCACCATCAGCCAAAATCCGTACGTCCAATCCCGGAACGGCACGACCTACACACCCAGCATCGATGTCTGTATTCGTACTCAGGTCTTCGACGGTACAAACAATGGTCTCAGTAGGGCCATAAGCATTGAACAGGTGGACGGCATGTCTCCATTTGTCGGCAAGTTGCTGGGGCAAAATCTCACCGGAGCTCGCCAGTACACGGAGATCTGGCACTCCGCTTGGATCGATTGTTTGAATGACCGTCGGCGTCAGCTGCGCGTAAGTCACGCGTTTCCTTTTCAGGAAGGCCGTCATATCCTCCATCATGGCCTCTCGCGGCGCCATGATGAGACAACCGCCGCACGCAAAAGTCATGAATAGATCCAGACCAAAAATATCGAAGGTTGGCGCTGCGAACTGCAGCGTGCGCGTTTGTGAATCAAGGCCAAACATTTTTGTGAGCTCCAGGGCGTTGTGCCTCACAGCACGGTGCTCAATCATGACGCCCTTTGGCGTACCAGTCGAGCCAGAGGTGAAGAGAATATGGCAGAGATCGTGTTCCGACCGACCGGCATCAATAGTAGCATGGTCGGGGTCTTCGGTGGAATAAGCACGGAGCTGTCCGTGTTGTAGCAGCTTATCCAGTGACGTGAATGGAATGTCGGCCCCCGCATGTAGGGCGCTTGAGGAGGCGGAGCCTAGGAGGAGACCGGCATTGGATGACTGCAGGATGTATTGGATCCGATCTGCAGACGCATCATCCGGCAGCGGGATCCATATCATGCCCGCTTTCAAAACAGCCAGTACGGCTATGACGAGTAAGGGAGATTTCTCCAGGGAGAGTGCCACAACACCCCGCCCAGGAGATAAAGTCTCGCGCAAGTACCATGACAGTGAGTTGGACTGCTCGTTGAGCTCGCGATAAGTGAGACGACCATGGGGGTGTTCTAAAGCACAGCTCTCTGGGCTCTTACGAGCTTGATTTTGGAAAATCTCATGCAATAGCATATTGGTAGGTTCGTCCATATTGGGTCTGTAGTAGAAATAGTTGAAGTAGGAGGAATAATTGATATAAAATTCAACGTCGATGCTCTGGTCATTCTAGTTCCGACATCAGAATCAAGCAACTCAATCTCTAGAGCTGCCCTCGATAATAAGGATGTGAGATCTTGGTGTTTTTGACATGTACGAAGTACATCGAGTCCACATGAACTCCGCAGGCCTTGCAGACCAGGAGAAAGGAATTCATCAGCTCGCCTTTCCCGGTTTCTATTATGGGATCTACCATTAGTTTTCCGACTGAGCCGGATCAGGCAAGCTAAGTTGATGAGAAAAGCAAACCGCAGGAGACCCGTCGCATGCATTGCAGATCCAGGGTAGCGACGCCGTCGTGATTTCAGGCCAATATTGTCAAGAGAGGCGGAACATGGCGTAAGAATACCCGGGCCAAGCTCTCTCTCCCTCTCGGTGCAACCAATGATGTTGATAAATAACGGTGTTATTCGCCGAGTGCCTCCGTCTACCAACATCATTTTACTTCACGAGCTTAACTCCTACAACAAACAAACACTTTATTGAAATTGTGCGTCCGCCAAGTAGAGAACCCTTGGCTCCATTCACTATGCTCGACCATCTCTCAACTCACCTGAACGTACCACTGAGTATCGTGCTAATCGGCTTGATATTCGTCCTCAAACGTCTCTATTTTCACCCCCTAAGCAAATTCCCGGGACCTACGCTCCCATCATTGTCTAGCTTTTACCAGTTTTACATTTTCTGGACCCGCCGGGAGGGTGACTGGTACAGCGAGCTTCACGAGAAATACGGTACTTTAGCCCACTTCTAGCACCAGCCATGCCATAACCCGCCCCTATCCTTCCAAAAGGTCTGTCCCTGTGCTAACTTGGGTTCGTTTTACCTTGTAGGCCCAGTAGTGCGATGCGGGCCGAACCACCTATCATTTAATGATCCTTCTCTAGTTTCGATCGTCTATCACAGCAAGGTCGACAAAACAGGGTTCCACCAAGAGTTTTCCTGTCCTGGTGCTGTCTTTAACCAAAAGTCCCATGCAGATCATGCAGCTGCCAAGCGTCGCTTCGGACATGCCGTAAGTGGCGACTGAATATCCAAACAGAAATAAACAGACTAACCACTTCTTTGGATGGCAGTATTCCCTGCCGCGAGTTCGAACTCTTGAAAGTGCGTTCGACGATCAAATTGCCAAGTTCATCTCGAATCTCAGCGTCGCGGCCAACGAAACGCCAGTGGTCAATGTGGGCCTGTGGATCATGTAGGCGATCCGCTCCGCTTGTAGGCGTTTCAGCTACGCCACGGCCAGAAGCTAACGTCGGTTCGTCCCGCAGGTACTTCTCCTTCGACATAATCACAGCTGTTGCCCTCGGTACCCCAGTGGGCTTTATGGACGCCAAGGGGGACGTTCGTGATCTTATTGCGAACATGGAGGAGACAGCGGGTTTCCAGCAGCGGCTCTCCCTCTACCCGCCAATCGGGGCATTCGCACGAAACAATCCATTGGGACGCCGCCTGTTCGTTTCGACTGTGGATGATCAGCGGGGACTAGGAAAATTCATGGCGGTGAGACAGCCAGCCACAACACTAATAGATCTCGGCCGACGTACCTGAACTAACGGGAGATTACACAATTCTGCATTCACTAGGAAATACGAACCGTTGTTGAGCAGCGCCAATCAGGTTCTGGCAAACCTCAATATGCGAACTCACTGCTTGATCAATGGCTCGCGTCAGCAGGGACGGATGGCCAGGGAATCCCGCGGCAGGAGATCGAAGACGAACTCCTCATGGGCATGTAAGTAAACAAGACCAAATGACTGTCCCTGTAGTTAACTTCATTACTGAGCCCATGTCGTCGAGGACATGGGTAAAGGAATTTGAATGTTATTGACTCGTCGGCTCCAGGATGGCCGGACCCGACTCCATTGCCCTCATGACGACGAATCTGATTTTTCTTATTGCCAATGACCCCTCGGTTTTCTCCAGGGCCCAAGCAGAGATCGACAATGCATACACCCAAGGCCGCCTTTCTGGGCCCGTCCCCACCTATGACGAATGTCGTAACCTACCTTTTGTGACTGCCTGTGTTAACGAAGGTCTGCGCTACATTGCCTCCACTTTCCCCCGTCGGAGAAGTTCTACACGACCCCTGCTCCTCGATGGCAAGTACGTACCTGCTGGGACTTCCATCTCATCAAGCGCTGCTTCTATTGGACGCCACCCGGCCATCTATGGAGATCAAGCGGACCAATTTCTCCCGGACCGATGGCTGGACGCCTCGCCCGAGCAGCTGCAAGAATGGGCCCGACTCGACGTCCATTGGGGAGTGGGCGTGCGTAAATGCCTCGGAAAGCACGTCGGGCTGATGGCCCTGTACAAAACTATCATCATGGTATGTCTTGGTCCCCCGCTCCATTTACTACTTTGAGACTTTGTCGCCGTTGTCGTTGGACGATTAAACTAATATTCCCCGCCCTTGCTCTCTTTTAGCTCATTCGGGCGTTCGACCTGCGGCTAGAAGCCTCGACGTCGATCAACCGGTGGAGCTATCCGTCATCAGAGAAACTTCTCATTACGCAACGTATCAATTAGAAGGATGGCAGTGGTAGAATCTGGAATTAGACCGACCAGCACCGGGCCTCTCATAATCTAGGATCATCATTCATTGAGAGGATGAGGGGCAATTCCAGGTACTGATGGGTCTAGACGCTGACATTGGAAGCTGAAGGTGAACCAACTAAGCTGGATAAACTACTCAATATCAATATATTACGTCTAAGCGAAGTACGGACCCGGCGTGGACCCTCAAAGGGGACTCCATGGGGGGCTACACTGGAATGGAAGTTTTAGGGCAATTTAAAATGGAGAGAATCTAGGGACTAATGTATAGCCAATAGTATAGCCTAGAGTTGAGGTCTATCAACCCTACAGTATCTCTACGCCCCCAACTAACGAGAGGTCAGAGCTGTTGCTATCCTGGGACGTTGGACAAGACGTGAAATACTAGTCACAAAGTGAGGTAGGAGTTAAGAGCTCTCCGTTACTATTTCTGTATCCTGAACCTTGCATCTCGGCGCAGCTAAGCTAAGACATGTTGTCGATCGACCCTCTAATGAGGAACAAGTACCACCCCAGCTAGCCACACGAGTGAGTTGAAGATGAGACATGGAGTAATTAGTCCCCGTGCCCGTACAAGGTATCCCAAATCAGCATGCCAATCGGGACTTTAAGTGACAACAAGTACGAAGGTACAGTTCCAGGACGAGGAAATAGGTCAAGATGCAGTCAAAGCCTGGAAGCTGAGCACAGCCCAGCTTAAACATTATTATTGGTCCTTTAAACCTAAATCTGGCATCGTACACTCAGAGCTTAACACAAGTCCCTGGCTGCTCAGGCCAACATGATCCGTACTACAGTTTGTTTGGTAATTCGGCCACCCTCGCGATATCTAATATATAAGATATTGTATGTTTTCCTATGGCATTGATTGTTTCTAAATCTCCTCCTGATTAGATTCGCAGTGGGCTTTTTCAGCGACCACAGCATTGCCATGCCGTCGTCTACTATCACCCGCCGGCTCTACACGGCCGAGATGAGACCAGACCTTTGGCAATTCCTCGACGACCCCGGCCATCCCTTGAACAAGGCATGGCCTTATTTCCTCGACCAGGACGGCACCCAGAAACATCTCTCAACTAGACTCTGCGACTTTGTTAGCCTTCGAAAGTTCCAATGTGTTGTTGTGGAGTACAACACGGAAACGGGAGAAGAAGAATTGATCGCATGCAGCCGGTCCATCCCTTTCTACTGGGACGAACTCGACGAACTCGGTCCATCCAATGGACTTGATACTCACCCCGGCATTGCGCACACTCTACCAGACGGCGGCTGGGACACAATTGTGGCGCGGGGAATCCGCCAGTACATGGAGACTCATCCGGATGAGGCATCTTCATGGCCCTGGTCCTCACCCCCTGTCATGACCCTGGACCAGAAACTAGACCGGCTCCGATCATCGAACTCAAAACCACCAAACACACTTTGCGCTCTGTCCATTACCCTGCGAGCGGACCGAAGACAGATGGGTCTTGCGGAGCGCATGATAGAAGAGATGAAACAAACTGCGCGGAGGGAAAAACTGAGGGTCGTCGTTGTGCCGCTTAGGCCGACCAGGAAGTCGGCTCACCCAAACGTTCCGATGGAGGAGTACGTGACTTGGACTCAGGCGACCAAAACAGAAATGCCATACGGCCATGATCCACTGAGGCTAGCCTTTCCCAGTTCTGAATGGGAGACTATCGGGGATGCGTGCGGTGACAACGCCCTGCCGTTCGACCCCTGGTTGCGGAAGCACGTGCGTCTAGGGGGCAAAATAGTGAAGATCGCTCCGAGGAGCATGGTCGTCGAGGGAACCTTGGAGGACTGGAAGAATTGGACAGGAATAGATTTTACGTTGTTCTCCAAAGACGCTAATTATGCTCAGGGGCGTTCGAAGCGAGGATGTCTGGAGATACACGTCCCCGGTGGACTGGTTGGCGTAAAGATTTACCCACGGAAGCAGAAAGCAGTTTATATGGAACCTAACATTTGGGTTTACCACGAAATAGATTAGACTATGGTCGCTGATGGATAGTGACAGAGTTGTTTTGGTTTGGATTCGAGGCGAATCATTGTTACTTATGGATCAGCATTCCGTTCCCATTTGGCAAGGGCAAGAATAACTGGAGTTTCCCTTTATGCGGGAAATTTATAGGTAGACTTACTGAAGGAAGCCCCTCACGTCTTCGAGTCCGGTGATCACCCCCATCGCGGGCGCTGCTGCTGAGGAATACCATGGAGTCTTTATAGCCCAAATTGTTTATTTTAACAGATTTGAGGGGGGACTTTTCAGCGTCTCACAACTCACAGAGCTCTATATTCTGTATGAGTACTCTCCTCGCTGCGTATGGGACTGCTAGTGATCCAACTAGGACTGCGCCGGAAATGACAACCTTCTCACATTGGCACATAGTCTTGGAGAGGTTAACATGAAATGGAGAGTGCTCAACTGCTTCTGTTAGAGAGAGTGAGTGCTACAAAGGGCAATTGGCACGCCCCCTGGGGCTATCGAAGGGTCACAGACAAGCGGTCATAGTCTACGGACATTTGCCATGGACCTTCCCAGCATCGGTCGTCGCTTCCTTTGTACTAGGCCATATTATTCAGTAAGTTCATGTCCAATGGAAGCAAAAATTCCCATCCAATGTTGGGGGAAAGACTACGTGCTGGGATATTTCTTTCATCCAGTTGCGGAGTGGGTGGGTTTTGTCTAGATCGATGGCACTGGATGGATCGAGAAAAATCCGGGCGCCTTCTTGCCAGCACATTAGAGAAACATGAGTAATAGGGATGTTATTGAAACTACAAGATGACGGATACATGCTTGGGTGGCTCTCGGAAGACCTGATCACAACTGTTGGTCATCGGCATTTCGTTTTGTGGTAATACAGACTCGGCTTTGGATTTGAGTCAACAAGTGTCAGCCGCTCTCCTCTCCTGTCTGCCCAGCATAAATTAGACGACGACGATTATAATCCTTCATATGGTGCGATTCGTCAGCCGTGCAGCCAGAGTAAGGCAAGATGGGGTTTAGGGGGTGAAAGTGAATGTAACATCCTCTGGAGGAGGCGGGAAATATGATGGAGCCTTGCCGGAGGAGCCGTACACGAACCAATGATCGGCCAAAGCTTGCACAATTTGCACACGGCATTGGATCGACGCGGGCCCATCCGTACTTATTAGCCAGCTAGAACCAGTGGAAGATGGGGACGACGCATAGGCTGTAATAGCGTCGCGATGTTGCATCAAGGATTTTGGGATTCTCCGGAACCCCCGCTCCGCGAGCTCAACCGAGGCAATTTCCCGTTGCACGCCAGCAACCGCTTTGACACCGAGTTTCTTCACCAGCTTTGCTTCGCATTCTTTGAGGAAACGGCCTGGGCAACCCGACTAACAGAACGAGTATAGGACTCTCGGTTAATAGTAATTCCTCGTCCGGCTCACTCAATCCGGCCCCAATCCGAGATAATGACAATTTGTCATCTGTCGCCATCCTCCTTCTCCTCTGGTTCTAGCGTAGTTGCTCCATCCTGTGCCCTTCTTCAAAAGGCGCTCATGGCCGTGTCGCTAGTTTTGCTTTTTTGCTAGATGCAAGTAACAGACGGGCACTTATCCACCCAGGCAATATGACAGCCAGTCGAGGACAAGAACAATTTGGTATCGAGCTCGAGCTCATTACTCAAGAAAATAGCTCCACAAAATCCCGGGAAAAGATACCAAAGACGGGAGGTCAACCCAGCATCTCAGAGCCCGACGGGTCAGTGCAAGTCCCCATTTCTTCCGACGATGCGTGTTCCACAACGGTAACAACCATGAGTGCGACCAAAATCCGGGGCATCACCGTGATCACAACTCTGGCTGGTGTATCGTTCCTCAATACCATGGGCTCGGGTATCCTAATCGCCGCTCTACCGCGCATCTCCCGCGATGTCGGTCTCCCGCAGGCACTGATCCTTTGGCCTGCTGTCGTGTATGCCCTTGCCGCGGGTTGCCTGCTCCTCATTTTCGGTGCCGTGGCCGACGTCATTGGTGCAAAGCTCATGTGGATTGTTGGGAGTTTCTTATACTGCGGCTTTACCGTCGCCGTTGGTCTGTCCCAGACCGGGATACAGATCATTTTGTTTCGGACTTTCTTGGGCATTGCCATCGCCATGTGTCTTCCCACGACCATGGGGCTTATTTCGCATACCTTTCCCAAGGGTACGTGGCGGAATGTTGCGTTTGCAATGAATGGGATGGGGCAGCCCCTGGGGTATGCATTGGGTCTTGTCCTTGGTGGGATATTCACCGATACGATCGGGTGGAGGTGGTCCTACTATATGATGGCCATTATTAACTTCGCACTATCTGTAGCGTCTATCTGGTCGCTACCAGCTGTTCACCACCGCACGGAAAAGAAATGGACCCGCAGGCTTGCCGAGGATATCGACTGGGTAGGAGCTGTTCTCGTGAGTGCCGGCCTCGGCTTGTTGCTTTATATCTTAGCAGTAACAACGAGCTCGTATACTAGTATCACCAACCCGCGAACTGCTAGTTTACTGTCTGTCTCGATCATCCTCTTGATACTGTTCCCACTCTGGATGGATTGGCAGGTGAAACATAGCCGACCGGCTCTCATCCCGAACAAGCTCTGGAGGAATCCTGCTTTCACTTCGATTTGCGTATCCGTTTTCTTCTGTTGGGCCTCCTTGAATGGCATCGAGTACTTCTGCACACTTTAGTAAGTCTCCCCTAGTTTAGATTCATGGTCTTGGAGACGTTGGGAGTTTGAATACCGAAATACTGACTCTTTCTGTCAGCTTCCAGGAGGTAGAAAGCATCACCGCTCTCCAGAGCTCACTACGATTCATTCCTCATCCAATTGTAGGAACGATTGTCAATATCGCGACAGCCTACTTAATTTCTCGCGTCAAGGTTCAAACTCTGGGTGTCGTATCAGCAGTGGTAACAATGATCGCGCCTATACTGATGGCGACCATCAACGTTGGCGAAAATTACTGGTTTGCTCCTTTCTGGGCATTGGTCCTCTCCCCAGTCAATCCTGATGGTGCGTATTTCAATCGCAGCTTTCCTAGGACATAGTATCCGCAAAGGCGCAAGCAGCTAACTCACGCGTTTTCCCTCCAGTTCTCTTTACCGCCTCCAATCTCGTCATTTCTGACGCCTTCCCCTCCCACGTGCAGTCCCTGGCAGGAGGCGTATTCAACGAGGTTGCGCAATTCGGTAATTCGGTCGGATTGGCCGTCACCGCGGCGATAGCTGCTTCAGTAACGGAGCATTCGTCGCCAGGTGGAGATGATAAGGCGGCACTGATGAAAGGCTATCGTGCGGCGTTCTGGACTATCTTCGCGAGCACGGCTGTCGTAGTAGTGGTCACATTCTTTGGATTGAAGAGGGGAGGTACTGTCGGAAAGAAGGACGACTAGGGTTGGTGTTTGACACTTGATCGATTCAAGCCTTGTAATTTCCCTACCTTTGATTTGGTCCAAAAATCTCTTACCATCAATCCTTATCTCAAAGTTACTTCAAGAAGCATGGGTTGACATCGTGCAGATGCATGGACACACGTGGAGCCTCCCTGCATTCGCCTGCTCCACTTCATGGGTCGTCCATCCTCGTGAATGGACTCAAATTCACGTTACGATCATTGCGGAGTATTCCGCACCGAGAATGAGCTCAATGGTCGGCCGGAAACATCAGTGGGGCTGTGGCAGTGACCTTCGGCGATGCGGAGCATATTGAAACACGAATTTTGAACGACGGAGCGTGCTCATTTGATCGGTTGGTTGAACATCGGGAGCCTCCCGAGAGAACGTCTCGTATCTCGTATCCTGCAAGCATTATTCCCGATCGAGACTAGAGCCGTAGTCAGAAGGACGTCCGGGTTTTTTGCGACTTCGGCGTGCGTTCTACGGACCCAGTCCCGAGTCGGACCGACTCTAACCTCCCTGGCCTGAGATCCATCCTATCGAATCCAACTACGCAGTACACCGTACCCTACTTGTGGAACTATCGTGAGTCTTGCAGTGGCTTATAAATCGTAGTTGAGGGGTCTGAGATAAGAATAACCTGATACGCAGTGTGGCCCCAGTTTGGCTTTCGCTTGTTTTCCTCTTCTCTCACGCCGCACATTTGAATGTAAATCATGTTCGAGCAACGACAGCAAACTCGCCAGGATGATCTTTTCCAACCGCCAGTGCAGCTAGATCTTCTCCGTCCCGAGCCCGCCTTACAATCCCAGGACCCTTACGATCATGATGCTGGCAATCCGCCCGAGGGAACCCAGACTTTCAGTCCACGGACTGCGGCCAGCTTTCCCAAGGCAAAATTCTTAGCATCATTCTGGGCTTTTGTGGTAGCTGGAATGAATGGTACTATTTTTCATGCTTCTGATTTTCGTTTTTATTTGTCCGCCTCTCATACTGTAATGCGAAGGTATTTGTTTATATCTCAATCTCGACTCTGAGCTAACAACCGGCAAAACTAAACACTAGATGCCGCAACTGGAGCCTTGATCCCATATATTCAGGCCACCTACAATATTGGTACCCTCTTTGTTGCCGTCGTGTATCTTGTGAACTTCTCCGGTTGGCTTGTAGCCGCTTTTACAGTTGCCTATGTCGCCACCCGCCTCGGCATGGGTGGGACTTTTATTGTCGGAGTAGCCTGCCAGCTTGTCGCATATGCCTTGAATTTCTGGAAGCCTCCTTTCCCATTATTCGCGTGCTCCTTCTTCTTCTCCGGCTTGGGCGTCGCGTTCCAGGGCGCTCAGGTGAACACTTTCGTCGCCGGCCTTGACAACGCGCATAGATGGCTCGGACTTGTCCACGCGGCTTTCGGGTTGGGTGCCTTCATTACGCCACTTGCAGCTACGGCCCTTGCGTCGAGGACTGCCCACTGGCATTATTATTATCTCGTCCTGTTGGGATGCTCCTTTGCGAATCTTACCCTGCAGTTCTGGGCTTTCCGCAAGGAGTTATTTAAGCCGACCGGTATTAGTGCATCGGGAGCCACTCGTCAGCTGAAGAAAGCACTTTCGCAGAGAAGTGTGTGGATGTTGAGTTTGTTCTTCTTCCTCTACGTCGGGGGCGAGGTTACTGTTGGAGGTAAGTAGTCAAGTTGTATTGGACCCCTCATAGGCAACTCCGTGGTTTCCCTTTCCTTGTCGTATTAGCTCCCCTGTCACCTCCGACTCCACGAAAAAAAAAGCCCCTGCGGCTGGCTGCTGATTCTTTTAAAGGGTGGGTTGTATCCTTCCTTATATCTGTTCGGAACGGTGTCCCCAGCAAAGTTGGCTACGTTGCCTCGGGGTTTTGGGGCGGTCTCGCTCTCGGGCGAATTGTCCTCGCCGATATCACCAGCAAACTGGGCGAGCGCAACATGATCTTCGTCTACATCCTCATCGGCCTGATAATGCAGCTCATGTTTTGGTTCATCCCCGACGTGGTGGCCAATGCTATAGTCGTTAGTTTGCTTGGCTTCATCATCGGGCCGTTCTTCCCGGCTGGTGTGTCGGTCATCACGAAGCTGTTGCCAAAGGACTTGCATATAGCGTCCATCGGTAAGTTAGCATGTGTCAGGAAGGAAAACACTCCTACCTCCCAGACATTTCGGAGCTTCCGGGGGCTGACATTGTCTATACAGGCTTTAGCTCCAGCTTCGGGCAAGCTGGCAGTGCTGCGTTTCCATTTCTCACGGGAGCGATTGCCTCCAAGGCTGGCGTTGTGGTCTTACAACCCATGATGGTAGGGCTTCTGATTGGTATGTTCATCTTCTGGGCTCTCATCCCTGGTGTATGGAGGCCGGCAGAGTAATACGCGGTATGTATGGTATAGGTTTCTCTTTGCTATAAATACCCTTTTCTCGTCGCCCAGGGCTAGCACGTTGGAACAAGCTATTTGAGTTCTAAG
Organism: Scedosporium apiospermum; assembly: GCF_000732125.1. Taxonomy (NCBI): domain Eukaryota; kingdom Fungi; phylum Ascomycota; class Sordariomycetes; order Microascales; family Microascaceae; genus Scedosporium; species Scedosporium apiospermum. Next base: position 1,769,774 of record NW_015971833.1, on the reverse strand, counting down.
GAATGCAGAATAATACACAAATTCTATTCCATGGCTATAGGTAGTAAACCTGTGGTGATTGATTCTTGGTTAAACTGAATAAATGCATCTAAATCTAAAATAAATATAACCAATATTTAGATGGTCTTCCTGGAAAAACACGACGTCTGACACGCTTCAAGATCATCCCTTATCCTACACCTTTGGATCATTGGCAAAGAGCGGAAGGTCAGGCTCGCAGACAGTGCCAGGCTTGGGAAGCTCGCCATTGTCGAAGAAGTTTTGAATAATCTCATTTGTGCACTTCGACGGCTGGGTAAGAGAGAGGTGCTGTATTCAAGTGTCAGTAGACGTTTGTCCCGTCGCAGGCCATAATAATTGGAAACTCACGCCGAAACCGTTGTGTTGGAGGACAACACTACCCTCAAATCCTGAGCTCATGTTTTGAGCCGAGCGAAGAGGCGTGATCGGATCATAGGTATTGCCAATGAAAAGGATGGGATTCTTGGTCTTCACGTGGAAATCTCCTTCGTACCGCTCCTTCGCCTCGAATGGCCACTGCGCGCAAGCGTAGACGTACCATCCACGGCCGAAACCTGGGAACCACTTGCTCGTCTCGTGGAATTGCTCTTCAATGGGGTCAAGCTCCACTAAGCTAGACGCCCGCGGGATCTTGTCACCACACCTAATGCCGAGGATGGCCTCGGCTTCCTGGGGTATGCTCGGAGCGTCGGGGCTTAGGAAGATATCGACGGCGGGTGCACCATCGCCTTGAAGCAGACCAGTCAGTGCGATTGAGAGATTCTGGTATTGCCCAGGCCGGTACAAGGTGCTCAGGACCAACTGGTTGAGAATCGAGTAGTCGATAACGAAAGGGGGAATAGGGGCCGGCGGATATAGGGGAATCGGGTTGTACTTGAGGTCCTCAAAAAATGTGGCGAGGCCTTCTTTGAGGGCTTCGGCACTGTCGAACTGGCGAGCAAGAGGGCACTTTTCTTGCTCCTCGAAGCAAGCCTCCAGGAACGCTTCAAAGGTTGCATCGGACGAAGACAACATCTCCGGTTCACTAAGCGTTTGAGTGTTAGTTTCAGCTGAGTCTAACAAGAAAAAGCCGAGATGAATTTGCCATACCCGGATGAATGGTAGTACTCGTGAGAGTTCATGACACCGTCGAGAATAATTTTGTCAACTCTATCAGGGAACATTGCAGCAACAGTCGCGCCCAACGCAGTGCCTCCCGAGATGCCTTGGAGATTGTCAGTCAACTTCATACCTGACGGTTCGTGGGTAATTCACTTACCCCAATACCGCAAGCCATCCTCGCCCAGGGCGTCGACGATCTGAATCATGTCCCTCACGGTAAACGCCATGCCGACGAGGCCACCGTTGGTCTTTTGAGTCTCGCCACATGTTTTGGCCAGAATGGAAGCTTCAGCCCACACTCTTCCGGGACTGACATCCGAAGCGTCGGGGAGGCCCTGAGCAAAGGTGGCGCCGAGGGTCTCCGGCTCGAAACAGGCGAACCTGAGGGTGTTTCCCGTTCCCCTACACCGACATGTTAACCCTGATCAGAGAAATTCTTCTATTTAAATCCTCATCCTCTTTACCTTGGATCCCAACTGACAAGATCATGGTGTCCCCCAGTAATGCTTGGTTTATAGGTCAGCTACATATCGAACACCTGAAAGCCGGTGGGTTATTGATGCATGTACTTACGCGCTCTGGATAGGAGCATATGAAATCATGCTATTGAGGCCATCTTGACCCGGCCCGCCAAAGTTGAGCAGAATGGTGCCTTTGGATGGCCCGTTCTGGGCGGGGTACTTTATAAGATCGAGCTCAAGAGTCTGGTTGGAAGATTTGTCGGTGTAATCGAGAGGCACTGCTAATTTGGCACATGTAACGGGCAGGCCTTGTGTTTCGATATTGCATGGTCCCCATTCGAGCTTAGTGGCCCTTTTACAAGGAGGAGTACGAGGGGTTGCCAGGGCACTTGCGAAGAAGGGTGCCGTCAGTCCGAGGAGGACAGAGGCTTTGATTGAGGTAGTCATTCCCAATTAGGCAGAATGGCTCAAGGCGGGAAAGGAAGGGACGTGACGACAAAAAGTGATAATTAATAGGGTTATAGATGAAGGGAATGAAAGCCTGGGCGTTTGGGAACAGAGGAGGAGCTGTCCATCCGTGGGCCGACATGGAAAAACGACTAGAAACGAATCTGTTTTATATCCATAGCTTCCTTGAATACCAGGACTCGACTTGACATTTTCAACTTCCTTGTACTCGGCTCACGCCAAGGTCTGACCACAGGCAGTGAGATTATACTCTTCGTTCATTGGGTCCAACTCCGACTGCACTGCCAAATGCGGCCTTGGAATCTTGGGTCGGCGTTTGCGCAAGGTGTAAGCCGGGGAATAATGCCTTGCCCTATTATGCACCTCGCGATTTTGATGGAGGTGATAATCACAGAAACCAAGCTAACCGAAAAGGGCCAGATGTGCCGCTCACCAAATCTCTAGCACCGCCCCAATCCCGGACTTCATCTAAAATCGCCCCACCACCACAGCCATCCTTCAATATCAAATGACGATGACCTTCGGGGAGGAAACTGCCAGTGGCTGTAACTGGCTGGACACCGACTCAGCCCTAAATTCCAGTGAACCTTCGATCCTATTCTTACACAATGTGGCGTCACGTTCCTATTCATTGGTTCGCGAGATCATGTTTTCATCGACCGTAATCTGTAGACCACAAGATCGGCGAACTTTATAATATTCACCCAATGCAGGAAAACGCGCCGCCAGGCTCTGTTTACTCTACGTAAGTACAGAGCTTCCAGCGAGTAGCACATCGAATCTATCATTCACCTCACCGGACACGCATGAAGCAATGAATCCCACGCATCGTAATCCATGATTTTTAGTCCTGTACGTGTGGAAGGGAAAAAAAAAAACATACGATTTGTTCTTTTCAGCTTTTATATTTCTGCGCCTTCTTTTTTTTCTTCGTCCGATTTGATACAAGCGAGACAGCTATTATTCGGAAGCTAGCTCACGTCGATATAATAATAATAACGCCAGCTCCGCAAAATCTGGTCTATTGAATGTCTCGTTTTCCCTCTCTTCTTGCCTTCCACACAGCACAATTACCTAGCCGCACGAGTTCAGCCACGAAATTATTCATCTCCTGTATATATTCGATTTCTTCAGGGCTTAGTGATCTCGTGGATGTGTTCTGGAATATACTGACCGCCGAAGCGAGTATTTCCTGGTCTATCTGTGTTTGCGGTAATAGAGGGTGGATAACTATGTTGACGAATAACGATAAGGCGGCCACGGAAGGATAAAATGCTACCCGCCTTTTAATAACACAGTTAGCTTCTAGTAACCAGGGACCAAGGCAGTGAATCCGTGTATATCTTAGTTCATAAACAGCAGTAAGCTGACCAGACTTACCAGAATGCTTCCTGCTCAAGGATGTCAGGGTTTTTGAGCAAAAGCAAGGTTGAGCGACTACCCTCTAAAGCAAGGTCAAGGCTCGAGTGAAAAACGCTATGAAGGTCATCAGGTATAGAGACGCCTTCGGCGTAAGCTGAGCCACATCTCCTGACCGCTGTGTGGATAGCCATGATAAGGTAATGATATTCCAACTGCAATTTAATACAGCATCTGCGCTGCAAGGTGTTCATGGTGGGTAAAAATAGTGTGGAACCGGAGGACACTGCAAGTTTAGGACGAAAATCTACCGGGATAGATAATCGCCAATCTTCAAGTTCGCCATCCAGCTGGCGAATACGAAGTAGACGCTGGCTATCATCTACTCTGAAGGAGTTAGATGAATACAAAAGTCGACATACTTTCTCCTTTACACGGCTCAGGTGAATGTCTTCGACAAGAGAATTGAGTCCGAACCCCCCATCAACAGAATTGCTCATCATGGAGTCTTCATCTAAGCTCGGCAAGTACTCGTATAGATGAGAATGGTTATCTGGGGGAGTCAAATCGCAGTAGTCCTCCGTGAGGAGGGGCAGTTGCCCGGAGCGAAGTGAAACATCCTTATCGAAGATGTAGCATTGCCAAAAGAGAAGTCTAGTGTGATGAGTCTGGCGTTCGCTAGAGGAGATGGTAGAGTCATATGGTTTCGTAGGCTGGTGTAGGTGTCCATTGAGGCCGCAGACAACACGACAAGCAGCGGATAGCAACGCAGTAGCATTCTCCCATTGACCGGTGGATGTCCGATATAGGTACTGTTCTTGATGTGAGCCATTTCCCAAAAATTGCACAGAAGAGAAAAAGGGAGAACAGAACAAAGAAATAAGAAGAACAGGGAGACCTTACTAGCATGAGTACTGCCTGGAGGGTTTCCAAATTTTCTTCCCCGACGACATATCCTAATAGGCGTTGCGCATTATCCGGACACACGGGGCTACTACTAGAATCGGAGTTTTCGTCAGAGCCCGCCAAACGAGGCATTATGGCAAGGGCTGCCAGAACACATGTCCTGGCCGTGACTTGAGAGTGTGACAAAGGCGAACCATCGGGTACGTCATATGCTCTTCTCATAGTCTCCTCGAATAGGACAGGGTCGACGAGAGGGTAAAGGAACCGTGAGGTCGAGGCGAAGAAGGTGTCGAGAATGGTTCGCGCCAGGTGCTTGTCCGGTAGTCTACAAAGCTCCTGGAATGAGATCTGAGGGGAAGACATCGCAGAAACCGGCACTGACTTGGACCCGAACAGTTCAAACCTGCCTAGAGAAGCATCGCTGCCTGTTCGAGACTCAATCCATTTGTGGCCGTTGTCAGAGAGAATTGGCATCCCCCTGTGGTACCAATTACGCCCTAAATAACGGCCTACATCACGAAGCTGTCGGCAAGACGGATTTAGTGGAGCATCGATATTATGCAGCGGTATGCTAGGAGCAGGCGAAGACTCCGAGAGGGATTGTGGGCGATTAACGAGGCTTGTTGGAGTTGGGCCTTGGAGACAGTCTTCTTGTTCGATTGTAGCAGTCGCCGGTCTGCGAGAGTCGTTTGAGGCTTCACTCTGAGATCGATGAGATGCCAAAGCACGACTTAGAGCGTCCTCGAGGGCCTCGACCCGACGAGATAACTCCTGCACGTCACTCGACAGGATATTACTGACAACACCAGGTAAGTTGCGTATTTCTTACGGGCCACACTTCGCACGAGAGTATGAGCTTACATGTTCGTCGTATTCTTTCGTGTCTCCCTAGTGAAGGTGCAAGCTAGGTCGTGATGAGTACACCATTCACAAGGACTCGCTGGATTGGAGATGTAACATTGAATCTTGTTGGCGACGACGCATTAGGTGATTAGTTCTAATTGTTTGGTTGACTCGGATGGTTTGAATCGTATGACCGAACCTTTCTTTTGTAACAGACGTCGCATGCTCGCTTGGGGGGCATGGCGATAGCCTGATGAGTCCGTAAACTCGGTCACACAATGCCAATCGTGAGAAGAGTCCTGTACGGCCTGTCCTTAGGACTCCCGAGTCCCGATCAGAGTCAGTGAGATTTGATCAGGGAAGGCACGTTCTGTCAGCAAACGGAGATCGGAGTGGAATATCCCGCTTACATAAGAACAATTGTCTCCATATTGAATTAAAATGCATAAATTGCTCAAAAACTTCCATTGCGCATCATTTCAGGGAAGACAATCGATCTTATGTAAGCGGGATAGCTTCCTCCGAAAGCTCCCCAAAAATTCGTGGCGATCCAAACGCCGATGCCCACTGACGCAGTTCCTCGTTGCCGGATATGAGCCCATTGCCATGCATGAGCAGATTCCGGTTCTCGGGGGAATTTCTCAGGTATTTTCGTAGAATTTATATATAAAGCATGATGTGACCGCCCTGCCTGTCTATCCTCCCTCGAGGCAGATTATCACCGCTCTGTATTTTCACTTTGGTTCTTCCACTGCAAATATCAAATCTCTCCGAGGATGGCGTCTATTTCGAAGTTACCCGTCGCGAGATGGACCCGTATTGCCGCGAGCGTACGTCTCTATCGCTCATCTCAGGCTGTTTCTGTAATCCACCAGAAGGCGTATATCTTCGGTGGTGAGCTCCTCCCCAGGGAGCCCGTCGACAACAGAATCGATATTGTAGAGCTTGCCGAGGGAAAGGGTAAGTCAATTGGCTTATTTTTCTTTTGACCGACGCTAACATAGGAAGAGCTAACGCAGTCCAAGGATTCGGTGTTCAGACTCTCCCGGAACCAAGCGAAGGTCCTACCCCTCGAGTTGGGACCCCGAGCACGACTATCGGCCAAGGGATATACTTGTTCTCAGGTCGTGGCGGCATTGAAATGAAGCCTATAGAGGAAAACGGCAGCGTCTGGCGCTACGATGTCTCCACTGCCGCGTGGGAGCTGATCACGCCGGCGGACCCCTCTGCACCCTTCCCGGCTGGGCGGAGTTACCATTGCATTTCCTCCAATGGATCGGATACCGTCTACATCCACTCCGGCTGCCCAGAGCAGGGTCGGCTTAGTGACCTATGGGCTTTTGACATCTCCAACAGAACTTGGAGAGAACTGCCGTCAGCCCCAGCACCACCGAGGGGCGGCGCTTCGATCGCCTTTGCGAACGAAAAGCTCTACCGTATCAATGGGTTCGATGGGAAAACCGAACAAGGTGGCTCCATAGATGTCTTTGACGTGGCTGCAAGTGCCTGGAGTAGCATCAACTACAAGCCAGATGGTACCGACGGCCCGGAGCCTAGAAGCGTCTCAATCCTGGTACCTGTCGTCGTACAAGGCCGTGTGTACCTGGTCACCATGTTCGGTGAACGAGATCCCAGTTCGCTCGGACATGCCGGTGCGGGCAAGATGCTATCTGATGCGTGGGCCTTCGATATTGAAAAGGCAGTGTGGCAGAAGCTTGAGATGGGGAAGGATGGTCCTGTTGCACGGGGATGGTTTGATGCCGATGTGGCAAAGGATGAAGAGGGCAGTGATACAATCGTTATTCATGGCGGCCTCGGCGAGGACAACAAGAGACTTGGAGATGTTTGGACGTTGTCATTTTCTGGGAATTAACGTTGTATCTCAAAAGCCTGATAGGCCAACTCTAATCTTACCGTTGGAGCTTTTAATTTGACCCATTACTAGCTCTTGGAAGTGTGCTCATTCCCATAATGTAGTCTCCCAATCATCTGAATGCTGGAAAATACGCTGTATCCCATCTGAGCGGGGTGGGTTATGAAAGAGAAGAAGAAAACATGCGATGACACCCGTTTTATCTTCGGAACTCCGAGTTCTCGCCGTTCCATCCATGAGCTTCGGACAGGGGCAGTATCAATCCAGAGGCAAAAAAAAAAAAAAAAAAAAAAAAAAAAAAAAAGGAAAATAAGAAACGCAATATGTCCTTTGCACGCACTTTTTGTTCTTTGTCCAAGAGATTCGATGCTCTGGGCAGCGCAACGATGAGAAGAGATATTTCTAGCAAGAGGCTGTCCAAGAAACCGAAAGGCTCAAATTTCGTTGGCAGGCATCTATTGGATGCCACCCGGAACGCGCCGATGTCGATAAGTCTCTCGACGAGGAAGTGAAAAGGCTCAAAGGCCTGAATCAGACTCGGTGGATCATAGATCATCCGGACGTGGTTAATGCTTCATGGCTAGCGTGGGCTGTGCAGTCCGAGAAATAAGGTTTTAAATGGTCCCGGGTACGGCAGAGAGTGCACCTCTCCAGGAAAACGTGTCATTCTAACTCGACAATCGGAAGAAATCGAGAAGGCTGGACATGGAAAGGCTTCCTCGGCTCAGGTCTGAGCCCTCATCGACTCTCGGGTCCCAGATCTCGCGATGCCTCCAGATCTCTCCACTCCGATGCCATCCACCTCCCGAAACCCTCAACTTCTCATCCTGCCGTCATACTTCCGGAAGTTCCGAGTGCGGAACGGTCCTTTCCTCCCAATCCACACTCGCCTAGGCATCCCCCAATTGCCTTTCGAGAGAGGTCTACGGTCTAAATACTTCGTGTGTTCATGAGAGTCTTCATGTTTTCCAAATGTACGGGTCGACACAAAGCTGGGCCCAATTCTACATCCCAATCGAAGCTTAAATCTCCTCGACGCTTTAGAAACTATAATCCGTTCCTATGCTTTTGGATCGCATCTACACTCATCCATGCTCCACAGTACGTCACTGCTAGTTGGTTCCTGGTGAAGAGACCTCTGATAGAAACAAGGATCGGACGGTGATGTGTGACAAATGGGGATAAAATGGGTCATATGCCTCGGTATTTGGAATGATTACAATTTTAATCCAGACGACGTCTTGGAAGGTATCATCCTGCGATTGCAGGTAGACAGCCTTAGCAAAGCTCATATAATGTGACTTTTCCCATGTTTCACTCTACCTTTTCTCTGCTAACCCAGAGCATCTCTAGTTTGTGGGTCCAGGCACGAAAGGGGATCAAAACTCACGTTGCAGGCTCAGCGTCGAAATCTCCCGGCAGGTTGGAGTAAATGTTCCGCCCCTAGCTTAGTTCTGCATCAGCTCCTGCCCCTAGTTGGGGTAGATTGACAAGAAAACTGGTTCATGTTGGCAAGCACGAGCCTGGGTTCGCAGCCTTTTTCTTTCCTCCATCCCATCCCACATCCATCCAGGTGGTAAGCCTAGTTGCCAAGCTAGTAAGTTGGCGCAGATCTTCAACGGAATAACTTCGTGAGCTCCACCAAACGCATGCAACCCCCATCTTTGTCCGTCTGTTTTGCGACGTGGGGCGGTGGACCTAATCCCAAGAGGGCAATGTTGCAGCGTTAGTGGTACGGGGCTGGCTCTTTCACCATTTGGTTCCCGAAAGACGCAATAGTTATTAGCTAAAAAGAATATGAGTTGAAACGTGCTAGAAATATTACCTGCAAAAAGAATATAAAACTGGTAATGGGAGTTGGGTCGATTCCAGCAGAAATCGGCACTTGAACCTGCCTGTTGGTTACATTGCGTCACGTCCTCTCGTCTCCCGATTTGCCCAATCACCATCTCACTCTCACGCTTCAGCCATGATTCCCGCCCGTGCCACTCAGCTTGCCCGAGGGTGTCTCGCTTCTCAGAGGCGCCTCTGCACCAGCAAGACCATCTCCGGCCTCCGCCAATTCTCCGCAACCGCAGCCGCCCGCCAAAGCATCACTCTCCAAGTTACTGGTCGAGGCTCTGGCACCCAGCAGACCGTGAGCGTCAAGGACAAGCCTTATACCTTCCCCACCGATACTTACGCCGTCCTCGGCGGCAAGGACGAGGCTCCTTCTCCCGTCGCGTACTCCCTTGCCAGTCTGGGCTCGTGCAACCAAGTGACCGGTTTCGTCGTCGCCAAGGATCATGGCATCAAGCTCGGAGAGTGGGAGGTCACCGTCCAGGGTGTCCTTCCTACGGCGGTACTGGCTACCGGCGCGCAGGGAAACCCTAACTGGGAGAGCGTCACCCTGAAAGTGAAGGTCCAGACTGATATCACGGGCGGAAACGAGGATCCCAAGTTTAAGCACTTCGTCTCCGAGGTTGACCGCCGCTGTCCTATTTCGCAGCTCTTTAAGCGAAGCGGCGTTGTTTTCAACAGTGAATGGACCAACTTGCCATTGTAAGGGGTTGTTAATTGGGGTTCGAATGGGAGGTGGGATTGGGAATATTGGTGATTGCATGAGCGGAATTGGTTTGGGACTCTGGGGTGGGGAATCATTGAATTTCATGTATTATTATTTATACGCCGTACAACCTCTGCATCAAATCGGAGATAATTATTCGTATGCCTTGTGTTCCCTAGATGACATTGGATCACGCGCCAAAACTCGTTTCTTTTCGGACAGCTGAATTGCAGCTGAATTGAGCTAAACTCGGTCGCGATGAGTCTGGTTGAGCATGATTGGAGGCGCGCGAGACGAGTCCGGTCCATGTTTGGCATTCTACTCCTGGACTATTTATTTACTTCATTGCGCTTGTGTTTCCTCGTCTATTTCGGCCAGACGACACGGGCTTCATGCCCAACCGGGTTCTGATAAAGTATTCTTCATCTGCGCCTCTTCGTTCTCTACTCTGTTCCCATCAATTTTCCGAACCAGCTCTTCGAACGAACGGAGCCTACCATCACCGAAATACCCTAGCTTTGTGATATCAGCTTCTCATGCGATGAGCGTATCGCCGCTATCCGCAGTTACTACCAGTTCCTCACTAAGATGTATCTCGATGAATCTATAGTTATATACTTACTACTAGAGGGGTGGCCCTTTGATGTAGAGGCCCTTCGAGATTTGGGCAAGTTAGATGAGGTTATCATACTTCTTCGCCACCTGCTGTACATGCGCGAAGGTCCCGACGCTGCCCATGCAGATGCTGCACCCCAATGTCGTTTCGCTGACTGGCAAGATTTGGCCCAGTGTCTGATGAGAGGGCACATCAGTGCCAAGGATATTAGATTAATATCTGAGGGATCTGACCACTATAAAATTATACCTCCCTACGTCGTCAGTCTGATATGTGGGGGTTGCGACAACTGTGTTTTTCTTCTTGATACTAAACGAGGGACTGTCGTGTGGTACGAATGTCCTCAAGAAGTTTGGCAAAACTCTTCATGGGAGGGCGTCTTGGGTTTCCCCTCGGGCTACTACGAAGACACAGACGAGGACGAGGACCAGGATAAAGTAGAGGATGAAAAAGAAGAGAACGATGAGGACAGTGATGGCGAACAACCCGATAATGAGGAATGGCTTGGGTGTTCCAAAGCCTGGGCCGTGGCCGACTTCTTTAACCTTCTCCAGAATTTGTTCCGCGACCTCAAGTTCGTACCAACCGACTCCCTCAATGTACGGGACGTTTTCACTATCTACCCTCCCAGCTTCGACGGAGTGTTACCCATGATTCAGGAAATCCACTGCCAGCACGGATGGCCAGATCTCTAATCTATTTAGAAATAGAATTGCCTTAAGGCCATTTCGAAAGCAATGAAGGGGCGGTTTCCTTGATTGTATTATCAACCTATGGTGTTCTGCATACTGCTGAATTTCCAGCTTGGGTAATAGATTTTGTGAATATTCTGTCAACCCCTGCAGGGATATTTATTCATTCAGCGCATCAGTTTGTTGGGAGACGGTGTCCTCATTCATATTCGGATCACCCGGATACTTAAACGCTTCCACCCTAAATTCATTTGCTAAATATTTGAATATTGTTTCTTTCTTTGCCATCCACTCGTCTTTGAGTAACCCCATCAAAACTCGCCACCTGATAACCCCTCGTTGCGGGTGGGATCGACCCAAGAAGCAAGGGTGGCCGAACTATTCGTTTACGTGAGAACCCCTTTCGATTTCCAGTAATGCAGCCGGGAACATGACTAGATGATCATGGCTTCTCTGCTGTCAACTCTGACGTGGCTTAAACTGAACGAGGAGGGGTCTGAGCTGCCACAGATGAAAGATCTTCATATCCTTATCCCATTCTATGCACGAACTGTCGAGGGAGATGTCGAAGTGGAACAGAATTTTCGCCATCAACAGCTGAATTTCTCCCAATGCGATGCTATAGGTAAAAAGATTTTGCCTTGGTCAGCTGGAGCTCAACGGGGTGGTACAAGTGTCCGAGTCTAGGAGCGATACCTTTTCCCAGCACAGGCTCTTGGGCCAAGCTGGAATGGGTGAAACGCCCGACGTTGGTCAGATGCGAAGTTCGGGTCACCTGTCCATCGTTCGGGAAGAAAGGCCTCGGGGTCTTGGAAAAAGTCGGGATGGTGGTTTACGGCATAGGGTGGCACTCCTACCCTAGTCTTATTACGCCGTTAGTTCTCGAGTAGCGCAAGCATATCCGAAAAAAAAAAGGAGAGAGATCTTACTCCCTCAGGTATCATGATTCCCGAAATAACAATGCCCCCTTCAGGTACGACTCTTGACTGCGTTGTTGGGGCAGCAGGGTGAAGACGCATGGACTCGTTGACAACGCCGGTCAGGTACTTCATCGCACCAACTGAGACAAAGGTGATGTCCTTGTCATCCTGGCAAGCGCTTCGCACCTCCTCGGTGGCCTTGCGAAGAGCGGTGGGATTCTTGAGCAAGTGATATATAGTAAAGGACGCCGTGGTGGATACGTTCTCGCTTCCGGCAATCATGAGTGTGCCGTAAGTTGCACGCACCTCGGCCATACTCATCTGCGTTGTAGCTTCGTCATATGGGAGTATGTAGCTCATGAAGTCGCGACCGGTAGGAGGCTTGTCTTCCTGCACCTGCAACCTCGCACCGACGCTCTCCCGTGTGAAGCTAGCATGCTTGACTTGCTGATCTGTCAAAGCCTTTGGAAAGAAAGGCTTTATGCAGGACGTGAGATGCGGAAACTGTCGTGCTGCGTTGAAATACGTGATGAGGCGCATCGTGCTTCCGAACAAGCCGTCGAGCCACGGATGCGGGCGGCCGTTTTGCACACTGCCAAGCTGCCGGCCGAAGATCAGGTCCGCAGTGATGTCAAAGTATAGCATGGCAGGCCATTTCACCATGTCCTGGGGCCCCTCATTATTGCGAAGCTTCTCAATTAGCTCACCGACGTGTGCCATGATGAGGGGTTCTTGCTCCTGAAGAGCCCTCGTTGAAAAGGCTGGATTCAAACGTCGGCGAAACCTTGCATGCTCGGCCGGCTCAAAGCTTGTGATGATATTGTATGCGCCCTCGCTTCCAGGAGACATCGCATATGGGTCTTTGGTGAGAAGCTTCTGCTTGGGCCGGATCTGGTAAATGTCTCTCCAAGCATCGGCATCGCGGAAGGAGAGCATATAGGGGAGCACCCGGACCACGTTGCCATATTTGTCGTGTAGGTCTGCGAACACGAATGGCAGGCGGCCAGTAAGTTGGTACCACACGTATGGAATAGGTGTTGCGCCCCACCAGAACGGACCGGGGAAACGGGCAAGTGGGTGAAAGAAGGCGTTGTACACGACGAGGAAAAGCAGGTAGCATGCGTACTTCACGTCCCGTTAGAACTGATTTTAGTGTAGCTTTTGGTTCACTTACAGATGCCAAAAGAATGGACAAAGCGCCTGTAAGTAGGTTGATGTTAAGTTTGGCTGTCTTAAATTGATCCATGATGGCGATTGCGAATCCTCTCAGCTGCCGCCGGTTGTGTGTCATACATAGTAACGATATCTACATTTCGTGCAGTTTATGATGGCATCCCCGGAGTGATGGCGTCCCCTTTTCTAATGTACCAGTACAGGTAGTCTGACAAGCCAAGTACGTTAATAGCCATGCCTTACACTACCGAGTGTCGAAAATACCTGACGAGCCTTGGTAGGTAAGGTGTAACCCTACCTGCGTATCGGCTGTATGGAGTCAGATTGGGGTCAGCCCTACACCAAATAACCGGAAGCTGGTCAGAAAATTGCAGCATTACTCAGGGCAAGTAAGGCGTCTGACATGACGAACCAACAACAGAACACGCTGCTCTCGCAGCTGGATAAGTATAGGTACGTGTACACCCGACAAAATCGGCAGATAATGGCACCACTGCACGGAAAGACACTCAAAAAATGGCGGGGAAAACAGTGTATTTGGTTACTGGCGCAAATCGAGGTACAAGTCCACCACTACTACACCTCGCCGGGGTGCGAGAGTGCCTGTGGAGAAGACTGACATGACCGCACAGGGCTCGGCTACGCATTGGTATCGGACCTCCTCCTACGCGAACACCATGTTGTCATCGCTTCGACTCGTCATCCTACCATTCCTAACGCCCTTGAACTTCTTCCACGGCATCCATCATCCTCCATCGTACATTTGACGGCCGAGGAGACTTCTCCTAGCAGCGATGCGTCAGCGGCGGACGCCGCGGCCGGCGCTACGAAACTGTTGGCTTCCCTTTCGCTAGCTGGACACCCACAGATCGACCATATCGACGTCGTAGTCGCGAATGCTGGTACCTCGGGAATTCGCCAGTCCATTCTCGAGACCAGCCATGCCAATCTCCTGGAGTGCCTCCAAGTTAATGCTCTGGCACCTCTCCGCCTGCTACAAACTGCCTGGCCATTGCTGCAACGTGCCAAAACGCCCAAATTTATCTTTATTGGAAGCGTGGCAGGCAGTGTTTCGGGGGTTGATGAGACCGGAGGGTGGTCCAATGCCGTCTACGGAGCTAGCAAAGCTGCAGGCCATTATCTGGTAAGGAAGGCTGGAAAGGAGCTAGAAGGCCACCTTGCGGTTGGTGTGATACATCCCGGGTAAGTGAACAAATGCCTCTACAATGTACGAGTGATGTGATTGTACGGAAAACCCAGCTAATAGCTTATGTTTGGTTTAGATGGGTGCAAAGCGAGACGGGAAACAAGAGAGCCGTTGCCCAAGGTTTGGAAAAGGCCCCGGTAACTCTGAAGGCGTCGGTGGAAGGAATCCTCGACGAAATAGCACGGATGGCCCCAGGGAAGGATGCTGGATTTCGCACCTTTGATCACGGTAATATTGCGTGGTAGACTGTAGCTAGATATGTTTCAATCTCTCTACATACATGGACTGTGTGGGTACCTAATGAACGTATAAACTATAATTCCGAACCGAGGACTTCCTCCACCGCTCCTTTTACACGACTGACGATCAAGTCAACATCTGCCTCGGCAATGTTATAAGGCGGTGTGATGGTAATGTGATCGCCAGCAATGGTGTCTGCTGTGCCCATGCCTGCATTGAGCGCAGTGCTCCACGGTTCCTTCAACGCTGCCCCCTTGATGCGACCCGCGACGCGTTCCTTGAGAGGAAACGGCTCCTTTGTTCCACGGTCCTTCACAAATTCCACGGCCCACATGAGTCCTCGGCCTCTGATATCACCAACGTGCGGATGTCTACCCAAGGCGGCCTGCAGTCCCCGTCCTAAACGATCTCCGGTCGTTTGGACATTCTGGAGGAGATTGTCACGCTTGACGATGCGCTGCACGGCGAGCGCAGTAGCGCAAGCCACGGCATGCGAGCTGTATGTGTGCCCGTGGTTGAAGAAGCCAGAACCGGCTTGTATACCGTCGACAATCCTCTGGCTCATGAGGAGCATGGCGATGGGGGCATACCCGGCTGCGAGGCCCTTGGCGACAGTTTGGATATCGGGATGCAGGTCTTCTTGCTCCCATGCATGTGTTGATCCGGTTCGGCCCATGCCACAGAACACTTCATCAAGGATCAGCAGTGCCGAGTGCTTGTCACATATGGCTCGGACTGCTTGCCAATACCCGGGTGGTGGGTTAAGACAACCAAGAGACTGGCACCATGTCAGATCGAACCCGGAAAGGTAAGGTATGCGCTCGGATATGGAGTATACTAACAGTGCCAGCTACGGTTTCGGCAACAAATGCGCAGACCCTGCCAGGGCCAACACGCTCGAACTCGGCATCTAGCTCCTCTGCAAGTCTGGCGACATAATCGAGTTCGGTCTCGCCAGGATACATTCCTCGATACGCGTTGGGCGTAGAAACAAAGGACGCGTTGTCGTTCAACATAATGGCGTCGAACGGCCTCCGCACAGCAGGCTTCGCTGTTAGCGCTAAGGAGCTAAGTGTAGTACCATGGAAAGCGCCTTTCCGTGCAATGAAGTGAACTCTCTCGGGCTCTCCTTTCTCGACGAAGTACTGTCTTGCGAGCTTCAAAGCAGCCTCCACAGCCTCGGAGCCTGTCGACATATTAATAGGCGACCTTACTTTAAAAGAGATAGTAAGTCGGTGTTATGCGGGCGGCGTACCTGAACTCACGATCGTGGCTCTTGCCATGACTCCATTGGTCGAGTTCACCACTTCTTCAGCCAGATCTTCGGCAGCTTGGTTGGCAAAGCTCAAACTGTGGCAATACGACAGCCGGTCCATTTGCGCCACTACGGCATCCCTTACTTCAGTGTTGCCATGGCCAATGCAAGCGACGCCTGGCCCTGCGCTCGCGTCCAGAACCTTCTGACCATTTTCGAGAATAAGATAGTTTCCTTTTGCTGAAACGACCTTGGGGTTGGGTGTTTGAATGTTCGGGTGAAGGATTTTGCTTGCAGTCGATCGGTTCTTGTTGGTGCCGTTTTGCTGAACGACCTGGAAGATGGAGCCCATCGTGTAACGAATTTGAAAGTATGGTGGATTTACTGGATTTAGTGTTTGTGGCTAAGATCTTTTCCTAGCTGTGGCTTCTACACAGCCTTACAAGTATACTTTCATTATTCCATTTCACATTTGGTAGAGTGAGCCAACAAAGTAGTAAACCCAACGTGCATTGTTCCGTGCATCGTATCATTGGGTAGACGGCGTATGTATGCGGGTAAGAATTGGGTCAGAAAATGCCAGAACGGCACAATCCGTCAGAGCCCGGTACAGTCAGAATGTAGTCAGAACGTCTAAGCACGCAATTCCCATGTCCACCGCATTTCCTCCGCTTCGGGGTGTGTTCGTTCCATCAGATCTACCGAAGCAGCACTGGGGTTTGCAAGCCGCACTAGCAGATCCAATCTGGCACACCTCTGCAGAAACAAACTCTTTCCCAAGCAGCTGTTAGAGCTTAGGCGGTTTACCTAGGTAGCTAATCAGCGGGCTGCTATTGTTAAAGACATACACACAGTTCGGCCAAGCCTAATCCGGGGTATTCTAGAGTGCATCTGGGATCTGGATGTGGCTACCTGTAACCCAACATCTTTCAATCTTTCTATGCTCCCTCTGATATCCTAAGTCCTTAGCCCTGGCACAAGCGCTGCGTCTAATGGCGTCACAGTTGGAGGCTCCCGCTGAAGACAGCGAGGGGGCCATCTTGGATCGCCAATTAAACGGCCTCGAAGGAGAGGAGGCGAGGAGCAAGAATGTATTTGCGTATGCGACATTCGAGGATAAGGCCATTCTTTCATTCAGTTCCATTTGCGCGATTATTGCTGGCGCCCTGAATCCTCTGGTTCCCGTAGGTGCCCTGCTTTCCTTCCAGGAAGACTTTGCCCTGCTCGCCTTGCTTACCCTCCATCTCAGGTCATCTACGGTCTCCTTGTCGGTGTGTTCAATGGCTTCGCCGCAGGCACCGTTACCGCCGCCGAGCTGCGGTCCAAAATCTCAACCTTCAGTCTCTACTACGTCTATCTCAGCCTAGCTCTATTTGTCCTCACATATGTATCCACCGTTGGATTCTACTACTCTGGAGAGCGCATCGCTCGAGCGCTGAGAACTGCATACCTCTCGGCAATCATGCGCCAGAATATGGCCTTCTTTGACCTGCTCGGCCCAGGCGAGATAACAAATCGCATCATGTCGGACATGGGCACGGTCCAGGAAGCCATTACAAGCAAGGTATCAGTGACCGTGAGCGCCGTGGCCCAATTTTGCGCCGCATTCGTCATCATCTTTATCCTGTACTGGAAGACGGCACTCATTATCAGCCCCTTCTTTGTCACCATGACTGCGGTGGGAAGCGTTGGTGGCGCATACGCCATCAAGCATCACAGGAGGGCCATGGAAATTTACGGCCAGGCTTCCGGGATCGCCGAGGAGGCTATTGGTGCCGTAAGGCATGTCACTGCCTTTGGAATTCAACCACTACTCTCACGGCGGTATCTCTCCATGTTGGATGAGGCAGCCAAGGCAGATGCCAAAGGCGAGAACATCGTGTCGGCCATTATTGCTTGGTCAAACGCCATGCCATGTCTCATCTACGCACTTGCTTTCTGGGGCGGCGCCAAATTCCTAGTCAAGGGAGAGGTCTCCGTCTCTGAACTTACGGCCACAACGCTGACGGTGGTTATCGGGGCCTTCGCAATCGCTAGGATCGCCCCTTCAGCTCAGGCGCTGACGTCGGGCATCGCAATCGCCGGTGCCGTTCTGAAGACGATCGCGAGACGGTCGCCCCAGGACCCGTTGCTGGCGACGGGAGAAGAGCCGGAGGCGGTGGTTGGAGACATCCGGTTGGAGGGTGTCGGGCTAGTGTATCCGTCCAGAAGCCATGTCAAGGTATTGAAGGACGTAACTCTGTCATGTCCTGCAATGAAGAAGACGGCCATCGTGGGTCCATCTGGAAGTGGAAAGAGTAGTCTCGTGGGATTGATTGAAAGATTTTACGAACCGACGAGTGGCCGAGTCTGTAAGTCGCACCCCGGAAGGTATGTCTCTAGAGACACGGCTAACAATCCTCGTCACTGTCTACCGACAAACAGTGCTCGACGGTCGAGATATACAAGGTTTGAACCTTCGCTGGTTGCGGCGTCAGATCTCCCTCGTGGATCAAAACCCGGTCCTCTTTAATGCCTCAATATTGGAGAATATTCAGTACGGATCCCCCGAGGCTTTGAGTCAGTCGTCCAGAGCCAGAACCCAAGTCCCCGAGCAAGTTATTGAGGCTGCCAAGAAAGCGAATGCTCACGACTTCATCACGATGCTCCCTGACGGTTACGACACTCAGGTGGGGGAAAAGGGTCTCCAGCTCTCCGGAGGCCAGCGACAGAGAATCGCCATCGCTCGCGCATTAGTCAAGGACCCGAAGATCCTCCTCCTCGACGAAGCAACCTCTGCATTGGAATCAAAATCTGAAGCATTGATACAAGCGGCTCTAGATGCCGCGGCTGAGCATCGTACAACTCTGGTAATCGCACATCGACTGTCGACTATCCGCAACGCTGACAACA
This sequence comes from Scedosporium apiospermum, assembly GCF_000732125.1. NCBI lineage: Eukaryota > Fungi > Ascomycota > Sordariomycetes > Microascales > Microascaceae > Scedosporium > Scedosporium apiospermum. Next base: position 1,751,202 of record NW_015971833.1, on the reverse strand, counting down.
TTATTGTGCTTTCTGAAGGCCAAGTTGTTGAACAAGGAAAACACGAGGATCTCATCGCCAGGGACGGGTTGTATGCTGCCTTGGTTCGGAAGCAGCAGATTGAAGAGACGAAAGGAAAAGAGATTGCCGAGGAACGCACCTTCATAGACGAGGCGGAGAAGGACTCGCCAAGTGTGTCGATCAGTCATATGGATGAGAAGATACAGGCAGACGAACATGTCCACCACTCGACCACAATGGTGCCTGCGGAAAAGGCTGGGGAAACCCTAGGTCGGCCTAGCGCAAGGCAAGTGCTAGCTTTCATCGGGCGCAATAGCAAGGTTGACTGGAAAGTACTGCTCCTTGGGCTTCTCTGTTCTATCCTTGCCGGATTGGGCATTCCAGTGTACGTTCTCTCACGCAGTTTCAACATTAGCATCCCAACATATACCACGCAGCATTGGCTAACCGTTAATCGCAGGCAGTCGGTATTTTTCGCCAAACTCTTAACCGCTCTCGGTCTGCCACCTCCTCAATATGCCGATCTTAAGAGCGAGGTCGCCTTTTGGTCCGGTCTATACGTCGCTATAGCGGCCACCACGTTCCTCTTCTGGATGGGTGTTGGGATAACCTTATCATACGCGACTCAGAAACTCACACGCCGAGTTCGCGAGGCCTGTTTCAAGTCTATTATGACGCAGGACATAGCCTTCTTCGATGAGGCGGGTAATGCGCCTAGCGCACTGTCAAGTGTCCTCTCCAAGAGCACGAACGACCTTGCCGGCATCGGCGGACCTGTTCTTGGTGGTATACTCACCTTCTTTTCGACAATCGTTGCCAGCATCATTCTGTCGCTAGCTATTGGATGGAAGCTGGCGCTTGTATGTACTGCTACTATACCAGTCGTGGTGGCCTGTGGCTGGCTTCGGCTGCAGATGCTGTCGGCATTCGACGCCAAGATCCGACAGAGCGGACTCGATTCGGCGGCATATTCCGGAGAACTTGTCCGGTCAATCCGAACAGTCGCCTCCCTCGGACTTGAAGAATTCGCTCTGGAACGGTACGACGGCTTCTTAGCACAGCAAGCAGCCAAGTCTCTCCGCTCGATACTCTCCGCCTCTAGTCTCTACGCCGCGTCGCAGTCTCTCGTCTATCTCTGCTCGGCGTTGGCCTTTTGGTATGGTGGAACGCTCATCGCAAACGAGGAGTACACCGTTTTCCAATTCTACATTTGTTTTGTTAGTCTCATATCAGGGGCGCAGATCGCCGGGTCTATATTTACTTTCACGCCCGATGCGAGCAAAGCCATACATGCAACCGGGGATCTACAGCGCATCCTAAACGCGAACCCGAGCATCAACAAGACATCATGGAGTAGGCCTGCTGCCGCGCAAGAGGAGAAAGAAAAGGCAGGTCAGGAGGACAGCCGCGCTTGTCAAGTTCAGTTCGAGAGCGTGTCATTCAGCTATCCTTCTCGGCCCAATCGGCGTGCTCTCGATAATTTTAACGTTCTAATCAAGCCCGGCCAAACCCTCGCCCTCGTCGGTCATAGCGGAAGCGGGAAAAGCACGTGTATATCCCTGCTAGAGCGTTTTTACGATCCGGATCACGGACGGATTCTTGTTGATGGGCGGGATGTCCGGAACAATGACGTGGACAAATATCGTCGGACCATCGCGCTTGTCAGCCAAGAAACGTTCGTGTTTTCGGGTACATTAAGGGAGAATGTGGCCATCGGACGGGCAGGGGAGGATGTGAGCGATGATGATACCCTTGCAGCGTGCCGGCAGGCTAACATTCTGGAATTTATCGAGTCTCTACCGTGGGTGTTTCTCCTAACTCTCTACTTTATCTTGTGAAACAAGGTACATTTCCAAAGTATATATCTGACACGGTGGCTTTAGGGAAGGTCTTTCCACCCTCGTAGGGACGGGCGGCTGCATGCTCAGTGGCGGGCAGAAGCAGCGCATTGCCATCGCGCGTGCCTTTCTCCGAAAACCCAAGATGCTGCTGCTCGATGAGGCCACCTCGGCACTAGACACCGAGTCCGAATCCGCTGTTCAAGCGGCCCTGGATGCCGTCAGGAAGGGCCGGACCACCATCGTAGTAGCGCACCAGCTTCGCACGGTGGTGAACGCCGATGTTATTTGCGTGCTGCAGGATGGAGCGCTGCAGGAAATGGGGAACCATGAAGAGTTGATGGAGAGGCGAGGGAAGTATTGGGAAATGGTTGGGATGCAGAGTTTACACTAATGCACTCATGTCGTCTTGGAGGGGGTTAATATGGTTGTGTCAGCGCTAAATAGCATCAATATAACGGACTTAGTAGGTTAGGTATGAGTATAGTTGAATGCGTCCTGATTTTTCTGATTTTTGGTTTTCATTTTCGCTTTTTTTTTTTTTTTTTTTTTTTTTTTTTTTTTGGTTTAGAACTAACTACTACACCATGCACATCTATCTCTGTATGTGGACTCGTGGAGAAAACCAGGGCGTCGGAACCCGTTTCAAACAAATGAAAAGCGAACTTCCTCTCTCACCTGCCTCGCAAAGTCCAGCGCTTCCTTCCTTGAAGTCCTCGAGAAAACATTAAAGTAGGCCAAAAAGGTGTTGACCCCCGAGCTCGGATGCGGCACCTTTTGGCCACGCCTGACCAGACACGCGCACCGACTGATCTGTCTCGCAAGGTCTGGCCTTCGGACCTTCAGCTCGGCACAGATGTCGTCCGAATCAAAGATGCCTTGGCGAGAAGGGGGATAGTCAGCCGAAATGAAGACCATGACGCATGTGTACTGGGGCCCATGCTTGAACGGTCGAGAGAGAGAGCGAGCGCGGGACTTGTCGCCCACTGCGATGAGCATGGCCAACCCCCAATAGTCGATACCGTAGGTTGATTCGATGATGTGTGCGCCCGTCATTCCCAGAGGCCGTGGATTGATTTCAATAAGCCAGGCGGCGGGGGGCTCCCCATTTGCAGAGGCCTCCACACGGCGCGCATGCAAATCGAGAAGTCCGTCCTCCGTCGTGTAGTAGTCGACCGACGAATGTTCCACGCGGCCTTCGAGATGCATAACTCCATTGCGTAGACCTAACTTGAGCAGGGTATCCAGAAAGCTGTCGCGAAGCGTATTGATTTCCTGGGAGGGCAGTGCCGACGGATACACGCTATTCAACTCGACAAAGGTGCTCAGAGAGCCCGTGGCATCGGGCCCGTTGGAGTCGGCGGTCTTGGGAAAATCGTCGCAGGCCTCGAAGAAGAGGATTTCGCCATCCAACAAAACGAAGTTTGCGTCAACTTCAGGCCCTGAACAGTATTTCTCTATCACAAATTCGGATCCGTGACGAGATGTGTCGATTGACTTGACGGCTTCTGCAAGGTTGTCGAGGGAGTCAACACGGAACACTCCCTCCGAGCTCCAGCCATTGCAGGGCTTGATGATAAGGGGATAGGGAAGCTGTTTTTTCCCGGCAATCTCGAGAGCTTCATCGGCACTCGACGCCAGGTAGGCCTGGTGCCCGGCGAACACACTGGTTTGATATTTGTCCGTGGCAATGCGCAGCGCATCCGGCGACACCGTCTCAAGGCCTAGTTGCTGCGCGGCTTGGGCAACTTGGACCACGTAGGAGTCGCAGAAGGTTACGATGCCGTCAACGGGCTTGCCGTAGGATTTGACGGCTTTGACGATTCGGTCGCCGAAATCCGCTTCTGGTGGGTCCGTCAACCTCGTGGGGATAAATGCCTCACGCCAATGCGCGTACTCCGGCCCTTCTAGCCAGTGTCCTGCGTTGTCGAGGACGACCATGTTAATCCCAAGTGCGATCGCTGCGAGGTAGATACCTGGGCCCGTGCCACCGTTATCAGGGTGCGCTCGACTCCCCTCCACCAATACCAACGTTCGCCGTCGGATTTTGTCGGGCGATATCCAGGGAAACGAGAGTCGATTATCAAGTTCGGATTCCACAGAGAGAGACAGTGCGTCTAGCCCAGAGTCCGAGCTACCGTCTGCATCGTCGCACAGGATCAAGCCAGCTGTAGAAGCGGCGAAGAGCGCGCCGAGGTTGTTGGACTCTGAGATATGGGAGCCGATGTAGCTCTGGTGAGGCTCTGCAAAAGAGACTGCCGTCTGCACAAATCGAGAGTCCCTCAGACGAAGAGGAATTATGTCGGAGCGCACAATGTGTCCCTCTTGCAAAGGGACGATAAGTTTTGCAAGGCGTCCGAAGCCCGTAGTGGATGCGACCGTGGCACGAAGACACTGTAGAAAGAACTGGAACGCTTTGGGAGAGCCAAAAGATTCTGCTTTTCCCGGGCTTCCATCGTCGAGGTAGATAACATAGGCGCTCTCGAAGTCGCCAATACTGTTCTCAGGGATCTCGGCCTCGCTTGCGGAGGAAACTTTCTTGAAAATGATGTCAAGCGACTGCCAGGCGTTTTCCGTGATGTGGCTTTTGGAAAGATGCCACGAAAATTCCCACAATAGCTCTATTTCACATTAGCCAAGGACTCGAGGAATGGAATATAGTTGAACACAAGGTGCTCTTCCCACCTCCATCTTTTTTCGCCAGAACTTGAATCTTTCGAGGAGTCATCATTCAGAGCACTCAAGCGTCCTAGTCTAATAGATTTTGGAAATGAAGTGAAAGGGACACTAGAACCGAATCTTGGGATTCCCTCGTCTTTTCTACGGCCTTGGGGAAATAGTTCAGCACCTCCCCTGCACGTAGTTCGTCTGTTTTTATCAATAAGAGAGCTGGAAATTAAGCAGTGGACAAGAAGCAGACAAGATCGTTCTTTGACTGCCTCCAACACCGACTGTGCGACCCTCTCTGACCCCGCGTCTTGCTCCTCTCCTCCCTCTCCTCCCTCTCCCCCACGGTTCTCATTTCTGACTGTGCTCCAACCTACACGTGGCCACGCCAGGCCGGTGGAGAATAATATGAGGTTCTTCTAAGAGTGTAATACGCCGCGGGGGCTGACTCACAGAGTCTCATGCAATGGCATCGGAGGACCAACGTACCAATGTCTGCAAACAATATGGCGGTGTTACTCGATGGCGCCACGAAACATGCCGGCACTCGAAATCTTCCTAAAATCGCTTTGTCGTTGTCTGCTTGGGAACGCGTATAGCATTCATTCAAGTATATATTATTGTTTAACAGCTGGCCATGTTAGAGACGGAGGATGAATCTAACCCAACAAAGTTCGACAAGTCTTCCAAGAGTATTAGGATACCTACTTCAACTCTAAGCAACTCTACTTTGACTTCTATCTTCCGTAAACAATGCATTCCACCATCGTCGAACAACCTGAAAGAGAGCTAGCGCGCTTTCTGCTAGTCGGCGTCGGCCCTCACGCGAAGCGCATCTACATTCCACACCTCAAGACACTAGAAGCGGAGGGCCGAGCAAAGCTCGTCTGCGCCGTCGACATCGAGCAAAATACGGAACAAATCACGGAGCTCCGCAACAAGGTCTTCCCCGGGACAGAACTCTTCTTCGTCCCTTTCTTCTCCGGGCCCATGCCAAGCAACGTCTCGGTCATGTTGAAGAACCTGGCGGTGCGTCTCAGGATCGACTGTGTGGTCATCTCGACGGAACCTCTGGCCCACAAGGCCTACGGTTTGTGGGCCATTAGCCAGGGTCTGCACGTTATCATGGACAAGCCTATTTCCACCAGAAAGGAGACCGTATACAACTTGGATCAGGCGTTGGGGATTGCGGACGACTACGAAGACTTGTTGAACGCATATAACGAGCTCCAGAAGCGCAAGCGCACGTTTTTCCTCATCACCAGCCATCGCAGGTATCATCCTGGCATGTACCGCACCTTCGACATGATCCAGGAAATCACCGAGAAGTCCGGCGCACCGGTCACAAACATCATCTCCACCCACTGCGACGGTATGTGGCGGCTGCCGACGGAAATCATTGACCAGAAGTACCACACGTTCAACAACGGCTACGGTAAAGTATCGCACAGCGGCTACCATTTCCTCGACATGGCGTACCGATATGTAAAGGCTGGTTGGACGGCAGACAAGAAACCCGACAGGATCGAGGTCGTGACCAGCTTTATGACACCGGCTGGGTTTCTGAAGACGTTCAACCACAACGATTACATGAACGCATTTGGACGCAAGGAATACGGCGATTCATGCAAGTACGCGGATTGCTACATCGAAAAGCTCTCACCCACGCTTGGGGAGATCGACGCCGCTCTTCAGATCTCCTTCATCCAAGACAATGAGCCGATATGCCTCGCGCAGGTTAATCTCCAGCACAACGGCTTTACTCGTCGTAGCTGGGTCACCCCGGGGCAAGATCTCTACAAAGGCATCGGTCGGGTCAAGCACGAATTCCACGAAATAAAATCCGGCCCTATGCAGACAATCGTCATCGACTCGCGGCAAGCCAACGACAAGCACGATCGATCCAAGCCCAGCACCGCCAAGATTGGTACCGACAATCACTTCGAGGTCCACGTCTTCCGCAACTGTGACCTCCTTGATGAGCCAGAGCCGCTGGTCAGCTACTCTGTCGCCGACCTCGACCGCCATTACAATTCCAAGCTTCCCGGGATCTACTCGGAGAACGTCAAGCGAGGAATCCTATGGGAGGCCTTGGACTTCATTGAGGGTAAGAAGCCTTTCGAGGACTTGTTGTCCAACTTGGAGGACCACAGTGTTCCAGCAAACGTCATGAGTGCTGTCTACGTATCGCATATTCGACGCACCCAGGGACTTAATCCGGTGGTTAACATAGACCTGACGTATGATGGCGTTGTGGGGCCCAGTGAGTACCACCCTTGTTTGAGCACGGAATGATTCGAATAATGACCAATGATTATAGATCGTGGCTCCGCAAGAGCAAGCATCCCGCGCGATGGGCCTGCCCTTACCCACACGTCGACTACCCCGAATGGCGGTAACATTTCGGAGACAGCGTTTGGAAATGGAGACAAAACAAAGAGCGCAAACGGAGTCTCGAACAGCAAAACCGGCCTCGATCAACGTGCCGACAGCGACAAAACCGCAGCCGCGCTCCTCGAAAAGCTCAATGGGACTAGCCCGCTTCCGCCCCGGCAGATCTCGGCAGAGGTTAAAGGTTGAAAGTTTTAGGTTGATCATGAGGGAAGAACGTACGTAGGTACCAAAATACTAGCAATTTCGTGGAATTAGGTAGTAGATACGTCTGATATGAACTCAACGCCGTCTCATTAAGCTACCTCAGCCTCTGTAAAATTCAATTACAATTTTGTGGTCTGGAGTTCTACCGGATCTGTCGAGTGATATTCACTTGGCAGGCCAAGCCAAATCTTCTGTCTCGCTAAATAAATCACAGAAGAACCTCCCAATGACACGTTCGCGAACCGGAAAGCCTCCGGGACTCCCAGAGAGCAGCTTAATGCCCGAGTTATAGGTAGAGATGTGATGCAACCTGGGAGGTCCCTGGCATAACCGACTTACTCCGAAAGCTAAGCGTACAGCCGTACCCCTTGTCTTATTCAGGTCTCCGTCAGATGCGCACAGTCAAAGTTTCTGACTCCATCCTGGCTAGGGTGGACGGCACGGCCCGGTTTCTGACTGTACCCGGCCGATCTTCATCCAGACCCTCAGATCAGTCTGATGCCAAGGATGGTTGTATGAACCGAGGTCCTCCCGCACAAAGTCTGCGTCAGCAGGGATTGCCAAGTTAGAGCTTATTCCAACATCGTACGACCAGGGCTGCCCGCACAAGGAGTCGCTGCGACTGAATCCTGCCACCTCAATGAGTCGTTCTGTGATCCCACTCTATCAGCACACATGACAATGAAATTACTGGCTTAACTTCAATCAACAAGCCTACTTCTCCTGCATCGTCTGTCGTAAGACTGCGACGCTGTTGTCGGGCCTACATCCCCCAAGAAGTCATGCATATTCCCAATAGGTTTCTACAGTCCGCATATTCTCCATGTTTTTCTTCAAGCACGTCAGCGACCTGCAGAAAAACTCATTTTCTACAACCGGTATCCGTGATTTGCTGATTCGTACCGAGATCCCCGGCGGCTCCGTTGTAGCTTCCAGAGGTCCGAGTCACGGGTCAGAGCAAGTCTCACCGTGCTGCGGAAAACTGTGCCGTGACCTGATACCACCTGCGAACTACAACCCGCCACGCATCAGAACTTTGTAGAGTTCCTATTCCAGTTCCATTTTATGTGTGATGCTGTGGCCAAAATGCACTCGTCCGTCTCAGTGTCATTTGTGTCTATGTTCGAGGAGAGGCGGAAGAGAAAACGCTGGCATTTTTATGCAAACTCATTGTAGTTGAAGATTGAGTCCTGATAGCCCCCCCCCCCCCCCCCCCCCCCCTTAAAAAAATTATCTGATATAATAGGCGGTCAATGCATATCACTGATATCAGGGGCCGAGAGTTACAAAACTATCTCTGAACTGTTACACCTATATGTACAACCTACTCTTTTAGAGTTACTTAGTCCTTCTTAAGTCATAAATGGCCGGTTGGGTCATGTCAACGATTCTAGCAACTTCTCTGTTTCTAGCGCCTATTTTCCGTTTCCAATTATTTCCCATATTCCTGCTTGATGTTTCAGGTCCGTACTGGAGCTACTGCTTAACAACTTCACGCCAAGGCACCGTTGCAATATTTTGTACAGTTTCCCCCGCGTCACGCTTGCGGGGCAACAAAGTATTAGCATCAGGGCCAGTGACTTCTGGAAACCATCCTGCGTTTCTGCGTACCCGTTTTCCATAGTCAGCAGGGAGGAAACCAGTGACCATAAGTTCGGCGCCTAAACGTCGAGTCAGCTAAAGTTCTTTTTCCTGCTCAAGCGTTTTCCGAGGAACCTGACCTCTCGTTGAAAAATAGCAATAATGAAGGCTGCCTGCAGACCTTCGTCCTCCTTTCCGTTCTCTGGTCCGTCGCATTTCTCGTGTTTGTCTATGAATTGCTGGAGCGTGGTGGAGGCTACCAGCTTCTTCCGCTCAGCTGCTAGTATGCTTTCAGCGGACCGGATAATCTCGCCTTTGTAGCCCTGTGCCTCCCACTCAGTCCAAGACGGGGCGCTAGTTCGCAAGTCGGACAGGATTCCAGGCAGCTTTCGATTTCGGCTTAGGTGCTGCGAGCTTGCGAGTCGGGGAAAGAGGCGGAAGTCCGAGGTGTAGTAGTCTGATATTACGCTTTCCGGGCCGTCGAATCCCGAACGATGTATGCTTTCGAGAACATATGCCAGTCTTTCGGGAAGTGGTGCATTCGTTTTGGGCTGCCGTACTCCAGATGCGACATGCGCTACGCCGTTCTCCGTCGTGGGAGACTCGATTTCGGACCTTAGGAGCTCCAACATGCGTGGGTCGACTGGGCTGGGCTCTCCGTTCGGTGAGGCAGGCGGGTCGAAGGCAATAATATCTTTCGTGTCCCATTGTAGATCGTACATAACATCCGGGTTGCGGCCATCCAAATTAGGTCGATGTCGTGGAACTTCGGACACTTGCTCGTGTCCTCTTCCTCTTTCGCCTACATGGTCTGTATGCCGATTAAAATACGGAAAACCCATATGGGCACGCAATACTAGGGTTCTTTTCATACCTGGTCTCGGATTTTCATCTGATTCATCGTTCGAGGTCACGGGTGCATCTCTCGGTGAATCGCTTGAATGTAAAGAAAGTAAGGATGGTAGGCCTTGACCAGGCATTTGGGCGTAAGTCATGTAGTCCATCTGTGAGAACGGAAAGATGTCGCGCGAGATGGTCGATGTTGGAGAAGGGTATATGGGTTGATTCGACAGCCTGCGTTTGGCATCCTCAGCAGTTCGTTCGGCTAGCTGATGTTCCAGCTTTTCTATTCGTGTTTTGAGGTTTTTTCCTGTCCAAACATCAGTCACATCCTCTCAAGGGTAAGGCAAGCTTGGATTGATGTAGTACGGTGATTCCTCTGCGCTATTCGGTTTTGCACGCGTTTCCGAGCTTTTGGATCCGCAATCTCGGACCAGTCGTCATCATTGGAAGCCATACTTCGCTTTCCCGATCAGACGCCCTTAGACTCGGGTAGGACTGGAATGATGTATTGTCAGAAGGGGAATGCGGTGTGATCGGTGTAGGTCTTCCCGTGACATACACGTAGAGACGAGCTTAACTGGATAATCTGCGGTGATGCGTACAGCAATGGGAACAGGGATATGATACTCGAAAAAGCTTGGCTGATCGGAGGTAGCTAGCTACCTATAATATGTGATTACATTCACATCACGGATTTATGGGACGCTGCCAGCAAGATTTCAAGCGAGATTGGTCTTCGATTTTGGGAGAGAGTTCCTGCTGGCAGCATCCGCAAACAGCTTAGGCTGGAAAGGACGGCATTGGACCTTTCGTATTATATACGTCCGGCTGCTCCCGGGTGGCTTGAATTCACAGATTTAGAACATAAGGACCTTTGCTTTCTCCCCTCGTTCATGCTGACAGCTTACATTAGCGCGATCAGAGGAGCGAACTTCAACGCAAATTTCGTAACCGATCCAATAACATCGGACGGTCCGAGCCGACCGTTGGGGAGGACTGCAGATCGCCCTGGTTGAACGGTTGCCAATTGGGTCTTAGTGGTGCGATCGACCACCCAATGTCGCCATTGAAACGTCGTCTTCCAAATACTACGTCAGGGGAGAGATGGGAACTAGAGTGGATTGAGGATGGTTGAGAAGGAATACGCATGCAAGTAACCCTGCCCCTTCATCCTTCCCGCTTATACCCACGCGCCCCCCGATACAACGCAGCGGACATCGACAGCAGGCATCTTCCGAATCCAGGCACTGTACATTCAAGAAAATGTTCGCGGGAGTTAACATCGGCTGCTGAAATCTACATTATCACAATCGATGCTACTTCTTAAGGAGATCCTTCCTGTCTCCGCAAACGTGACCATTGGTTAAACTCTCTGTCTGACAATTCTAGGGCCTGTCCTGCAACGCTCGAACTTTTTACGAGCCCCATATGCTCAAGAGCCGAAGGTATTTGATATACGGCCCGGCCCACGGGCTGTCAGCTTACGTACAAGATATTACAGAGGAGACGTGTATCTGCGGGAAGTCGGTGTGAACGAATGTACGTAGGGTGTTCCTGGTAGAAGCCACGCCGATGATCATGGCAAAGCCACGAACCAAAAGCACGCTAGATTTCGTGTAACCAAAGTAGGGGACTTTTGAAATTGTGGTTCTATGGTGTGAGGGGTACCCGGGCGTAACGGCCGTACCAGTATATCTCGGTGCAGTACCTCGACCGAGCTTCGGTATTCCGGGGTATCCGCTCGGTATTATTATGGTATTTCTGTCTCCTCCCACGCGGGGGGCAAATTCCATTCCGCTGGCAATTCCGCGAGCAAATTGTTACCGTGGTTGGCTCACCGGAGCGATGCGTGAGGAATAAAGCATGTGAAAACGACTTGGTGTATAAGGAGTCATTTATGAAGTCATGATCTCACTGTGAGCCTCGTATAAACAGGCATTCCAAATACACCCTTGAGGTAACGTGGAACGACAACTAAGAAAGGATGGCTGCCACGAGAAACTTGCGGAACATATACGGAGACCTTTTATCATCTCATTACTTCCTCAACTTCACCGGCCGCAGAGGATGGATTACAATAAATCTAACTTCTCTTCTTGATCTGGTCTGTTGGCGTGGAATTCGAGATTTGACGCTCCTTTTCCATGGTGGGGATACTCCCAGGTTGGCCTTCAGAAATATTTGTTTTTCCAGCGTCCCGCACGATGAAGGCGGCAGTTCGTTTCGGTCTGCTTTGTATTCGAGAGAGTATCTCCGGCCTAGAGAAGTGAGAACAAAAAGTTCTGTTTCATGGATTTTCGAACCTTGTCTAGAATTGACTATATTCTCAAGCTTTCTAGGAGTTCAGAGGGCCTCAAATGGAGAGGAATAGAAGGGTATCAGCATATCCCCCCATGCGTCTACTCGGATCTTCGCAACGACGGGACCTAGAATAGGCGGACGAGTCCTGGGAACTGTTGCCTTCTTTGAAAGTCTTTTTGTGGGCGTAATAGTTAACTGAGGTAACACGGACTAATGAGTCGACTACGAGCGCGGTGCTTCATTGGCTACAATGCCACAACATCAAGGGGCAGATACGAGTCGCATATGAAGAAAGTCTAAGGGGAATACCGTCCTACTTTCCGGGTGGGCGTCGCCTATGAAGATGAGAAACGCATGGATGTTGTTTGCTATTAGCAGACACCACTTCAATTGAGGATGTAGACTTCCGGCTCGGAGGGATCTCGGGGAAAGCGGATAGAAGCCATAACACCGTCCCATCCGTTCAAACACTAATCTGGAACTCAAAGTCATAGGGTCGGTCATTCACATTCTCTGACCGGAGAGTCAAATAGAGTCGTCTGCGTAACCGCGAAAAGGATTATACCATTTTGGAATGGCCTCGGCATCTCCTCGATTTTCATTCCTTTTTACGCATTTCTTGCGCGAAAAGAATGCAGTACTGATAAGAATGAAAAAGCAAGAAACACAATAAAAGTACAAAAACGATCGTATGCGCTGTAGATCGTATGCGCTGCTCTGGTTGGACTCCGAACGAAGCGATTCTCCGCTGGACACATAGCTACGAAAAATACTTTTTTCCTAACTTTCTGAGCGCTTTAATTGACCGCTAGGTTATTTGATTGCAGTGTTGGTGCTTGAGCAGCCCGGTTGGGAGTTTTTGCCATATCTTCAAATATAAAGCATATGGCAAAGCCCCGCATGTAGTCGAGGAAGGCGCGGAAGACGCTCCTTTCATTGGAATTAGCGCTGCATACGAGTCTCTCCAAGGGGAGACTCCTGGCTTTTGCTAACATACCCCGTAGCGAGATATTACCCTAAACACCCCCGCGTTACAGCTGGTGGGAATGCCGATAAAGATCTGGACAGCCTGGCAAATCCATATAGGGAAGGTTCTCTGCTGAATTCAGAGCGATTGATAGTGCCTTCGGGGTTCATCAGGGAGGGATAGTATATCGCTTCCTCTTCTCCACCGCTTCCCTAGTGGTGTGTGGAAGGCTGTTACCAAAACCTGGGCCTGTCGGCAGTACACAAGTTGGGTCTGCAGTCCACGCATCTACCCTCCTCTGAAGAAGAGAATCCAAGATATCCGGGCATTATTGCCTACAGAAGGCTCCTGAAAAAAGACTCATGTGTCCTGTACTTGGATATCCTTGATAACCGGGATCCTACCAGCCCCCCCACCATCATTATTTCGAAGGGGACGGCTGATACCCCTCGAGTCCTCGTGAACCGTCAGCTAGTTCTATTTTCAATCCCGACGTCCGCTTGCCAACGGAGTCTCAAACTACATTTTCTCCAGAGAGGCCACGCAAGTAAGACTGATTTCACCATATGCTATGATAAGAATTTATATAAAAATGTCAAATCCTCTAAGCATTGCAATATTCTCTTCCCGACTCCTCCGAAGCGGTTGATCTTGATCAAGGCATCATGACCAAGAATCCCGGGTTTCGCTCTAAGCCGGCTCTTTTTCTATCTGGAATGTGGCAAGGTTCTCCACACCTCCGTTGTCGTCTCGGTGGTAAATGACGCCAGTGTTTGTTTACATGTGTGGATGTAGGGGGTTGTCGCCGCTCACCCTTTCACGATTATAGCCATGCTGTAAAAAGTGGTCAGGCTGTTATCAAGGCCAAATAAAACTTCACTTCTTGTAAGTAAAATCCAGCACGTGATATATAAACGCGCACGTTAGAGATTGGGTAATAAAATATACGGTTCGAGCCTTATGCGACGCCACCTGCCCTCGCTGGTAGAAAGTGCAAAAGCTTGGGCATCAGTCCCCGTCTCTGGCTAACTCCCTTCACCACGCTCGCTTAGTACCAGCGTGTCAATCGCAAAGAACATGGTAATGCGCGATGGTAAGTGTTGAGGCTATCTCTTGCAGATATTTAACGCTTACAAGTGACCAGCCACTCTACCAGGTATATCCTTCGCCCGGCGGGGAAGCAACAACTTCAGCTGCCAAGGTGGAGTACGGTGTCTCTCCCGAAACCCCATCCGCTGTGATCATTCCGGACTGATATCTGCGCCGGTACCTAGCTTAGTTGCTGTCCATGGACTGAATCCACGACATAAAAGCGCGAACAGTCATGCCTGGGATACATGGCGAACGCCCCCAGGCCCAAACGGGCGCCTTTGGCTGCGAGACGACCTCCCCCCGTCGATACCAGACTCCCGCATATTCATTTACGAGTACGACTCCGCCGCAGCTTTTGGAAAAGATAGAAGTACATTTGTGGATAAGGCAAAGATGCTGCTGGAAGAGCTGGCAATCCAGCGCAAGGAGGCGGATACGCGACCGCTCATCCTCCTAGGCCATAGTCTAGGGGGCCTTTTGATTAAGCAAGCCCTTTTCCTCGCGTATTGCAGGCGCTCGGTTAGGGCGGATGGCACTCCCGGAAAGGAGGAGGGCTGGAAGTCAATTCTCACCTCCCTTTCCGGCCTCGTATTCTTCGCGACTCCTCACAGTGGCGGAAGAAGATCTCTAGTGAGTCTTGGCCGCATAACGTCGAAACTCGCAACTATCCTCGGAATCAAGAAGGGGGACGATCTTTTCGACGTCCTAGACGAAGACGGCATATTTTCTAGCATTATGCAAGAAGTGTGGCAGCCATACATGGTAGAGTGCAAGATCCTGTCATTTTGGGGAACTTTTGATCAGGTGAGATACACTTGGACCTGAATCGCTCCATCATGCCCCTAGTAACTGGGATTTAGGTCGTCTCCAGAAATAGCGCCCAACTTGGTCTCCCAAGTTATCACGAGAAAGTGGTCTTTCTCCGAGCAGATCATAGAAGAGTGTGCAAGTTCGGCTCGAGTACTGACGACAGAAATAACTTCAACCTCGTCCGGAGTAATATCGAAGAGCTGTACGAAAGGGCATGTATTCGTGGTAAGTGAATGGGACTGGCTGATTTTTTCCGTTTATCTAGGAGTCAGGGCGACTAAGGGTTTTTATGTTAGTGTCCCAAACACACCAGTCAACTCCCACGATGCCGCCAAAGCCAGGAATAGACTCTAGCCCCACTTCATTAGCTACACTGGAGGAGCAGAGCCGGAGAGAATCGTTGCAGCCAAGAGGTATGTGAGAGACACAATTACCTTGTACTAGTTATCCCACACAAAATTCTTGTTAGCTAACACATGGGTAAAAGACAACATCTTCAAGGAATCTTTCCACCGCGATCTGCACCTCGGCAAAGCAAACTTCTTCCAAATCTCCGTGGGGCGAGAGGCCTGCCTCAAAGAGATGCACGAAGTTTTACGCAGCGGCCGAGGAATCCAGACGAGCCGGAAAACTCTAACTTTACATGGAATGGGAGGAGTAGGGAAGACTCACGTGGCCATCCAATACGCTCGAGAGCACCAAAACTCCTTCACCTCAGTGTTTTTCTTAGATGGCTCGAGCGAAGACTCGTTGGTCCAGAGCTTCGCTAATGTCCATCGGTGTATCGGCGAACGCCGCTTAGTTGAGAACCCATTAAGCCCTCATGTCAGCCACGCGGAGTTGAACCCTCGCGATCTCGCCTTAGAGGCCCTAGAATGGTTCAGCCTTGCCGGTAATACTGAATGGCTTCTGATCTACGATAATGTTGACCTCGGTCCGGAAGATCCGGGCGGCTATCGTCTTGTGGATTATGTACCATCTAAGGACACGGGATCAATCATTGTTACCTCGAGATTATCAACGCCACCGATTGCTGGGCACACACTCAGGCTCACGTTGCTGGCGCCTGCGGAGTCATCCCAACTACTTTTCAAGACAATGTCAAGGCCTCCGAATAATCCTGACACTCAGGGTACAGCACAACCAATCTCCCCGAAATACACAACCAGAAAATGAGCTCCCTGCTAACGTCACCTACAGAAGGTGGTAAAGAAACAGAAAAACTCCTCCGCGAGCTCGACGGACTGCCTCTCGCCATCACACAAACTGGTAACCTTTTGAAGAATTTGAATATGGACATCTCAAAATACAACGCCCTTTATGAGGAGTCTAAGCAGACAATGATAGACTTGCTCAAGCCGAAGATCTTACTCCCGTGCGAGGAAGACACCAAGTCTAGCGTGGGAACAACTTGGCTTACCTCTCTCCGTATTCTGAGAAGTAGGGGCGCCTCCAACTATCACAACCAAGGGGGGCAATACCAACTGGCGGACAAATTGCTGCACCTGCTGGTCTATTTTGACCCCTACGATATTCGGTACGAGTTCATTGAAAAGGCTCAACTTTCCGACCACGTTCCCGCGTGGTTCCATCGCATCATTCGCTCAGAGGCCGAATTCCTCACGATTATGCAGATTCTGATGCACTTATCGCTAGTATATGCGACAGATACAAGCGGGTGCTTCTATATGCACAGACTTATGCACACATGGCTTTGTACCTACATTCATTCCAAGATCGACGCCGACCTGCTGAATTTAGCATTGACCGCACTGGCTTGGAACGTGCCACCTCTAGATCTAGGTAGGGTCTTCACGCCTAAGCTGATTTCGCATGCTATCAATCTTCTCCCGCGGCTTCTCGAGTCACAAGTTCCGCTGCCTCCCATTGTCATTGGGAAGTTAGATGACGGGGCTCGGCAGCGAGTCGAGCACATTCATAATTTCCGGCGAGAACGGTGGACTATATATCTTCCCTTGCAAAGGGTTTACTCTTTGTTCTGTTCAGGAGGCAAAGGGAGGGATTTGCTGCAAGTGGTCGATACAAATCTGTCTCTACACAGGGCATCCTCCTCACCAGTCGATATTCTATGGGCAGCCAACTTGCATTACACCAAAGCGGCTATTTTCTGGGCTATGGAGATATTTAACGAATGTCGGGAAGCTGCATTGACGGCACTCCAGGGTTTCGAGACGGTTGATGATACTTACGGTATATTGACCACTCGTAACTTGTTGGGTTGGAGCCTATATACAACAGGAGAATGTGACCGAGGCATGGAGTTATGCGAAGACGTATTGGTGAGATGTCGCGCTAAATATGGCTGCTTCGAACATCCGACCTGGGCTGTGTTTTGCGCAATCATCAACGGACTACCAGAGACGTCACCTCGAAGAGTCCGTCACCTTGAAGCTGCCAAGGCCGAGGCAGAGTTAATGGCTCCTACTAATCGAAATGCACTCGTTACTCTATACTGGCTAGCTATCTGTCCTCAGTATCGGAAAGGAGATCGAGTTGATGAGGCGGAGCGGATTCTGAACACAATTCTAGCACATTCGATCGCTCTTGAGGGAACACAATCACCTAGCGCCACGTCTCTGCACTATCAAATCGGGTATTTCTACCACCGGACGGGTAAGCTGGAACTGGCTTGTGCCCAGTATAAGCAATTTCTTTCTCTGCAGATATCCAGGTACGGCGAGGCTCACGTCAATACTGCACGGGCTCGCGCGGTTCTGGCGCAGGCGCTTATGGAGCTGGGAGAGTTTCGAGAGGCAGAGGGATATCTGGGTCTCGCTCTAGACGTCCTAGACAGTATTCAAGATGCGGACGAAGATGTTATTGCTCACCGACGGACTATGCGATCTCTACACCAAGGATGCCGATCCGATTCTTGGCCGGCACCACCGGTTTTGGCATCATTCAGTGACAGTGGTGGCTGGATTGGTATGGGTATGGGGGCCGGTGGTATTTTTAGTGGTCGTCATCCCTGGACTTATAAAGACATGACTGCGTGTTATCATCACCCTCGGGATTCTGAAGACATGACTGGTTATTGTAAATGAGGCAAGTAAGTTGAAGGGTGCACTTCCAGCCCTCCCCATTCTGCCCCCTGTTCACATAAAAAACGTCGATTTGCAGGCCTGTATCTCCACCAACTCTTTATAGATTTATATAAAATCAAAAATACAATCAATTGGTTCTGAATGAGGTCAGGACCAGGTTGGACATTACATCCCCCGGCAGCAGTTCTGTAATACTGGCCAGACGCGGGCCGGGCCACTGACCCGCATGGGGCCGTGGGCGTATCTGTAGATATTGTACGAGGCCATTTTGATTGACTGAAATCGTTGGACAATGGAGTGGATGGAACGTTGCCGAGTTTCTTCGGATTTTCTGCGTCGCTGGGTTGTTGACACTATCCTGAAGCTCATAAACACCAGACGACGATGCTCTGGCCAAGTCCTGTTATCTCGAATACTCTGAAGGGAGCTGGATAGGCCGTCTTCAGAGAATATTAGATCTACATGCATTAAAGACTCACGGCGGTGAATGAAGTTGATCTTGAAGTCTCTTCTGCGATTGAATGATTGATATTATGAATCGTGATTCTGGACACGGCTCGGAAACATGCCCCAGCACTTCTGTGTTTGTAGTGAACCCCTGTCCCATTGTTGAATGAATCACCCAACACCAAGTGGTTCAAAGATAAGTCGGAAAGGAAGACTAAATGGAATAGTCTTCTATTTAGTGCAACACGCGAGAAACCCCACAGTATGATGCTATATATGCCCAGTCGGAAGAAGCAGGTGGCATTCTCTTTGGTGCGGTTCCTCGGGCCCTTCTCTAAGTGCGGGAGCCATGAGCAGGTGAGTCGATCATTTGTATGTCTAGTATCCACAAGGCCAATTCCAGTATCAACTTTAAAGTTGCGAATCTTTACTTCTCCGAGTGGGGACACCGCCCGGTTTGCAGCACTTGGGGCCGACAAAAACTATCTCGACGCGTAATAATTATTACGGAGGCAGAGCCAGGCCGTGCAACCATCCCTATAACGACAGCCCACAAACTCAATTGGATCTAGTAACTGGTTGATCTTATAGCGTGGAAAGGATCTCGTGAGTGGAAACGGGAAGGGACGAAACGACAGAAATCGGATTGGCCTTGTGCCATCCAAGGATCTATCTCCCTAATACCATGTAGCATACGCAGCAGAGGGCCGTCAACATACTCGTCGTAGATCTGGAGTCCTAGACAACCTTTGAACCATTCTCATTAGTGCATGGCCGGCTCAATCGACGCCACCCACTGGCAAGCTGTTGTCACATATATACATTACCCACCGTTTGAACATGGCCATGCTATCCTAGGGAACGACGTATTGAAACCCTGAAGAGGAAAGGGAAGGGGAAAATAGTCTCAGTGGGGTGACAATTTCCCCGAGAGAGCCCTTCCGTCCGTGAAGGCTGGTAGCACAAGAAATTCGGTTATGTGCATCGGGACCCGACAAAAGGGCCAGTGAAGCTAGGTGAGTTTTACGGAGACAAACAAATCTCATCCCTTGCATCCCTCTGGAATGTTGGCCTAGAATTGACCAGAACTCCTGAGCTGTACAATTTTGGTGATAGATTCCCGACTCGCCCGGGGTATTTCCACGTGACCGCGATGTTGCTTTCGAAGCGCTAGGCTATCATCACTCGCGGAGTTTTAGTTGCACCTCACCTCACTTCTCTCCCCAGCAAAGACATACACACCAGGCCGCTCTGATCCTCGACAAGTTCTCGCAAAAATCTATCGCCGCCACGATGAAGTCTCTCCCATTTCCCTCCCCAACTTCCATCACCGTCCTCACCTTCGGCATCACATCCTTCGCACTCGGCATCGCCACAATTGTCCTCCCACCTGCCTCCATCCTCGAGACCTTGCAGGTGTCCCCGGATGCCCTCCCTGCCGTGCGGGCAAGCTCGCTGGCGGCAACCGCCATGGGAATCTACTACACGCTTGCGACGTACCAGGGAAACACGGCTTTCTTCGCGTGGACGGTACCGATGCGCCTGTTGACGACGGCTGTGATGTGGAATCAGGGGTGGAAGGGCACGGCACTTTGGGAGGGTGCTGGGGCAATATCTACGGCCGTTGCCCTTGCGTGGGACCTTCGAGGAGGCAAGTCGGATAGTGGAAAGGGAGGAAGGAAGACTGAATAAGCAGTGGGAAATGCGGAGGTAGCGGAATGGTACGGTGCTGGCAGTTCATTTATGGTCACCAATGGTCCGGCCCAAGCAACGTTTGTTGGCACATCTTTCAACATTGAGTCATTGTCCATGATTTTTGGACAAATTTATTAGTGGTATTAACTCTTTCAAATGCTTAATCTTTGTTCTTGGGCGATTGAATACTTTCCAAATGCACACCCAGGATATCATTCATTTTCGGAATGACGCGCTCATTGTTGACGCTTCAGTGGTAAATCTGGTAAGCCTCGGAGGGCCATGCGACTTCGTATTCCTCCCTATGGGTACAACGCTAGGTTGAGCTGTTCAGGCAGGTCCCGTCTCCTACTACGCCAACATATGGGAACGTCAGGATTATTGAGGATGGGTCAGGCATAGCTAGGATGAAGCCTCAGTTCACCCGAATGGGGTCTGGATTAATCAACGGAGCAAGATTATTTCGAGGACGTGATAAGATGTCGCTGAATGTCCGATTGTCTAACTTCTGCGAGTGTCGTGCGTTGGGTTGTCAGCGGGAAGTTCAACCGGCTCCGTCGTATTATGTAGTTCGGTAGGTAGTTCGGGCATTGTCGCGATCGGGTTTCCCGCCAGTTCCGCCCCAGCAGCCTTTTGCTGCATCTCCCCATATGGTGTTAGGCCTGCCGGCGCGTTTCTACCGGCCGCCGCGAGCCGTCGCCGCGAGCGCCAGAAAAGAAACAGCGCGCCGAGAAGACCTAGCACGACCACGGGGACGACGACAGCGATTGCTATTGTCGCGCCCTTCGACAAACCTGAGCTACCGCTGTCTTCTCCTCCCCCATTCCCACTTTCTATGGGGGCAGTTTCGCCAGTATCTGTGGGAAGAAACTCCGAGTTCGTCGCGGACTCGAGATCGGAGCTCTGGTAGACCATTCGTACACCAAACGCGTTTAGGCCGCCGGGGCTCGTGAATTCGCGCTTGAGGGTGCTCGTAACGCCATCTTCGCTCAGAACGATTGGAAGCGATGTCGGTTTGGGCGCGATCCAGGTGCAAAAGAGCGTGGACCACACACTTTCCAAGCTCGTCGTCTTGACGCAGGAGAGCGTGACGTCGCTGTTGTATACGGGGCAGCATGTTACGGTGGTGATGGACGCGACGCCGGTGTGGTCATGGCACGCGCTGACGTAGCCCGACGGACATACGAGGCCGGGTGAGAAGTAAAAAGTCGGTTCGGAGGAGAAACCCTCGGGCATGCATGTTTTTTCGATGTCGAGGACGGAGAGGAAACCGGAACGGTAGATGTTGGAGCAGTCGGCGGGGCGGGAGAAGGGTGTGGTGAGGGGGTTTTCGGCGAAGGAGGATACGACGGTCGTCATGGTGGGCTGCCGTCGTCAATGCGATACTCGTGGGGACTCATCAATTGATCTCGGTCTCGATTCCGTTTGCGATGGTGCACGGCTGGGTATCTCCACGCACCTCCAACAAGCAGACACAGATAGTGACTCGAATGAAAATGACACATGGAAAAAGAAAAAAAAAATACCCTAAGAGAGAGACCGCGAAATCATTAAAGATTCCCTGATTAACTGTGGGTCTCTCTCTGCGTCCGACACCCCCTGGCCAAGGGACTTTGGGATCTGGATGGGGCGGAGTAGCGTTGCAATCGCCTCCAACCCGTGTCGATCGGTTGAACATGAGTCGTCGATTCATCCCCATTAATATTAGATTCGACAGCGTTCCCGATCCTTCGTAGGTCCTTTGTGTCGTCAGCCACCAGGAGTGGAGAATGCAGGCTAAATCTGTGATCCTCCATACATCTGCGTCGTCATGTCTGGGAGCTTTGCACAGGAAGGCAAGCCACCTCCTGAACAAGCATCATCCTGCATACGCAGAATACCTCAGGTTTGGATCAATATTTGTCGGGTTGCCTGATACCAGAAATCAAGAGAAACCAACAACTTTTTCGCGGTACGGCTGATCTTTCTTCTTCGGATGGCTGGAGGAGCCCAGATTTCAGAACCCGGCGCTTGGGGTAGTTTACTTTTCACCAAAATCGGGGGCCCTACAGGGCTGACGACTCCCCAAGTTGTGGCTGAAACATTGCCTGGGGTCTTGGCGACCCTACAATGGTCTGGGCACCTTGCGGATATTTCGGCACTTGACTCTCGAATCGTCAATGGCAATGGGCGCCAAAAACTATCTACAGTCGTGCCTTCGACCTCTCAAAATAGATAGGATCACAACCGCGAAGAAGTGGATATCACCATTTGTAACCAGGCATGAACATCGAAGTCTCCCGAGCCTCTACACGCTGGGCTTCCCCTTAAGCCAGACCTTGACCACTTCATCCGCGCCTCAGTAACAACCCACCTCCAAAGACGGATCAAATGGCTGGCAGCATTCCGCATTGGAACCACACTCGAATCCCCCGCTCAAGATAAACTAATTTCGCCATTCGAAGCCCGTTCGGTCTAGCTGGCCGATTTAGTTTCAACGGATCTGCAGCAGCTGTTTTGCCAAATCTCCTTTTTGCATGTGCCATCGCCAAATACCATCACTCGAGTTTCGGCCACATCAGACGGGTGGTTAGTGTTGTCGCTGGTTGCTGCACTGAGCCCGTTAACAATACCAACTTCTAGCAGGCCCTTATCATTACCCCTTCTACCAGAGGGACGAAAGCTATGCCTCTTGGTAATTTCGGAGCGCGGTTTTTTAAAACATCGGAAGCTGTGAAACAGCAGAAGGCAGATTCCTCACCGCCAGGGCTGGACCACGAAGTCCATGAAACCTACATGTTGAAATATTTCCTGGAATTCTAACTGGAAAAATTGAATACGGTCCTATAAGTGTATATATTGGGAGAAAAGTGGGTGGACTTGGAGACCTCGGGTAGCACTAGCACTGAGAATTTAGAAAAAAAAGAAGTCCAAATATCGATCATGTCCTTCCGTCCTGGAACCAGTTCGTCGCAATGGGAGGGAGATCGGGGGAGGCTCAACTTTCAAATTCGCAACCATATCATTGCCGAGAGAAGTTGACACCCTGCCACACAGCTGCCATCCCTCTCGACTATGTCTCGAGTCGAATAATTAACTCATCCGACTGTGAATTCGGTCTTGAAATCATGTCAACCACGGCGCCAAAACGACTCCGCTTGGGGCACAGCTCCTGTTGCTCCTGGCATCCTCCCACACCAAACCGGACGAGGAATTTCTTGCGATCCAATTTGTATGGCCAATTTCATGATGGTTTACCATTCCGCCCACAAAATCCATCCTACGAGCTGCAATCCCATCATAACGATTCCCAAATCGAAACGCCACACTCTTCCCGCAGACGACTCAGCTCTCCAGTTCGCCCTCGAATTCATCCTCCACTGAATTTCAGTTCCATTGACAAACGTAAAATGCGGCATAGAATTGTTCACTGGCGAAGCTAGAGATATTGGATTATACTGGCTGCCAAGGGCCTCGCTGCTAGATTCCTCGCCACCAAAGTCGGACTGATCCAGTCGGCGACCTTCGAAAGATATCGTAGCCGATACATATTCTGTTGAAAGGGTTAACCTCATAGTGCTGGTGGTATTTGTGAAATTGAGGTTGTAACCAAAGCTGGTTCCTTGATCCCTATGTCTCAGTTAGTCCTGGGTAGTCGTTGAAGTATGGACAGCCCAGGAAGTTTGAAAGTTCCACGAGCCATCAGTCGGTTCAGCTTCTTAATAGAGCGGCATTCGCCTTACCAATTGATCGTGTTCCCACCACACATCCGCCTCCGCGAATAATTGGACGGCAAGTCCACGTTAAATTGATTCCAGTCGACCGTTCCATTGCTTACCCAGGTATTCTCATCCCCCAGCACCGAGTAGAACGGCCCTGACTCATTTTCGCCGATTGACGCTTCCTTGACGACGGACACGGAGGCAGAGTTAAGGTCTAGCATCTGTGCGGGAACGTAATACCATGGCCAAAGCTCAATAAAACCACAACGTTCGCCCTCATCATAACAGATGAAGTACGTGGTAGCGAAGCTAAGGTCGGAGAGTCGAGAGGGAACACCGTCCGGCCCATCAAGCGTCAACTCAAAGAAGAATGGGTTCGCGTCCCACGGCCCATTGATGCCAATTTTCATTGAAGAATTTCTGAGGTTCGAAAATGAATCAAATAGCGGCTTGCCGCAAGCCGAATCGTTCTTTGCGTTATACTCGAGCGATCCATTGATCGTCCCATTGTAGAATATAAATTGAGTACCGCTCTCTGCGATGGACCTAGAGACAGCCCAAACGAGGGACGAGGGAGAGAGAAGAAGCAAGGAGATGACGATAATTTCACTCTTGGAAATCATTATTCCTATTAGTGGTCGGGAAGAACGCTGAGAGCCTCGCTTTGATCTTGCGTGGGAGAGTTTGGGCAAATAAATAATAATAATAAATAAAGGGTCGATTAGTGAACAAGATGGACCTGCATAGCTGGTTACACAGTCACATCGTCACATTGTGGCCGAATTTGTTTCCGGGGGTTCAGAGGTGAGTCTGAGAGATCAGATCCGCTACCTGACATATCTCAACAAGCACTAGACAGGTATTTTCAAATACAGAATGCTAGAAGATATACCTACCTAACACCTGACCTACAAAGGTAGGATATGCCAGGTGGTGGCAATGATCTCTCGAACTAACATTTAAACCCCCAGAAGAGGTTTATTACGGAGTACACTGGGAAGATGTCTTGGCGAATGCATGAAAGGAGTCACGAGTCGCCGTTGGGACCGTAAGACAGGACGAATTATTATCCGAGACGTTTGTCGTCCTCTTGACCAGCGACCGAAAATCGAACAGATACAGGTCGAATCAGTCCCCCCTTGCGCCGGGATCTTAACCATTAGCATGGGGGGTCATCCTAACCACCCGACATATCCTGGATCAACTGTTAAATGGGTATATCCTCTAATACTTTATATTTAGAAATACCTGTTTAGCCTGTAATTAGATATGTCAGGCGGTGGAATAACCTCTCAGATCTCTCCGACTAACGTTCAAAATCCCGGTATAGGCTTAGGCTATGTAAATCGCTGCTTGGATGATCACCTCTGGTTAGGGGCGGTCTCTTCACGGGCTGAACGGACGACGCACCGGTCTTTAATTCTGAGTAGCCTCAAATTCTAGCTAGTCGGTCTTCGCCATCCCTTTCAAAAATCCACGAGAAGGTCGAAGTTCCCCCAGCCGGCCAAGGCGCACCTTCAGGCCAAGTATGAATCATTCGAAGGGTCTTGAGGGACGTGCTCTTCCTAGTGTTTGGCGACCTGACACTCGGTTTGTCGACGCTACGGAATGAGTGGCTGCTTGTGGGATGTAACTTGGGTAGAGGATGCCTAGGACCGATTCTCACCCCCCCCCTTTGTCAGACGGCGAGCTGGGGCTGCTAAAGGTTACTCCCTGGCAGGTAGAGTTGCCAGGATAGCGCTCCCAATGCCCTGATATAAACCTGTCAGCGTGATTCGATGATTGAAATTGCTGGAGATGACTATCCGTCTTAGTGCAGCCTGGACATTCGAGTCTTCATGGCGTCCAGCGGACACAAGAGTAGGTCGACAGCGAGGGCAGGTCAGATATGTGTGTCAGGTCGACTAAACCTGGTGTAGTCTTACGGAGGCTATCACACTGTTCGTCTCGCTACTCATCCCGTGTAAATGCATCATTTTTCGAAGGGCGCATTAAAAATATGGCTAGCCTGGGCATGCCGTCGTTTACGTTCATGCAGAGAGCTCGCACCGCGGGACGGCGCTTCCTTCGAGCCAAAAACGTCGCTCTGCGACATGGAAGTCTATCTTGTGTTGTCGTGTTTCTGCTTCATTCTTTCAATCACTCCTCCTCCCTCTTTCGGTTCGTGTCCTCCCTCTAAAACATGCATGAACTGTTCTTTTAGAATATGGACGTATTCTATCCTACGCACTGCAAGACCAGGGTTGAGCCGCTTGACGTCCAGTTCATGTTCATAGTGACGAGATTCTCCAATCCAAGCATCATCCCTATATAATTCAACAGTGCCTGACTCCACCTCAAACCATCTGTGATGTGTGTCGCTCAGCTATCTGAATCACCGCCGCTCACAGACTCATCCTCAAGCAGCGCCTGTCTCGCGTTTGTCAACTAACGTTCCGACCCCGACTCCATTTTTCCCTCAAATCATACTCACACTCGGGTGATGAGTACCTCTCCAGATTCTTCTCCTCTTTGGGCCGGACATAATGTAGGGGTACGTTCCTCTCCACCCCCTCTTCGACGAGGAGATCAATCATTGAGTCCAGCCCCAGCGCCATCGCCACGGCCATGGCTCGACCGCCCGTCTCAGGCGTGTTCAGAATGGCGCCGTTGGCCCTTAAAAACCGAAACATATCCACATCCTCATGGCGCACAGCGCTGACGATGGGCGGATACAATCCCTCGTTGACATCTGCACCATACTGGACAAGCATCTTCGCAATGGGAACGCTGCCAATCTCCGCAGCCGCGAGGACGGGGGCACAACTTGAAAACCACCAACAGGGCTTCAAGCCGTGCTGAAGCAGGATTTCCACAATCCGTTCGTGCCGCCCCTGGATCGCCATGTTTAGAGGATTTGATAGCGGGCCGCGGAGCCGGGTAGAAGGCTCTGAGTAGCAGTCGTCAGGGGTTCTCACACCGAGGTCTAGGAGGTACCGAACCATATCGTAGCTTCCTAGAAAGGCGTGGAGTGCCAGCTCCTCGTTCGGGGTGTCTTTGAAGATGTTGAGGCGCTGCTTCAAAGTCTGCATTCCCAGACAGGAAAGCATCTCCTGCCCGCGCTTAAATTCCTCCGGCCAGCGAGCCGCCGTGGCTGCTCTTTGAAGGTTAATTCGTAGGTGAGAAAATCTGGGGATGTCGGTCCTAGAGAGCTTCGAAGGGTATGCTTCGAGGACGAAATTAAACAGTTCACGGCTCAGGGCTCCATTCCAGGCTTCCCTGACGAAATACCGCCAGCACATTTCATCAGTTGGCGTTTCTCCCTGGAGGGAAGGCCACACATCGACCGCGAAGCCGATCATGTCGAGGTCATGGGTGGCTATGGCGGCTCCGAGAGCAGGGCCGAACACATCGCTCCGTTGCTTTTGCTCCTTGTCCTCGGCCACGCACACGCCCGATACCAGTTGCTTCACCAGTGGCTTCTGCTTGAGATACATGGCTGCCACAAGCAGATCAGTTCGCCGATCGGCTTCCGATGAGACTTTCCAGTGTACATTCGGGGCAAACATGGCCGGTAACGTTTTGGCGTATCCAGTCCGCGCATAACGCGCTGCAAGTTCACAAAGGGGCACCAAATACTTCATCACAGCGTCCTTTCCCACGTCTCCGCTATCTCTCCGACATATTTCTTCGGCGGTGAGACGTACGTGGGACAGGAGTGAATGGGGGTAAACTTCACGCCACGCTTGGTGAGCGATATACCTGTGGATGTAGTCGAGCCAAAAAGGGCGACTTGGTCCTTGGCGATTGAACAGTTGGTAATGCTCGACTCGGAACACACTACCCAGGATGCGCATGCGTAAGATAGCATCGTCTATTGCATCTCTAAACTGCCCTGCGCGACGCCTTAGCTAACCTGCGAGTGAAGTGATCCGGGGCCAACCCAGCCAAGAGGATGAGAAGAAGGGAGAAAGAAAGGAGAGATCGGATAATAACCTACGATTCACAAGTCTAAGTCTCATCACACGAGTAAAGTGCCGAGATAGGACGATGGCATCGAACAATTCATCTAATAACTCTGGCGGGAGGTCAAAAGGGGACGGCATGTCTTTTTGTGGCGCTCAGCGGATTGAAACAACGATCAATCGACAGTGGGTTTCCTAATTTGGACTCTCAGAGTATAATAGCAGAGGGATAGAGGACTTAATCTGCTGTGAGGATAAAAACTGTGGAGGGATGTGCTTTGCCTTCATCGAATAGAACAGGAGGTGGATTTGGGTGAGAATAAAATTAACCTCACGTGTGGCTGGACTGCCCACCGCCCTGGTCCTGCCTAGAGGGAGAATTACCACTCCGATTGGGGGCTAAAATTTGCGCTGAGCCAGGCAGCTCTGAAGATTAATGCGGTTGTGACTCTGTTCGGTTACCGTCATTGATGTCTGCCTGGTGTTGATCCTTCCCCGTATCCCCGCCCTGAAACTCACCGTCAAAAGTGCAGTCCGTCGAAATCTAGATATAATCCCAGCGAGGGCTGGGTGACTCTCGTTTGCTTATGACTACCTGCGGGCATAGATAGCGGATGCAAAATTGTGCCAATCTACGAAGTAGAGTCAGACCAATTTGTATTTGATTATCTGCTGTTTCGTGTCTCCGGAGTTGTGTCGCCGGTCTGGCCCAAAACCCGGAACACCCGCCGCCACACCCCGCACGTCTCCAGTTTAACGGGGGACTTTCACGAGCGGTGGTGTGCGAAGTGAAGGGGGCTATTCCGGGTTCGACGAACGAGCGGGGCGCTCGGCGATAGAGAATCTACATTGTACTTCCTCTCCCATTCGAGGGACAGAGTGCCGAATTTATTTAACTAGTGATGGTACCAGGATACCAGGACCTAGACAAGACGCACAGCTTTTTTACCAGCATCTCAAGAAGGGTGAGGAATCAATCTGAAAGAAAAGGAGGCCTAATGGCACCCTGATCTTCCAAATCGACCAGTATTCGCGGAACCATCTCATCCAAGCTCTATGGCCTTTTTGGGGTTTTAAAATCATTGTTTGCATGCCTGCTATTTTTAGGAATCGGCTCCACATTACAAACTACATACCTGGAACTCAGAGTTTGTGTCAAAGACTAGGTTGAGATCCGGGGGGGCAGGGCTGATGCGGAATCTCGGGATCTACATCGTTTAGAATCGCAAGGCGGGATTTACTAGAAGGGACCCGGAAGTGTGCAATGATCTACATCGCCTGGAAGAATATAAATACATGCCGCGGAATGTTTTCCTCGGGCTTAGTCCACAGAGAAACGGCAATCGTGGTCATGGATGCGTACAATAATTCTCTTTACACTCGTTAAAGGTACAAAAGATTTTCGTTTCCGTTTTTTTTTCCCCCCTTACTATTTACCTTATCCAACCCCGAGGTCCCGCCCAAGTACCCTTTACCATAAAGTTGGAGTAAACCCATGGGAAGAAATCCTTCTTCAAAAAGTAAAATGGCCGACGTGGAACTCCTTGGTCGATGCCGAACCAGCCGGCAAAGGTCTCCTTTGGCTCGCCGCCGTACTTGAACTCGGCAAGGAGTACCTTGCCGTACTCGGTCAGCAGGGGACACGAGGTGTATCCGTCGTACACCGACTCGACCTCCTTGCCATCGACGGACTTGAGGACATTGGATACTAGGACGGGGACCTGCGACGTGATGGCCGCGATGGTCTTGGAGGTGGGCAGGTTGGCGGAATCGCCCGCCGACCAGACATTGGCGTACTTGACGTGTCGCAGGGTGTCGGGCGCGACGTCAACGAAGCCGGTTTCCTTGTTGGCGAGTTCGCTGTTCTTGACGAAATCGTAAGCTCCCATCTTGGGAACCGCGTGCAGGAGATCGAACTTGCGCTCGACGCGCTCCTGCTTGCCGTCGACGGCGTGAGAGAAGACCGCTGTGCTGCCGTTCACCTCAATCAGGTCGTGTTGGAAGAGTCCCTCGACGCACCTCTCCAAGCGTAGTGCGTTGAGAGTCTCGGAGTACTTGGGCACGCCGAACATGGCGCCCGCTCCGGTGGCGAAGGTAATGTGGATGGGCGAGCCCTCAGGGCTGTTAGGGCTGTAGAGACCCGCTCGCTTCCAGTGGTCAAGGGCGAGCCACATGGCCTTTTGCGGGGCGCCGGCGCACTTTACGACGCCTGTGGGCTGGGTGAAGATGGCATTTCCCTTGGTCAGGTTCTTAATGGTGCGGAAGGTCTTGTCGCAACCCTCGTAGCCATAGATGGTGGACACGGGAGCGTTGGGGTCGGCAAGGGCTTCAGGCAGGCCCTTGATGCTGTCGTAATTGACCTTGATCCCCGGCACGACGACGAGGTGATCGTAGTTGAGTTTGTCACCATTGTCCAAGGTCACAGTGTTGTCCTCTGGAGAGAAGGAGGTCACACTGTCGTTGTAAAAAGAAAGTTTGGAATCAATCAAGTCCTTGAGGGGTGTCCGTAGGTCCTCCTTGTTCTTCAAGCCACCGCCGACCAGGGTCCATCCCGGCTGGTAGTGGTGCCATTCCGCGGGATCGACAACGGCGATGTCCCCCGGAGCGAACTTGCCAGATCGGAGGAGCTGATGGCTGATCGCCAAGCCCGCGCTGCCGCCGCCCACGACGACAATCTTGTGGCTCTTATTGGAGATCAGCGGGCTTTCTGTGGCGAAGCCCCGAGTGAGCGGCACGGACAGCGACGAGGTGAGTCGGCGACATGCCGGGGACCTCGTGGCTGCGACCCGAAGGAGAACCATTGTGGACTGAGAATGAGGTAAATAGGACTGAGTGGGGAGGGAAAAACGACGAAAAAAAGAATGATAATGAATGGGATGGAGAGAGAAAGGAAAAAAAAGAAGGAAAGAAAGAACAAAATTTGGAAAGGTAGTTGGGAAATTATCTATAGACACGGGGCGGATTCTACGAGCTCGAAGCGAGGCACACGGGGCGGGATTTTACCTCCATGGGTGGCATCAAAGCCGGGCCAGCCTTGGCTTGCCACACACTACGCAGCACACTAGCATTGCACGCATTGGTACGCAAGCAATGAAACAAATATAGATTAGAACGGGAACCGCCCGGGCTAGTGGAGAGCGGGAGCCGTCGAGCTAAGTGGCAAATTTATGCAGAGAAGGTTGATGTTTGAGCCAGTGTCAGTTCAATGTTCCTGAACAAGGGGCGGCTTCGATCCGGACACGCGGAGCCGCCATTCCGATCTGCATCGCTGATGGATATCATTTGACAAGGGTCGTTGAAATTTTTTGATTAGTGAACAAGGGGGCCACTCGTATTTTCAGGGTCCTTGGAGCTTGGTGCTTGGAGCCGGGGGTGATCATTTTTTTTTCTTCAAGTTTTTCTTCCGTCCCTGAGGAGACAGCGCGGAAAACTTGCTCATCGTACGATCTGCCTAGCGGAAGCTTGGGCTTTTAAAAAGGATGATCGCCGAACAAAGTAAATAAAGAAGGTGTCCAAAAAATATCATTGGCTCCTCTCCGGATTCAACCGAAGTTAGAAGCCAGATCGACGTTATTTCGTGCAGAGTTATGACCCCCCCCCCCCCCGAGAATCCTGAGAATCCTGAGAATGGACAGATAAAATCTGGGGTCAACGCTGTTTCGCCCGTTTCGCCCTGGTGGCGAAGGGACCCGCTCAACCCGCTGAGCCGATCCGGGGAGTTTCTTTTTCGGCGACCACAACTTCGGCGACCATCGGGAAGCATCGGGGGCAACCTTGGCGGAAAATCTCCGAGAGGGAGAACGGGGATCATGGGGCCATCATCAGATCTCATGAGATCCCATGGCATTGCTAGAGAAAGCCTTCGTCGCCGATAAGAAGATATTAATTTCAATCCCATCGTCAATGCGTTCAATGCGTTTCGTGCATTCCCATGCGTCCCCTTTGAGATTCAAGTTGCTCTCTTCGCCGAAATTATTAATTCAGCCACCCATCATCGTCACATTGCGAGGCGTTTTGCTTGGAAATCGCCCTCTTTCCTCGCCTTTGCTCGCCGAATTGGATCGAATTGAATAGAATAGCTCAAGCTCGAACATTTAAGCTCAGAGATTCAACCTCTTTTTCATCCTTCACGATGCAATCCCTTCGACGAAAAGTAACTTCGAATCTCATTGCGAGGCCATCGGGACTAATCTCAGCTTCGCCGTGTAAAGTCTGCACACAAATTCACCCACTCAGGAAAATAACAACGACATCACCAGCAACAACAACCGCAACCAGAACAGCACCAATCATCCGCACCATGTCTCTTACCAGCTCTGTTAACGGTTCCCAGCAGCCTGCTTCCGCCCCAACTGCCACTCCAGGAAGCAGCGCCTCATACAGCACGCACGCTCCCTTGGTTCAAGAGCCCGTCATCCACGACATATTCGAAAAAAAGACCAGCACTTGGCAATATGTCGTCGCGGACCCCAACACTCTAAAGGCCGTCATCATCGACCCTGTCTTGGACTACGACCCTGCCACCCTGACCGTGTCCACCGAGTCTGCCGACGCTTTGTTGGCGCTGGTCGCGGAGAAGGGCTACAAAGTCGAGAGGATCCTCGAGACGCATGCCCACGCTGACCATGTAACCGCTGCATCCTACCTCCAGCGCCGATTGGAGAAGCAACAAGGCCACAGGCCTCTCGTTGGCATCGGCAAGAGGATTGTTGGTGTGCAGGAACTGTTTAGCCAGAGATATGGCGTTCCGGAAGAGGAGTTCAGGACGGTTTTTGATGTTTTCTTCGATGACGACGAGGTGTTTGATATTGGCGAACTCAAGGCTACGGCCATTCACCTGCCCGGACATACCCCGGACCATCTAGGCTACAAGATTGGAGGTGAGTAAAGTCGGGGGGGATGCGAACGATTATCTGGATCATAGACTGACAGTGAAAAACGACAGACAATGTGTTTTGCGGTGATTCCGTCTTCCACACGGATATCGGCACTGCGAGGTGCGATTTCCCCGGTGGCAGCGCCGACAATCTTTTCCTCTCCGCGCAGAAGCTCCTCAGCTTGCCGGACCACGTCAAGATCTGGACCGGTCACGACTACCCTGCCAATGACCGCAAAGATCCCGTCGCCTGGCAGTACGTCAAGGACCACAAGCAGGAGAACAAGCATATCAAGGAGGGCACCACCTTGGATGACTTTGTGGCCATGCGGAAGGAGCGAGACAGCACGCTGGGAGAACCGAGGCTGCTGCACCAGTCACTTCAGATGAACATTCGGGGAGGACAGCTTCCCCAGAAGACGGCTTCAGTGCACCGGCTGATCAACGTGCCCTTGAAATTAAAGAACGTTGAATGGTAGAGCTGGCCAGAGCTTGGAGGAGTTGACGGGCGCTAGCAGGAGCGAGCAGGAGCGAGCTGAGCAGCGGAGCGGGTCGTTTATGTGGTTACAATTAGCTATCTGCGGGCTAAATTGATGTACTAAATGAATGTGTTAGCAATTTCGAGCTTGTTCAATACAACTGTCAGTCAACGATGCAAGAGCGGGATCTTGTGAACTCTATTGTCGTGGCCCATTCGAGGGTTGTTAACGTTATGCAAGACGACAGGGCTGGTTATTATTGACATCAGAGGACGGATCGGGAATTCCTCGCATCAGCCCAGTCAAGCTCTTGGGGGGTTCGGTTATGCACTAGTTCCGGGCCCCTGTGAGATTCTGGTACTAGTTTACGAAGTAGATTACGTAGTTTAAAAGTTGAAGCCCTGAGCTGGAGCCTGGATCTGAGAGCTGAGGTCCTCCATGATTCCCCAAGTCCGAATCAAATCCGAACAGAGTCACGTGATGAAACCCATCGGAGTTTGCAACAAGCCCCGATGAACGCGTCATAACGTCAGAGCGGTCGCATTCCACGTGATCTGCAGGCGACTTATCTCGAAGCGGAAAGAACGGCAAGACATGGGTGGTTCGCCAAGAGATATCGGACTCGGATTTGGAACAAGATCAACTCCAACTCCAAGTCCCGGCCGAGTGGGTCCGACTATCTCCCATGTGGTTAATCGACCGCTGCTGTGGGGACCAAAAGCTTCTTCCTTGCCTTCCAAGCGTGCAAAAAATTCGTGTTGTTTTGTCTTGCCTCCCATCAAGCCGAGGTTCAAAGCTTTCAGCTCGGATTGGGTGGGCCAGACAGGTACTTTGCGCACCGCTTTGTACCTTAAAAAGGAGTAATATTTAGCGAGGGCTCCATATGAGCTCCATATAAAAGGAGATAACGGAGTGGATGAATCGGATTCGGGATGTTGCGTGGGATGCGCCTGCCAATGCCACAGATCTGGGTTTGCATCGCCGGTTCCATGGTTGTATCGTCTTGGATTTGAAAAGCAGCCCTACCCAAGGAGCCAAGATCAAATCCGTCGGGTTGGCTGCATCTTGTGCCCGTCCTAAGTAATTATTAATAGAAAAGGCCTTTTGAATCAATCGGATCTGACGGCCCCTGCGAGATGCTACGAGATGGGGGGTGTGTGGCCTGTTTCCGCCATTCCCCTTGCCATCTCTTGTTGGTCCGTTGGTGGTGAACATAACGCATTAGGGAATTAAGGCCCCTCATCCGTGTGTCTCCGGGGGGGCGGACAATTTAAATCCGACGGGTTTGATCGCGGGATGCTACGACATCACATTCTTTTTCTAATTTGCTATTTTTCTACTTATTTCCTTTATTTTGTATACATGTAGTCGAGATCCCATCTTGCACGTACCCCTTACCTTTCTCCCATTCCTCTCCTTTCATTCCGTGTCCTTTAATCGCCCAAGGTAAAAGTTCTTGCGCTTGATCTCGCACATCGTCAAGCTTCGCCAACACTTGCAAGACTCACGATCCCGCCCCTGGACAAACCCCCCTTCCGATCCCGGGCATGGCCCCCCTCGTCACCACAAACGGGCTAGCGCCCAAGGAGAAAGGTGAGGCTCCGGTTGATGAGCCGGTCGCCGTGACCAGAATACCCGTTTGGCGCATGGTGTTCGATCACGCAGGTGTCACCGACGAGGTCGCCAACTATCCTTTTCAGGGATCTGGTACAGAAGAAGACCCCTATTTAGTGACGTGGATTCCAAACGATCCCAGGAACCCCATGCTCTTCAGTGCTGTCACGAAATGGACACTCACTATGACTGTGGCTTTTACCACGCTTGCTGTAGCGCTGGTATCCTCGGCGTACACGGGAGGCATTATCGAAATCATGCAGGAGTTCCACATCAGCAGCGAGGTCGCTACTCTAGGCGTATCCCTCTTCGTCCTGGGTTTCGCCATCGGCCCCGTAGTCTGGGCTCCCTTGAGTGAGCTTTTCGGCCGACAGATCCTCTTCTTCGGCACCTACCTTGCCCTTACCGCCTTCAACGCCGGCGCCGCGGGCGCCCACAATGCCGCGACTCTGCTCGTTCTCCGGTTCCTCGCAGGAGCGTTTGGTTCATCCCCGCTCACCAACGCCGGCGGAGTCATCGCCGACTTGTTCCCCGCCTCCCAGCGCGGTTTGGCCGGTGCTCTTTTCGCCGCCGCGCCCTTCCTTGGCCCCGTGCTTGGTCCGATCACCGGCGGCTTTCTGGGAGCCGGCGCGGGCTGGCGGTGGGTCATGGGTTATCTCGCCATCTTCTCGGGCTTTTGCTGGATCGTCGGCAGTCTCCTCGTCCCGGAGACCTACGCGCCTGTGCTGCTCAAGAAACGGGCTGCCAAGCTGTCCAAGATGACAGGCAAAGTTTACAAGAGCAAGACCGAGGCTGAGCGAGGCACGGTGACAATTCGCCAATCGTTCGCGACTGCCCTCTCACGACCGTGGATCCTCTTACTCAAGGAGCCGATTGTTCTCCTCCTTTCCATCTACATGGCCGTCATCTACGGAACGCTCTACATGCTTTTCGCCGCATTCCCTATCGTGTACCAAGTAAACCGGGGTTGGAGCCAAGGCATCGGCGGTCTTGCCTTCTTGGGCATCATGGTGGGAATGATAGCTGCCATCACTTACAACTTGTTCGATAATAAGCGCTACATCAGAGTCGAGCGTGAGCACAATGGATTCGCGCCGCCCGAGGCTCGTCTTCCCCCGACAATAGTTGGCTCCATCGCCCTCCCAATCGGCCTTTTCTGGTTCGCCTGGACGAATTCTCCGAGCATCCACTGGCTGGCCAGCATCGCCGCCGGTGTCCCGTTCGGCTTCGGCATGGTCCTCGTCTTCCTGAGTCTCATGAACTACCTCATCGACGCCTACACCATCTTCGCCGCCTCCGTCCTCGCCGCGAGCGCCGTCCTGCGATCTCTCTTCGGCGCCGCCTTCCCCATGTTCACGAGGTACATGTACCAAGATCTCGGCATCCACTGGGCGTCGAGTATCCCGGCGTTCCTGGCCCTCGCCTGCGTTCCCTTCCCGTACTTGTTCTACAAGTACGGCGCACGCATCCGCGCCAAGTGCGCATTCGCCGCCCATTCCGCCGAGTTCATGCGCAAGCTCCATGCCGCTGCTGCCGTCGCAGAAGAGCAGGATGAAACCGCCCACCCGTCTGAGGACGGCGGCGAGAGTGAGCTTTCTCGACCTAGTTCGCGCGGTTCGGAGAGGACTCTTTCCCCATCCATGGAGGCCGCAGAAGCGAGACGGATGAGCCGCGCGCGTTCTCGGCCGTCTGTGTCTAGCCTCGAGCGGAGGCAAAGCCGGCGGTCTTTCACCTACGATGGCAACCCGTACAATATTGATCGGGTGAACACGCACGAGTCTGACTTCCACCTGCACTCTCCGCACAGCAGGGAGGGCCACGCCCACCATGCCCACCATGAAAGCAGAAAGTCCTTGTCTTGAGCGGCCCTTCGAAATTTGGGCATCCGGCGCGGCCACTTTCCGTCACTACGTTTTATTATTCTCACTCTCCATCAACACTATGCCTATAGATTTTTTCAGTTTCCTTTCGTCCATATTATCGTCACTCTCCACCGTCATCAACTTTTTCTTTTATTTCCTATTAACACTCATAATTGCATGGGCGGGTCATAATTCAGTGTGTACATACATCATCTCGATACAAGGGTGTCCATCGGGGACCTCGGAGTCACGGGTATAGACTGGGTTTCTTCTTTTTATCGTCAACAATAATATCTGATTTACATTACCTACGCTTTCGAAACCGTGAGGCTCCCAAATCGGGTACGAGCCTGACATGCTCTGACCGTGTTAACAGTATTTTTTGGTCTTGTTTTTTTTCCCCAACCACGTATGCAGTCCGTGATGGGGCCATAAATTTCAGAAACCCCCGGCTCTCCCGGCCACCTTTACGCTGAGACATGTTTTGGAGTCCGAAGAGGATGTTCCCATAACCTTGATTTTGCGTCCCGTGCCCTTGGACAGTCGGTTGAGCAGAAAGAATCTCCGTGTTTGCAGTAAGCACGGAACGGATTTCAATCCTCCCTTCAAATCCGGCTGTCTGTAATAGCTCAGCACACTAATTACGACGGCTATGCGGGGACTGCCAGCAGACTGCCAGCGACTTCCCAGGATTCCGGTCCTCGCATCTATCGCGTTTTCCTGCTCCTATCCCCGTCAACCGGTGCCTTTGCGCAGCAATCCTTCAAATATGATTCTGTCATTTGTGAGCATGCACGAAGTATTAAGGAGAACATTGGAAGGATGCAACTCTGGAACCTAACGGCCGGTTAATGGGGGTTAGGATGCCGCCGTATTATATGCCTGGATATTTGCCCATCGAGCGGTTTTCTGACACCACTGCCGTATCTTCACCAATCATCGAATAAGATCATGATCCACCTATTCGTAGATTAGAACGGCGACCAAAGCTCCATGCGTCGCGTCTTACGAAGTACGGGAGGATCCCTGCCCAAACCAAGAACCCGGCAGGTCCTAACCAAAATTGTCAGGTAGCATTCGGGAGGGCTCTCGTTTACATAGGTACTTCGTAGCGTATTCTACTCCGGCTTGGCACATTCTGTGCAGGGCAAAGCCTGCTGGATAATTGGCGAATCGTTACCTGGTAGTCGGAATGAAAAAGACCTGAAATTCGAAAGGGCAGGATTCTTAGCATGTTCTTCCGTCGCGTCTTGAAGAACCAGTGACGCTTCGAAGGATCCTTTCTGCCATGGCGAAGCGTACTCTCCATTAATAAGCGATGTTCTCCACTGGCGGTACTCCGCCCAGTGTGTTAAGGCCGTAACCACGTCGCCGAGTCCACGCGACGTGTGTAACATAAACATAAATACAAACACAAACACACACATATCCGTACACAACACCTAAAAGTTACAGAGTCTCGCGGACATCATCATTGATCATTGTACCAGTTTGAGCAAATTCAATTAAACTCAAGTGATACACAGTCAGCCCGCCTCACACGAAGGAGATGGCTGACCCTGCGGATCTCTTTGTTACACTGCCATCGGGATGTCGAATCTGCTACCGGGTCTATGGTAACCTGTCAGACCCAGCGTTCCTTATCGTCGGGGGATATGGGCAGGCCATGACGCAAAAGACGGGAGATTTCGAACGACTCCTCAACCCGCCAGACAATCCCCACTGCATCATTCGATTCGACCATCGGGACACAGGCCTCTCGTCTGCCTTTACTAAGCCGGACGATGACACGCCAGTATATACCCTCGATGACATGGCCGGCGACGTCCTAGGTCTCATCAAACACCTAGAGCTCAAGAGTGTCCACCTCGTGGGCTCGAGCTTGGGCGGACCGATTTCTTGGCTCGCCGCTAGCCAGATACCCGACATTGTCCGCAGTCTGGCGCTCGTCGTCACGAGTCCCGTCGGACGTATACAAGATTCCAAGGACAACCTCCCGCCGCTCCATCTGGAGGGATCATACTTGCTAGGTGAAGCATATGACCCGCCTATTGACCCAGACGACGACGAGGGTTGGATCAAGTGCTACATGGGGATCGACCTCGCCCTCTCGACGCAGCCGCCCACAGAAGAGGAGAGGGCCGAATCGAGGAGGGAATCAGAGATCACGTACTACCGACAAAAGGAGAGCGGGACCATGTGGAAAAGGATGAACCATTCTGACGCCGCGGGTGTGAGATGGCCTCGGGAGGCGCTCAAGAAGATCAAGTGTCCAACGGTCGTCATTCACGCGGCCAAGGACCAGATCTTCCCGTTCGAGCACGCCAAAGCTCTAAGAGATGATGTGGAAGGAGCAACTCTGGTGGTGATTGAGGACTGCGGACATGAGATGCCCATTCGAGCTCGGCCGCAGATGGCAGAGGCGATTCTTGCGAACGCGAGGAAGGGAGAGTAGGCTGCGGATACTGGTATTTGCTACGAAGGTTCTGGGTCATTCTTTTTTAACCCTTTTCCGCGTTGGGTCTCGCGGGCTTTCGTTGAGTATTTTGACACACACGTCAACATCCTCGGTGTTAAAAAAAAAAAGTCACAAATTGTTGAGAAGTGTTGCCCAGCTCAAGTTCGGTTCTCTGCTGCTTAACCGCGGTAGGTCTAGATTAGGAACGCATGGTGATAAATCAAAAGTTGTTAATGACATTACTTGACTTGATATAACAACATCAATATTAGTGAGTGACTGTTACTTGTTTAGCTCAAGGTTTTAAGCTACAGTGGGCTGTGAACGCCAGGGCCTAGAGAGGTGCCACTGTTTGTAACAAACCACCTCCATAATTCATCTATCTATTCAACGTCGTAATTCCTTGTTTGAGCTATTAAGTGAAGGGATAAGGATACAAGATAGAGGAAAGCCCATTTCTCTTCACGAAAGCTTCGCCTTGATGGCAGGAACTGCTGCAGCCGCGACAGCCACAGCGCCTCCTCCTACCTGAACCGCGCCTTGGACAACGGCAGCCCCAATACCACCCATGCCGGCACTCTGAAGGGTTGCGAAAACACTGCCAGCGGCCACATTTCCGATAGAGGCCTGAGTTCCGGCGGCGATGGAGCCTGGAGGTGTAATGCGTGTGAGCTGTGTGTTATGATTTCAAGTCATAAACGGCGTCCAAAAGCTCACCTGCTGTAACTCCGTCGATACCAAAGCCAAGAGTAGCTAGCGCCGGAGCCGCCAGAGCGCCTGGTGCAACGACTGCTGCTGCACCGATAGCGCCAGCGGCGGCACAAACCGACAGTCCAGGGTTGGCGGCAACCCATTTCGCTGCCTTGGACCTCTTCGTCAGAATATAATCATATGCCGTGGGAAGAGGGATGGGAAATTAGTACCCCTGAGCTAGCTATGGGAATAGCTTGCGCCACCTCCATCGCTTTTCCTGCCATGGGGCCGAGGGCACTAATCGAAACGGCAGTGATGGCACCTGTAGCATCGCTTGCTGCCTTGATAGGTGTTACGAGTGAGTCCAACATTATGTTGAGTTCTGGTGTTTGAGCGGGAAGAAAAGAAGAGATGGAGGGGGAGGAGTTGGCGAGTTGACCCCTCTTTGTGCCGTCATGATCATCCTGTTTTGTCCGTTCTGTTGGTTAGGCAGCCACAGCGAAGCCTCATCTTTTGGCTTTGAAGGCCGCGACCAATCGAACGTCTTTTGTTCCACGCAACCGCTTCTGCGACCAGACAAGGACCAGCCAGCTCTCCCGTTCTCAGAGAGTTCATCACCTGAAATCGGCCAAGTGGAAATGAAATAAACAAAAACCAAACGAAGAAAGACTAAAAAAACAGCAAACTATAAAATGGATGAAGAGAGACAGACAGTTCTACACGGGGTTATTTATAATTGAAGTCCTGGGTGAAAACAGAAAGCCGAATCCACTCCGCCAGGTCCACTGACTGGGGTAGGACGCCCTGTGACAAGCATCAACCTTCGCTTGCTGGGCGCTTTGACCGAGAGTTCGCCAAGCAACTCGGCGTCGGGCCAGCCTGTTGGTGTATCCAAGACACAACCATGGCATTTCGCCCCTGGACAGTGGACACGCGTCTGTGTCACTAATATCTCATTCAGAAATCCGCTGTTGGACTCCGCTGATTTGGACAGCTCCTTTAGTCTTCTTCCACTATCAGCGACGTCTTCTCGGGGCTAGAGTAGAGCACAAACCGGCACCAGAGGTCTATATCGATTGGAGCATTTATACCGTTCGGCGCCGGCTGGAATAGGTGTTGATCGGCGAGAACGGTCGATGGTATGTGACCCACCCTGGGAGTGCTATTACCTGACGCATTTGGGATTTGTCCAGCGATGCTGCCATCGTCCTCCTCACTCACAACCTGATCAACCGGAATATATCTTTCGGACGCGATACACAGGACCTTGAATCGTTTTGGGAAGTGGTGGAGAATGAACGGAGAGTATTCATCGTTCTCCATGAAGATGTGATGGGCTTCGCGAAGGAGTCTGCCTGCATTATCCCAGTCTTTAACCTCCGTGCTGTGCGCCGCGTACCACAGTATACGATGGAGTTTGATCTCGACGCAGATTTCATGTTCCATAATTCGGTCGCTGTCCTGGAATGCCACCGTTGCAGCATCATATCGGCCGAGGGACGAGAAATAAACACCCTCCAACGATCTAGCCCTGCCCCGGCGCAGGAGTAAGAGCTCCTGGCTCATTTGCCCGCCAACCGACTCGGACATTTCAAAGGCGCGGAAGCTACTAAGGAGCTGATCCGGCGACCTGCTTTCCAAGTGCAGTAGGTCGGATAGCCTACTTCCCAATTGTGGTATGAGATCCAACGCTTCTTCCTCCCGAGGTTCAGTTGGGTCGAGGGGGATGGCGTTCATGTTCACCGGACTCTTGCTTCGTAGAGACGCAAGGCGCGCGTAGAGCACCTTGATCATCGGGTGGCTTTCACCGAGGACGGGCTCCCAAATCTTCAGGGCCCTTTGGCGCACAAGAATGCCACAGAAGAATGCCGCCTGGAGCTTCAATGATGTGATTGACTTGCGGATCGTCTCTCGGCGTTCTCCTCGCGGTGGGGTTGCGTTATACTTCTCGACTCCTGTCTTCGGAAGCGAGAGAATATATCAGCAATTCCAGTGACAATTGTCTACGGGCAGCCCGGATGGTGGGTAGCCTCCATAACTTCGACGCCGAATTGCGATACGGGAATAAACCAGGGATTGACGCTAGACCAAGTGAGCTCCCTGTATCTCTGCGCGACTCTTTGATAGTCACTGTTGAACAGCCTGCCTTAATTCGCCTTTCAATGCTGGAACACGTGTTGGGGTTGGTGCGCAGTGGGCGAAGAGGGATGGTTTCATCATTGTGAGCCTCGCTTGTAATGTCTTGCATAATCTCATCGAACTCCTGAATCCTCTCGCAAGTGATTCGAGTCGTGTCTGGGCTGGTCACAACTGAGTGCTGACCCGGCATATAAGATGATGGAGTGCGATAGACAACATCAGGCGGCGTGCCTGTTCCCACGTTAGTCTTCACGGACGGCGACACCAAAATCAACAACATGCTGTTGAGCATCTCCTTCTCTATTTCTCGTGCCATGCTCCTCCCAAGGAAAATGCAAAGGTCGAAGTCGCCCAGAGCCTCTGAGTCTTGCCACGCCGCGGAATTACTGGAGTACCCTCTCTCTCTGGGTTTAATTACAATTTCGAGATGGCCTCTTAGTTTCGTCTGAGAAATAGCT
The DNA here is from genome assembly GCF_000732125.1 of Scedosporium apiospermum. Taxonomy (NCBI): domain Eukaryota; kingdom Fungi; phylum Ascomycota; class Sordariomycetes; order Microascales; family Microascaceae; genus Scedosporium; species Scedosporium apiospermum. The sequence continues at coordinate 1,709,074 of NW_015971833.1, read as the reverse complement.
CTAAGCCCAATTTTTTAGGTAAGGAAGCGCCTACTTCTCTGGAATTCGGAATTGCTACACCAATTGATAGGTCAAGAGTGAGGCCGTAGATGGACGGCCACCGGTGGCAGTATCTAGGCCTCCTACTAATTTGGCAGTAGGCGTGATACTATCCATAGAACTGACAAATTCTTTTTCGTCCGGGGGACAATTTAGCAAAAATAACATGCTTGACGTCTAGAGAGATACACCAACACGAACTAACATAGGTACTAGGTGCGGACAAAGATTGGAACTGATGATGGTAACCAACATCCCCTCTCGGTCCTACGGCACTTATATCTCATGTTATTATTCAGCGCTTAGTCCGTAGAATAAACTGTACGTCGGCTTCCATCCTCCTAGATGTCTCCTTCTTTCCATTGCTGTTTTGTGCCACGGTGTGCGTGGCATCAGATTCGTTGTCGGAACGCACAGTGAAGGATCGGAATGAGAGGCCAACCCCCAAGTCATGAAAACAACCATGGCAACGCCTAGTGGCAGACGAAATGAGTCTCATGCAGGAAACATTTGAGCAGATCCCTTCAATACAAAAGAGGCGCTGCGTTCCTCACGAAGATTGATTTTGTTTAACAGATGGACGTCGGCAGGCTTCGGCCGCACAGATTCGAAGCCTGCCCCCATCGCAATTCTTTCTTTCTTTCTTTCTTTCTCTTTTTTGTTCTTTTTTTTTTTTTTTTTTTTTTCCGCTTTTTTCCGCTTTTCCCCTTCTCCTCTACCTCTGTCCACAACCTATAGCTATGCTCTCATGGCAACATGCCATACCGAGCTTATGAAGTGGTAGCAAATCTACTTTTGCTTCTAAGTATCTGGCCATACTTGAAGAAAAGCCACGGAAAAGGCATCATAGCGACTGTCAAGAAGGCTAGCAGACTTGTAGCCCAATGGTATCCAAGCCGATCGTACAGGGGAATATGCACTAACGGGAAAGCAGCTGTTGTGCATTAGAATTGAACAAGCCGGATGCACAGTCAAGAATGAGGGACTGCGAATACACACCGGCAATGAGGGCTCTGAGGAAAGCATTTGAAGCAAGTGCCGAAGCAGCATACTGACTGTAGGCTTCGACCTGTGAACATGGTCATTTATCAGTTTCGTACGTCCAATTTTTGTTTGATTTTGACTTCGCGAATGAGCATGAGGAAGATTTTGTTTACGCCGACGTACAAGGTATGTGAATATTCCATTATACACTAGGATTATCCTATCAAGGCAAGTCTATGTTAGCAAATACTCCCAATCTAGACAGGTAGCAACAACAAGACGTTTTAGGGGAACATTTACCCGCTGCCGAAAAACATTGTTCCAATGACCGGAACTATCCAGTGGATAGAGGGTTGAGCGGTCCACGCAAACCAGAACAGGCCGATGGGAATCAAAACACAACCAGCAATAACTGGCGGTAATTGGTACTCTGGCTGGCTGCGGCCAGGCTCCCCTCCGGTTTTCTCACTCCTTTCTAACAGTCGCTGACGAACGCGGACCCAAACGGGGTTGGTAGCCCCTGCGATGAGCATACCAGCAACAATGCCGAGCCAGGTGAGACCGCACTGCCAAAGGTCCATATCATAGTTTTCACGGAAGACCTGAGGAAGAGCAGTGAAGAAGAGATAGAGAATACCCAGCAAGAGCGCCGAGTAAGTGTCCAAACACAAGCACATGGGCTCTAGAAAAAGCAGTTGAAATGGGCGCATGAGGGTAAGCGCCACCACTCGTCTAGCATCCGTTCTAACCGGCCCCCCGCCTGGCGCATAGTAACTATTGCCATCGGTTTCAAGTCGAAGTTTTCGTGTCTTGGTTTTGAGGACAACGGGATGATATGTTTCTGGGACGAAAACGATGATGGCGATGAGGAGTGCACCTGACCAAATTAGAATGATGTAGTAGGTCCATCTCCAGGAGAGATAGTAGTTGATGAATCCGCCGATCAGAGGACCACTTGAAGGGCCAACAAAGGGGGCCAACGCGACGAAGACCATGGGCTTCTGTAACCTATTCTTGGGGAAGATGTCCGACACGGTACCACCCGAAACAGACAGGAAGGTACTTCCAGAAAAGCCATGGAAGAAGCGAGTTACGATCAATGTGGCAATATTCTGTGCAACAGCGGATGGGATGGTCCATATCACGAACATGGACCAAGACGTAAGATAGATAGGTCTTCGACCATAATGCTCGCTCAATGGGCTTGTAAGCAAGGGGCCACAGGCGAGGCCCAAGACGAACGTGGAAAGCCCAAAGGCAGAGACGAGGCGACTCGCGGCGAAATCGTTGGCAAGTTGCGCGTAGGTAGTAGTATAGATTGAACTGGTGCAGGTTCTGTGAAAAGTTAGCATCGCCCAAAGACACTTTACGTATTTCCCTCTGGGTTGTGGTTGTAGGGGTGGCTGTTCTCTCCTCCCCCGAGTGAATTCGGCGCTTACTCACACACAAAATGTTGCTGTACAGATAATCGCCACAATTAACCACTTGCGAAAGACTGGAAGGCTCCTCGGGGAGTACGGGTCGTCGATGTCTTCCAATCCAACTTCGACGGCCTCATCACAGGTTCTCGAGGCGTCTACTTCGCTTTCTTCTTTGATGCGCCAGCTCGCGGGCGGACTGGTTGTCTCGTGGCGTGTTTGACCATTAACAGAGGTACCTAAAGAGATTTCCGTGCCGGGGTCATTGCGATTGGATGCCATCCTTAAAAGTCCATCCCGTATTGCCATGAGAGGAAAAGTTAGGAACACCGCCGGGAGGATGGACCGTTGGGCGAAGGGATTTTTGGAATATTTGTAAGTTGGTTTAGTTTCCTATTTCAGTCGAGCTCTAAAATACGAGCAACGAAAGGGCAAGAGACCGAAAACCTGTCGACGTGAACTGATCTAACTGTTAACGGATAGATCGTCGGGGGATTTTCAAGGGGCTCCTCAAAACCCCACATTTTTGCAAGAAGCCGAGGTGTTATGAATTGCCAATCCATCACTACAAGACCCCCCTCAGCTCTCACTACTTTTACCAAATTCCCTCTGCAAAAATTCCATATCAAGGTTGCCTTCCAAATACCCAAGCCAGGCAGAGTCATATACGAATTGGTCGGCAGCCCCCATGAAGTAATTGGGATACGCATTTGCCTGGAAAAAGTCAGCGGTCGCGCCGCCGCTTGTCTGGTCCCCAAGAAGGCATTCGCCTGTCATGTCTGGGATCCCAAGGATGGACCCAGGCGGCGGCAGTTGTGATTCCAAAAGCGGCGAAGACAGCTGGACGGCAGAGCTCGCATGCACGCCAATCCCATCGTCGTGACGGCTTGTCATCGATTGGCAAGACTTTAGGGAAGTAGAATGTTGACCGAGCAGTCTTTGCAAAAGGTTGGAAAATGACTTTACAACCCACATATTTACGGGCCAGATTTTAGCCAGCTCTGTTAGAGCCAATATGCACTGTCGGGATTTGTTCTCGGCCAATTGTCTCTGGATGGCGTTCTTTTGACTCGTAGACAACGAGTAGATAGACAAGGCGCTAAATAAAGCAGGAACGCTTGATGGAGAGTCAGCGATCGAATCTCAGACCCCCGGGGGGGGGGGGGGGGGGGGGGGGGGGGGGGGGGGATGATGAACCGTACAAGTGGAGTTGTGAATAATGCATTATGCCTGCGGCGAGAAAATCTTCCGCAGCACGGGTGATGGCGTCGGCCGCTCGTAGTGCTCGTCTGTCTCTCTCGGCGTCGGGAAACGGTTGAGATGCCGTACCTTTCGGGCGGAATATAAGAATGCAAGCGCATCTCCACTGCTCGTTAACACTCGTCTACTTCGTACGTTGGGTTGAATGCTTACTGGTACGAGATATCAAGCATGGCAGCCCAGAATGACGCGTCCGCGGAGTCACCCACCAGGTCATCACACGTGCGTCTTGGTAAACAGGAATGCCAGTTTTGCAACCTGTGGAGGCAGGAGGTGGTTTCGTATTTTTCTAGCGCCGGCCGACATGGACTAAATTCACCAATTATGACATCCCCGACTGTGCAGGCACGCGTGTAAGCCAACGCTTAGGATCCCAGGGTTAGAGGCGAGCTCACGTATGGTTGACAATCTGGTAATCTCCATGAAGTAAGAAATATGGTGAGCCTCCTGTGCTGGCACCAATTCGTCGTCGAACCCCAAATCAACCATAAGATCGTTCTTATCCGGGGGCTCGTTATCACAGTCTTCGTCTCGAATGCGACAGGGTCGGCCCAATGCCGCGGCGACATGTCGATCGCGGATCTATCGGGCCAGTCAGTACCTGAAATAGGACGGCAACGTCGGACAAGGTTGGTTGGAGAATATTGGGGAAAATGCCCACGTAGATCGACCACCAAATCCTCTTCCAGATGGATCTTTTTCGGGGACTCATTGCCCGTCGAGCTAGACTACTTGAGTTAGGGAAGCCCACCTTCCAGAACAAGAAATAAGGGGAGAGTTTGACTGACGATCGATGCATCCCTAAAGACTGCGCCAGAGTCACCGCGCACCCTTGCCAGTACCAAGAATCCTTCTGGTCATTTGGCCCGAGCCACCAGAAACTGAGTAGATGAAGTGCTCCAGCAAGGATGGTCTCGTCCGTTTCATTATCAGCATCATACAGCACCTTCACACGGACGTAATGGGCTTTTCTAGCCTCCGTGCGGTCACTGTACCCTGCTAATTGGACCAGACTCTCTGGGCCGCAAGTTAAAGCCACCATATAGATGGCATGGAGTAGCAAGGGCGAAGCTCGACCTTGTTTATAGAGCGTGGTGAAGCTAAGCCTATCGATTACAGGATAGGCGGGGTGAAAGTGTTTGAAGAAGGATCGAACTAACTGGTCGCTTACTCGTCGTTCCGGCACGACTAGAGCATCCTGTAGCGATACGGGATCGCCCAGGTCGGACTTTAGGGGTAGGGAGAGGCTAGGATGGTCTGTGTTGTTGGCGTGCAGATGCCCTAGCTCGCGGTCCTTGGCATGGCGAGCCATACGAACAATATACGATAAAGTAAGTGAGTTCCCGAGAGGTGGCGATTGTCCATCTATGCCAGCTTGTGGACCGACAGGCTCTGCTTCGGAAGAGAGGAGTGCTTGCCGGTTCTGAGCGGGAGTGCGTCCATTGTTTTCACGGACATGAACAACAGCTGTCGGCGAGGATTCACCACCATCGTGATCGGGGATATTGCCCGAACCGGTGGCCAATTCTGAGGTCCGATGGATATTATTTGTGGCTGGGGCCGATCGGCGATGTGAGGGCTTATCACGCGGTTTAGCGGACGTTTGCCGAGTCCATCTAACGTTTATGTTTCAGCAAAGGTATCCGGATTTGTTTATAGGTGGATCTCAGAAGCATGCCTCCCCCTTCTCGATTCAATTAGCTCACAAGCTGTTTGCCGAGTGCGACAATGCCAACACGGTATACCGTCAGCTGCATCGCATTTCACCCTTCGGGCATGGCAAGCCTTGCAAGCAATTCGGGCTCGGCGGATACTCGGCGTGGTAATGGGGGATTGGTCCATTGTTTAGTGGCGTCACTTGTTTCTCGATCCGGACGTGCTCAAGAAAGCGAGGTCGATGTTTTCGCGAGGTCTTGTGCGTTGTGCGTCGTGCTCCAGAGGACTTGAAGTCGGAAAGCTGACGTAATGCCGAGCCAAGACACCTCGGCTTCTTGCCAATCCCGAGAGAGCTTCGTCAAAACCTCACTGCTTCCTTCAGAGTTCCAACGTCCTGCACTCCAATCGTTAGGTCCGCAAATCACACCGTCACCCGTCATGACCATGGACTTGGCAAGTAGCTCTGCGGAAGCCGCAGCATGGAAACACCGGATTTCCACGAGAGGAGCGCACGGCCTACTTTACGGCGATGTCTGGGGCCCGAGAGAAAAGTCCATGGGAAATCCGTGGTCGCCAACCAATCCGGACGGGACGTAAGTCAAACAATGCCAATGCCGTACCTGGCTTAATGGTGTGGTACTGATTTTATTAACAACATTAGTGTTATCCTCCGGCTGGCCGAGAATAGTCTGATGCACCAGGAGATCGGAAGTTTTATCAAGGAGCAGGTGTGGCACTCCGAGTGAATAAAAAAAGACAGCATTCTTACGATTTAATATTATTTTTTTGGCCGACCTACATAGATAAATATCCTACCAACCGAACATTTGACGTACAGCACCGGTCCCCGCGGGTCCCGCCGCCTTCGGCATGCAGCAGCGGCATTCTGGACAGAGGAGTTTAAGCCTTCCATCCCCATCGGAGTAGACAACATCTTCGTCACTCCAGGCCTGGCAAGTGCCATCGATGCGTTAACCTGGGCGATCTGCGACGAGGGAGACGGCATACTAATTCCGCAGCCACTTTACAATGGGTTTGTGATTGACGTCTTTAACCGGAGCAAGGCTAGAGTCATTGGAATTCCGTACAGGGGTGTTGAGGGCTATTCGACACTTGACGATCTCTTCGGCCCTGAGGTAAATGAAAGGGCCGTCGAAGCTGCCATTCGCAAGGCTAAGGATAATGATATTCGGATCCGAGCGCTGTTGATTTCTCAGTGAGCTACTACTGTCACTTGAGGAATGTGTCGGACCAATTGCTGACGGCTATGATAGTCCTCACAATCCGCTGGGGAGGTGTTACGTTCGTTGACTTATTGAGATCCGATTTAACATCAAATCCTAATCGCGATTATAGCCTCCCGAGACTTTGACTGCATTCGCATCAGTTTGTGGACAACACGGTTTGCATTTCATCTCCGACGAGATTTACGCGAAGTCCGTTTTCCGTAACCTCGATACTCCCGGCGCTGTCCAGTTCGTGTCCACGCTGTCGCTGGATCTTGAAGGTGTCATTGATCCGGCCTGCCACCATGTGCTCTACGGTGCTAGCAAGGATTTTTGCGCCAATGGCCTACGACTGGGCCTTGTCTATACTCAGAATGAAGGAATCATGGGCGCGCTATCTAGTATCAGGTTCGCATCTCCCAACTCGTCCTTTTCGGTATAACGTTAGTCTGACCTATTCTGAAACTAGTATGTTTTCGTGGTCGACGCATTTGATTCAAGATATGTGGGCTGCCATGTTCCGAGACCGACAATGGCTGCAGAGCTTCATGAAAAAGAAACTCGAGCTCATGACGGAGAATTATAGCATTGCAGTCTCCTTCTTCCGCGAGCATGGTATACCTTATTTTGATGCGTGAGTGCCAGGGTAGTGGGAAGGAATTTACCGAGATAATTATTAGACTAATGGTTCTCAAAGGAACGCCGGCCTTTTCATATGGATAGATCTTCGTCGTTTGCTTTTTCCATGCACGTCATCGTATGTCGCCGACTTTAGCGTTCTGAGGGTCGGGTCCTTAGAGGACGCTATTTATAAGGAGCGCGAGCAGAGGATTGCGGACATGTGCAACAAGAATGGCGTTATGATTGCACCAGGTCAAATATACATGGCAGAAGAATATGGCTGGTTTCGAGTGACATTTACAGTTGGCAGGGAAGCTTTGCAAGAGGGCTTGAATCGGCTATGGGTGTCAATAGAGGAGGTAAATAATCTGAGGCTGGAATGGACATAAGAGCTTTAGAGCGAGTTATAATGCTGGCTCTTTGATGTTCCAACTTCCTCATGCGTTGCTGAGAATAGCAGCGACTGACCCGAATCCTTCGTGCCCAAAACAAACCTCTCCGTGCCTGCTGCGTCCCATCTCCTTCTCCACTCCCTCAGATGCTTATTGTCCCATAGGGCCTGGCCTGTTTATCTTTGTGAATATGGCATGGTCACTAGGTCGAAGATGAGGCTTTTATTTCGTCAATTCGGGCTGCTGATCGGGAATCATCTGGCCGGCCATCCATGTCCGTTGTCCACCTGTTAATTCTTCCAATCATGGCGTAGAGTCGAGCTAATTAGACTGCAGCATGATTGAGATATTTTACGAATATTTCTCCGAGTCTTTGTTTAGGCTTGAAGCTACAATTGAAACTTAAGCCGCGATCTACTCCAAACAACCACAGCTTTCCCCAGATCGGCTCCGCTGCGCCTGCAGAACATTCTAAGCGGGTTAGATCCGGGGGAGATGCATGAGGAGCGCCTTGGATGGAACGAGGGCTCGCGGACCTCTAGTACCTTCGTAATCGTAGTTGCCCTTGAGGGAGGCCTTACTTTAGGAGCGTCGTTGGGCTTGCGTTAAGCATCAAATGGAATATTAGGCGGAATGGAGTGGGATTAGACATTATCGTCGCAGAACGGGCGAATACACCAGTTAGATGTTTGCGTTTTATATTCATGCAACGTGTAAAGATCTTCCTCCTTCACAACTTTGAGGTAGCTCGTAAGATCTACTTCATCACGGACCCTCTCGCGTTCGGTATATCCATTTCCGAAATACTCGTGCCGGTTTGCCTCAGCACCGCGCCGCCGCTCGAAGATGAAATCCTCCCACCTCGGGTCCTTGAGAATGTCCGCACGACGATAAAACGAGCCAGGCCATGATACTAGAACTCGCGAAGGGCCGCCATCCCTCTTGAACCAGCTGTTGCGTTTGTCTGTGATGACCTTTCCGTCAAATGCCCCGTTAACAATACTGTTGAACTCTTTCGTGGCGTTGACATCTGGGTCAAGGGAGGCATATGACTGTGATTGGACTTTACGAATGCATTTTGCGATATAAGCCGCTGTGCCCTTGATTTGAAGCGGCACACTTTATAGGACACAGCGAAAATCAGCCAGGTGGGCATCCTTCTTCGCTCACTGCACCCTGCTTTCTTGCTGCCCCCAACTCTTCATGAAGCTTTGCCGTCAATCTTTTCAGAATCCACTCACACTCGCCTATACCGCTGACAAGAGGGCTCCGAATTCCTACCCAGCTCCACTTCTCCGCTGCCTCTACCATCTTCCCTGCAGACGGGCCCTGGCAGGGTGCCTGTTGCTGTTGGTTATGTGGGTGTGTTGCGTGCGTCTCCGGGCTGCTCTCATCCTCACCGATCAGCTTCAGGTACCATGCCCACTCCGCGAACGAGTAGCACTTGTTTGTATCCTGCAGGTGGTCGTTCATCACTTTGGCTATTTCCGTGATCAGAACAAAACGGTAATCGGCTGGATTGCACGGCAGTGGCTGCGTGGCGTCTCGGGTTGCTGGCAGATGGCTCCGAAGAGCTATTCCGTTCATGGTCGGGTCACTAGCAGTCCTAGTTAGTTCCAATTCAAAAGGCCTGTACGATGATGATGGTGAAAGGAGCCTAACCAAGCATTCTGCTGCTCTCTTTGCCAACCCTCCTCGTCATTCTCCTCTTGGTCGGTCGTACGGTCGTCGTCACCGAGATCGACAGGCAGCGCATTGCTGAAGAACCCGGGAGGTGCACCGCGGAAGTGTTTCACAAAGAGTAGCACCGTATAGAGTTTGTTAATTATTCGCTGAATATCTCTCTTGAATCCTCGATCGCTGGGTAGGATGGTGATATTACCAAGCTGCAGCGTGGCATCTCGGACCACCTTGACGACAGTGTTCCCGGCAGTAGAGATTAGCACCGTCATGGTAGGCAACGCAAGCAAGGCCCAAAACACAAAAAAGGACTTGCCGCCGTTGGATACTGGCGTGCGATCGCCGTAACCGATAGTGGTGAGAGTCACGAATGTGAAGTAGAAGCCGTCAAAGTAGGTCCAGTTCTGGTAGGGCCGTTCGAATTCCTGAAAGACCTTGGCGCCGACGAGCCAGAGTACCAACCACGAGCCGGCGGAGACACCCAAGGCTAGCCAGCGCCGCATGACAGAAGCTTCCGTGAGGATCCTGCGCATAAGGTTGAATTCTTCCCATCGGCGGCGATACTCTGCCATTTTCTTCTCCTCAGGCGTGGCGTTCGCGTAATCTTCGTCTTGGAGGGCGCTCAGAGTGCGATGTTCTCCCTTGCGGACTACTTGCTTCACTATCTTCCTGCGCTTCTTCTCGACCAACCTGGCATTCACTCGGTGTCGACCACCATCTATGACCATGCTGCGGATCGAGCCGATGACCAGACCTAAGCTGATAACTCCGACAAGGGCATAAGGAATCAAGAGGGCACGTCCCAGGGTCGTCGTGGCGGCAAAGTCGCCGAACCCGACGGTGAAGAGGGTCACATTAGCCCAGTACACGGCATCTAGGTAGGGCCAACCTTCGATGGTGGAGAAGACGAGGGCACCAACTAGTAGGTAAAGAAGGAACATGATCGTCTGGAGCATGAGTGTTCGTTGGCTCATGGTCAACATAAAATCCTTCGCGTAGTGGCCAGTGTAAGCGCCGTACACGGTAATGACCATAAGAGACGCCACCACAAGATAGAGTATTGCTGCCCATATACCATACCAAAAGGCCTGAGACAAGACGTATTCATCCTGTGGCTCAATGACAAGTGGTCCTGCAGCTGTGGCATTGAGGGATGCTAGACATATGGCGGAGATATACCATCCCACAATCGTGATCGGCTGAGCGACGGAGAATCGAATTCGTCTAGCCATATTGAGAAGGATGAAGATGTTGGATATGATAGCGACGACAAGTTGAAGACTGTTGACAATAAGAAGCCTGACCAGAGTTAGAATGTACAATCTTCGTGGTTGCTTACGCTGGGGTATAATGCCGCCCATTTTATCAGTGACTACATCCCATATATTTTTTTCCAGAGCATGCGCAGGCAACTCCAACAAAAGTACCAGACATACCATTGCGGGTCATTTACAAATTCCGCACTTTCTATGTTTCCGCCTATTATATGTTGCCGCCAGGGTTGGACGAGGGCACAGATACTGAAAGCCGAGGCTACGGGGCCGAGTGTGCCTGCAATCATGGGAAAAGCTGAGGATGCAAACCACCATCGACTGTGAAAAATAAGGTTGTCAGCTTCGGCAGGCTTCCTGCCGGTCAAGACGCGTCCTTACCTTGGGGCTAAGTAAGCCTCCTTATTGCCATGGCCGAGCCACTTATCTCCGGACGGCAGGTTTCCCTCGCAACAAGGCGGGTCGTTTTCGTCCCCACGGTTAGGGCTATCCATGATGACGCTGTTCGAATGTAGGTTTGCCATCGCGGCGTTGAGTGAACAAGGTCGCTGAATCTATAACATCGGATAGTGAGCTTGTAGCAATCATGGCCAGCGAAGGGAGACACTGCAATTGCAGAAATGGCGGTGTTGTGAAGCGTGGAATGACCGGAGTCATGTCCTAGCGTATTTTCCAGCACGGAACATACTTAACTACCTGCCCAGGCTTTGGACGCGGCTCGCAGCAGTCTTGGCGGTGCGGAGCTTTGAGCCTCCATGTCCATGTGCCAACACTCCAACTCGGCGATGTGACGCCCTGGTGGTCTGGTTGCCCCCTGCGCCAGTGGGGTGATGCAAGCAGGACTTGGCTTTAGAAGTGTGAGCTCTGTACTTGGTCCCCCCCTGTAATTCTGGCCCCTTGTCATGTACCACCCACTTACCGGTCCCTACAGCCTACAACGTGATGTTGAGGAACGACATCGCTAAGACTACAATCACTGCTCAGGGCGCGCTTACGGGGTATTTTGAGTCTTATGATATTCTCCAGGGGCCTTGTTCAGTGGCGACTTTAACCTGACAAGGGGCCATTATTTACCCCGGCTACTGCGTACTCCGTATACGGTTGCGCCAATGGCCTGAGAAATCGCCACACCCCAGCTATCTCAATTAATCTAGATCACCCTAAAACCAAACTAGCGCATCTTTCTCATTTCCCTCCCGACCTCAGCAGACCAGCTTGGCGTCGGCCCATTGGCCCTCCACATCCGAGAAAAATTTAAGGCCTCTGCATAGCCACCTAACTACCCGGGATCTTTTCATCCTCATGTGTCTCGTCTAGCCCCAGCACATCGACAGTCGACAGCGCCATCAGCACCAGACGACTACAACAGTTGAATCCTTGAAGCGTTGCCCAAGATGCGGAAAGTGAAGCCCAACTTCATCACTCTGCACTGTAGGATCCCCGCTGCCTGACAGGCGGACCTGGATCACCAGCTGACCATGAGCAGATGGTTGGATCATGGCTTGCGCCCTCATGGCGTTTCCAGTTCTGTATCCCTATGGCAATCTAGACGCTGTTGACGCCTTCTTCTTTGGCGCCAGCGGATCTACGGAGTCAGGGCTTAACACGTAGGCCTAGTCGTCTCTGCCACATACGTAAGAATATACTTGATTAATGACATAAATGCAGCGTCGATGTCAAAGACCTCAAGACATATCAGCAGGTCTACATATATGTCATCCCAACCATCACGAACATGGTTTTTATCAGCATTGCTGTCGTTGTAGTGCGCCTCTACTGGTTCCGTCGCCGCCTGGGGAGCTTCGTGCGCACCTACGACAGACATGATGAAGAAGCTCGCCAGGAGAAACGATCGCTCGACGAGGAGCAAGATGCTAAACAGCGCTCTACAGACCCTTCTATTAATAGTCCTGCTCAGCGGCCTACAGACCAAGAGGGCGCAGTCACTTCGGCCCTCGATGACACTGACCTGAGCCTTCCCCTTGGGAGACGCACTGCGATTACCTTTGACGGGAGGGTCGGTGAGCCTTACCTGCTCCGGCAGGAGCCTGATGGACAAACTTTGCATATCCCTGGACCACGACAGCGCGACGCGGGACAGCCCCTAGTCGAGATTAGCACCGCCTACAAACGAAGACGCAACAGCGATGACGTGGACGCCATCAGACCAGCCCTGCAACGAACTTCCAGTGCGCTGAGTAGCGTCAGTGGCCTGTCTCGTCGTCGTCCTTACAAATTCAGTGCCAACCAACCCGCGTTAATGACCACCCGCTCCCTCGAGCGTGCCGCCACTTCGATCCTTGCCTTGGGACATACCCCCCCTCCCCCTAAACACAAGTCTTCCAGTGTACTACCCACTGAACCCAAAACGCTGGATCTCCCACATTTGACCCGCCAGGTTACGGTTGGGAGAAACTCCCGGTTTTATAACCTGACTAGCACCGATCGTGAAGTTCTTGGCGGCATTGAGTATCGCGCTCTTAAGCTACTGCTTAAGTTTATACTGGGCTATTTCTTTGGACTTCACCTCTTTGGTGTCGTGTGCCTACTTCCTTGGATCCACAATGCCCCCCAAAAATACTTAGAGTGGCTCGAAGAGTGCGGCATAGGGAAAACCTGGTGGGCTTTCTATTCCGCTCAGACTATGGGAAATAACCTTGGCTTCACTCTTACTCCGGACTCAATGGCAACTTTCAAAGATGCGACATGGCCAATGCTATGCATGACCTTTATGGCTTTTGCAGGCCACACATTCTATCCCGTCTTTCTCCGTCTTGTTCTCTGGTCTACATCGAAACTAGTGCCTAAGGACTCGGCTATCAAGGAGGACCTACAGTTCTTGCTCGACCATCCCCGCCGGTGCTATATACTTCTTTTTCCGAGCAAACCGACATGGATTCTCACAGGCGTATTGTTCATTCTGAATTTCGTGGATGTCCTCTTAATTATTGTCCTCGACTTAGACAATCCGGCCGTTAATGACCTCCCCATGGGACCACGCATTCTTTCCGCCTTGTTCCAGGCAGCCTCATCTCGTCACTGTGGCACCTCGACTCTGTCTCTAGCTTCTGTCAACCCTGCTGTGCAGTTCAGTCTGCTTGTCATGATGTACATTGCAATCTTCCCTATTGCGATCAGTGTCCGCGCCTCCAACACCTACGAGGAGAAGTCCCTTGGCCTGTACGAAGCTGAGCAGAGCCCTGACGAATCCGACCCCAAGACCTACATCAAGGCACACATCCGCAACCAACTGTCCTTTGATCTCTGGTATATCTTCCTGGGCACCTTCATAATCTGCATCGGTGAGGCTGGACGGATCATGGACGAGAGCGAGCCTGCGTTTTCCGTGTTTCCCGTCATTTTCGAATGTGTCTCTGCATAGTAAGTTTCCCACCCCTCATTGAATTTGGCCGCGATTACTCACTTAACCCTGCAGTGGCAACGTCGGGCTGTCTCTGGGACACCCGGCCGTCTATACCTCCTTTTCCGGCCAGTTTACCACATTTAGCAAGGTAGTACTCTGTCTCATGATGATTCGTGGACGCCACCGCATGCTTCCCTACGCTCTTGACCGTGCCATCATGCTACCCAGCGACTCGCAACTCACCGAGGGGTTCGACATACCGAGTGAAAGCGACGACGAGGCCACAGCCCCGGAGGAACCAGCGAACTGTTCACTGCAGGCAGGAACGGCTAACCCTCATGCAAGTAATCGGTCCTTTCCATAGTTGATAATTTTACTAAATATATCTTTAGGGAGTCTGCACGGACCCAAACCCCCCTCCAACCACATGCGATCAATCTTGATGCCACGTCTCCTGGAGAGGCAGGGAATACGGTGGATGGTCATGGCTGCCTCATGATCATCGTCGCGCTCAAACGGAAGATGTGTTGCTGATGGGAGGCCATGGTACACCTATGTCTGCTGGTTTTCGCTTCGGGGTGCAATGAAGGATGTTCCCGACAGTTTCTCGGCGTAAACGCCGTGGTTAGAGACTTGGGGCGAATTGACCCCGATTGGGCGGGTATTGGGAATGGCTTCAGTCCTACCCAAGAGTGTATTCAGGTCAGTATGTGTACGTCTCTTCCACGGGGGTGGACTTGGGAAGCTGTGGCAGGCGAGGGAGGGCCGACTCATGGTATGGTGCAAAGCTGTTGAGGTACTGGTACTTCTCTGAGGTCGAAAAGTTAGTGACCGGCATGTTTGTAGTAGGTGCTTGGTGAAGAGTGAAGTTTGGAGGGTGGCGACTACGACGGCCCTAGGAGGTATCAAGATATGGGTGCTGATAGCCTTAGACGCTACCTTGCCACCAAGGGACCATATCAGTCTCCATATATTCTTTTGCCTATTTTGATTATACCCACGGTGGGCTTACGGGATCATGAAAATGGCATGAGGTCGAGTATTGATAATTGCCATGGAGAGAAAAGGGTGGTCATCGAGAAGCGACTTCGGCGCCAGTCACTCAGCATACTAAAAAGCTCTCGAGGTCGACTTTCCACGCCAGGAATATACCCCCTCCAAGTAGTATCTAGCTTTGTCTAGTCCCTGTCGGTCGTGCATCTTCCGCTTTGATGCGTGGCGTAGTGGAGGCCTGGAACCTCATTGACCTCGTTCATTGGGATAATATTGGTTGGAGTTTAGAGGCACCGCTCGGAATTCGGTTGCTGGTAGTCGTAGTTCCTTCAGGTTAATGTGGAGGATCGATTAAATATCGCTTTCGATCGATACGAAGACCGATATGTTGTCGTATGGGTGAAACGAATGCTTTACTATCATATGGTAGATGGAGAAGAGATCGACGGAGGTGCTGGATGCTGCCGACAGGGTCCACCATGAGTCCTACGAATCTCCGACTAACGAATGACACAGGCGGACGCATATGCGAGGCCGTTGATGTATCTCTTCACCGCTTCTGGGTAGTCATCTTGGTCGTATATGTATGGCTGCCTTGAATAGCTGCAACGCCACCGTTCCGGCCTAGCCAACCACAATGGGACAACGGCTTCAATCTAGTACTAAATATTCTTCGTACCTGGCGGGTTTCAAACTTTTGGACTGCGTGCCAAGACAGCCACACCTAACCACTTTTTGTTGGCTCCAGCGCGGCGGACCACTAACGTTCCCGGAATGACATCGGGACACGAGCATGCCTCGACTATTAATTTACTGGACTTTTTCTACGTTTTGGGGTCAGCGAATCCTGTTTTGCTCGACTTCTTCCCTCCAGTCACATTGAGCTTTTCTGGCTGAGGTTCAGCTAAGGACGGATCAACTATAATCGAAACGGTAAAGGTCACCAAGCCATTCAATGGTAATGCTGCTCTCACATGTCTTGACTTGCCTGGCAAGTGTTGGTATTTGCTGGGCTCAGGTGAATTCCAACGGATACATCCTTGACCAAACCACCCCTACCGAATTAGAAAGCTGCAATGGAGGTACAGCATTCTCAGTTATCTCACAAGAGACTTCATGAATGTTTTGCTGACTAGATCTGTAGCTGGTGAAAGAGCTCTACTGTGCGATAATAGTATCAACCACGTCGTATGCAGCGAATTGAAGCGGGAAGGCGACCTCCTCGCCGAGCTCTACGACGTCCGCTATAATGGAAGCCTGACATTCACTGTCGGCGGCGGATGTCCCACGGCAACTCGGACGACTGACTACATCTACCAACTTCGCATCGGCAATGTCGGCCCCATTCCCGGAACTAATGTCTCTCGCGAGCTTTGGGACGATAATCCCTTTTGGATGGGCCTCTATGTCCACCGCCCTACCGGGGTCGCCACATCAGGCGACACCTTTGGGCACATGATGATGCGGTCGAGCAGCAGCCTGTACATCTACAGCAAGTACTGGCAGCTGAGCGCCTCAAAACTGGGCGACGGCAGTGGGTATTCGGTCAGCGGAGAACTTGTGGCGGTCCACTGGGCGAGGCAACATGAGCTGGATTTCCAGTATAAGTGTGGCGGCCCGTTCCAGAGCTATGGGGAAAGGGCAGAGTTCATGATAAAAAACTGCAATGCCGATAGCGCTGTTGTAAATGGCACGGTGAAGAAGGATAGCGCGGAAGTGACTTTTTATGTTGTGCCTGGCGGAGACAAGCATGATCCGGCCGAGTTCTCGTTTGCGTTCAGCGGGGAGAGGATTCCGGGGCCCGAGCTAGTCTTGGATGGGGATGCCCCTGCGGCGACGGGCGCTTTTGAAGGCGCAGAAGAGGTGATTGCGGAAAGCCCGTTCAAGGACGGATCTGGGACGGAGGGTCGGGGCGGGGGCGAAGATAATGGAGGATTGCCGAGTTTCCGTTTGATAGCAACGACTATCTCTGTGCCAGTTGTGGCAGCCATTGTTTTCTTGGTGGCAATATAGGATACTACTGATTTTAGGTTCGTGAGCGGTGGCCCTCTAGCCCACTCTAGACCAATGTTCTTCAAGCTTATAGTGAAGCGGAGAGCTAATACGTCTGGCAAACCTCCTTCTCTGTGGGGCCTTACTATTCGTACAACTGGCGGAAAGCATCGACCAACTCCACCTTTCCCCGAACGGTATCCTCCCCATATTCAAAATCTCCCGACATGATTCCACCAGGCAAAGCAGCCGCTGTCATATCGACAAAGTCTTGCACGTGGGCTTCCGGGACTTGCTCTGCGAAAAACCCGCCAAGCTGGTCCCTTTCAACCAGTTTCATTTCTACTTCTTTCCCAGTCACATCTTCCACGGCTTTCTTGAGGTCGGTGGAGCTGTAGTGCCTGGGGCCAAAGAGCTTGAAATAATACGGGCTCGGCTTGGTCGATTCCGAGAGCAGCGAACTTGCGCAACATTCGCTGATATCCTTGAGGCTTACCTAGAAGAAACGCTCAGTATAATTCTCTGCTGTCTCTAAGTTTAGGCAAATCACCTACCATGGGGACCTTGTAATCGGCGGGCGTCACCCATGAGTAAATCACAGGCGAATCCTCCTTTGCCGCCTCTAGGGCGTGGTTCCAACCCTCTTGAAAATACCCCGGTCGGATGATTAGTACCTCGGGCGCAGCGTCCTCGAGGATCTTGTCTGAGATGTGATTCAGTCGCAAAACGCCCTATTTTCCCGTTGCTTGTTAGAAAGATGGGATCAAGGCAGGGAATGACTGTCCATAGTATGAGCCATACAATACTGTGATCGTACTGAGATCCTACGGAAGAAAACAGCAAAAGCCTTTTGACGCTCGGGGTCCCTTGGATGGCATTTTTGACACTCGTTGCAGTCTGGGTGGCCCACTCGCTCTGATCAGTTCCGTCGTAAGTAGGCGGCGGGATGTAAAAGACGGCATCTGAGCCCTGGAAATCAAGACCGGCTCCGGTGCCGACATCGCCCTTGACAGCCTCGAAATTCGTGTTCTCGAGAAATTCTGCGGGAGCCTTGGACGGGTCGCGGTAGATCCCGCGAACAGAGGGTTTGTTCTCAGACTGCAGAAGCACGCGGATTGTTTCTCTCCCAGCCTGGGTAGAGGCGGGCACAACAGTGATGTGAGTGGGCATTTTGAGACGTGAGGTTCGGACGTCAGAGTGAAGGAGAGAGATATGAGAGTTCGAGAACTGCGACTGGATCTAAACGCAAGGCAGTCGGATTGTAGCTACTATGTCTGAGACGAAACTGGCGGGGTTAACAGATATTTATATATCTCTTGGCTCCTGTATCAGCTGTGTGTGCCGTCCATGCCTTCGTCTATGCATGTCTTGTCTAGAGACCAGCTCAGACCACATCGTCATCAGCGAAATGATGGAGATGGCAAAGAGATCAACAGCCAGCTTAGAAATCAGGAGCGACGCATCAATCCTTCGCGACGAAGTGGTCCAACAATATGAACATTATAAATCAACTCTGCCAGCTAAATCTCTCTGATGACGCGACATTGCTGCGTGCCAAGCCGCTGATGAGTGAACAGAAAAATAAAAATTTCAACAACTGCGGGGCGGCGGCGGACATGACTGAAAAATGAGCTCCGACGGGTGATCTGATTACGCCGGAGGATATTAAATGCTCGCTCTCCCCGGACCCCGCGGCCTCCAGCTGCGGACCTCCGCCGTAAAATCGTGATCAATATTCCGCGACTTTGTTCCTCGTCCCTTTTACGCGCAGCCTCAAATGCGTTTGTTCGCCATTGGAGCTGGATTCAGGACCAGGCTCGGGATTGAGAGGGAATCGCTGCCTGGAAAGACTCGAAATGGCAAATTCATTCAAAACAGGCCATGGTGGACAATGGCAGCATTGGATTAAGCTGAAAATGGACGAGGTTTATTATTGGTGCCTGGCCGGGCTGCTAAGTGGAGGCGGAGTCGAGCTGAAAACCTAAGCCACGACGTGTTCACTTCACTGCAGTCTCCAGGCATCGACTTATCTCAACGACATAAATAACGTCGCAAAGTTGACCTTTAGCGTCGATAAACATTCAAATGGAATCGTGCGAAAGCTATTCGCGAACTCACGGCTGTCGGCTATCTATCGAACTCGAGGATCTGCGCGCTCCGAGATGGGTGAGTTAAAGTTTAGACCTGGGCGACTAAATAACGCTAACACATCTGCGATGGTCCAGCTTTCCAGTGGCTATTCAAGAGGAAAGAAGAACACCGAGGTCTCCTTGTGGGCCTAGATGCCTCGGGGAAGACTACGTTGTTATACCAGTTGAAGCTGAGAGAAGCTGTTACGACGATCCCCACCATTGGATTCAATGTCGAGACAATTGAGCACCCAAAAGGAACCAATTTTACCCTCTGGGAAGTCGGTGGTGAGTACGCGCCTTCTCTCTTTCGGGATATGGTCTCCCCTCAAGACCACCTTGGCTGAGAAGCGGAAATCAAAGGTTGCAGCCAGATCAAAAACCTTCTTTACCACTACATCCAGCCAGGAACATTCATCATCTACCTCCACGATTGCTCTGCCGAAGAGTCATGGCAACAGGAGTCGGTGATCTTCCTCAGGGAGTCTATCGAAATGTGGGTTAGCAACGGATGCGGACATATCTGCGTTGTGATGAACAAACAGGATAAGTTGGCTCCTGAGACTCGCGAGTCCGTCCTGCAGGAGAAATCCGAATTGTTCGAAAACGTCCTAAGACCCCATAAGAATTCAACGGAGTGTCGGGTCTTGCAGCTTCCTGGGCTGAGTGCACACACTGGAGAGCGCGTCTACGAGATCCTAGACGAGGTGCATCGGATGATCGCTGGCAAGGGCAAGACGGTGACGCCTCCTGCCCAGCCGGTCCCTGTGGTGGCCCAGGAGCCGACGACCGAAGAGCTGATGCAGAGGATTTCTCTCG
Organism: Scedosporium apiospermum; assembly: GCF_000732125.1. Classification (NCBI taxonomy): domain Eukaryota; kingdom Fungi; phylum Ascomycota; class Sordariomycetes; order Microascales; family Microascaceae; genus Scedosporium; species Scedosporium apiospermum. Next base: position 1,689,230 of record NW_015971833.1, on the reverse strand, counting down.
CCAACAGCAAAATGGGCAGCGCGGACGAATTTTGGCAAGCGTTTCTGAGGGCGGATATAGAGTCTTGGGATCACCACACTCACCTTCGAGCGGGGTATGCGGTGTTGATCGAGGCGTTTTCTCGAGGCGACAGCGTGCTCAGGTCGGCCGAGACTTTCCTGGATCATCTGGAGAGGCTGAAGTCAACGAATCCGGACAAGTTCAGAAACACGGCCCACAAGTAAGGCAGACAAATGGTCACTCTTCTTTGAGCTTTTGGTAACTGACTCGGACACAGAACGATGACGGCGTTTTGGCTCTTCCAACTCCGTCTTGCCGCCCTGACATACCAGGCCGACAAAGGCGTTGAAAAGGCACCCTCTCTCGCCAACTTTGGTGCGGTGCTGCTTCACTCTCCACACCTCATGAACACAGGTCTTTGGAAGAAGTACTACACAAAGGATTTGCTCTTCAGTCCGAAGGCGAGAGAAAACTGGTACTTTCCAGACATTCAACCTCTCCCGACTAGCCTCCCCAAAACCAAAGCACAGCCCCAACAGGAGCAGGAGCAGGCAAAGCCCGCATCTGAGCGCCTCCTCAGGTTTGCCTTTATCGTTGTTCAAAAAATCATGCCGACGAATCGTCGCCGCGGCGAAATCATCGGATATGCCCTAGACGCGCTAAAACAGCACACCATTCGCGAGCGAGCGAAGAACCCTCGAGTCGCACCATACTCACTGACTCAGGCATACTTCTGGATCCAAATCTTCCATCATGCCAGAGTATCTCTCGAAGCAGCTGGGGAGAAAAGCCTACCTGGACTGCCTACCCAGATCTCGGCGCTTAGCTTTGAAGCTTTCAAAGCTCTTCTAAACTTGAAGGGAGATGAGTGGAAGCTCCATTATTCACCTCGTGTGTGGAACAGCATCCCAGCTCGAATGGAGTTTCAGATCCCGGATCTCAAGCCTTTGCCAAACGCCTTGATCGTGCCGCCGCCATCAAACATCGAGCTGGCACGTTCGAAAATGTTGGAGTCCATCCAAGAAGGTGTGTCAATTCGACATGAGATCCCCCGGGACGAAGACTTGGTGGTTATGGCAGCGATTCTTGTTGGTGAGGTTGGCGCGCTCGAAAGTAGTCCTGAAGAAATTAAAACTCACGGCGGGCTCCTTGCCTACCTCTACAGCCGGCTTGTATCGGATGAGGGAACTGGGGTTGACGTGGGTGAAGAAGGTAGCCTAGGTGTTTCGTCAAGAGCTGTCTCGGTTGCCTTAGAGCTGCCTGGTCCATACCTCTCTGGGATCACTGGCAAAATGTTCTGGGTTCAACAGGTCATTGCAGCTTCTGCCAAGGCAAAGGCAGCAGGGGATCAGTTGAGCTTTTCTCAGTTCATAAATGGAGCTCGCCACCTGGCGCATGAACAGCTGCCGTTGGTGTACTACTCCCAAGAACTATGGGAGAGTAAGGAAGCTGACGATGCCTTTGTTCCGCCGGACGTTAGGCCATTTCCTGCTCTTATCATCCCAGCAAAGGAGTAGCTTAATATCGAGTCCTCCTGAATCCTAGGATGTCAATTTATCTCCTAGTAAACAGCCGACTTAAAAGGTGTAAAGAATCCTGACTGTCAATATCATGAAGTATACAATGTGACCTGAGCATCGGCTCGAGTTTGGGTCGCGGTTGTGTGGGCGTGTCGCCTTAGTCAGCTGTCAGCACAGAGGGATGAATATATTGCATCAAATCCTTCCCCTCTTCTTCCGTAGGCAACAGAATAAGTTCTGGTGTTGTGTGTGTTTCATCGTTTCCTAACCAAAGTTGAGAAAATTTAAGATGCGTGGCTTTTCAATTCACGTTGTAGCTGTGGCCCTTTCCCTCTCTATTGCTCCGGGACGAGCGATTGGAAATGCGCCACCCCAAGTGCCCTTGGCCGCTAATGGCGGACGGCCTCGGTCCAGAGGCAATCCTCTCAACAACCAATTCAAGGAATACATTGACTTGGTCAGAGAGGACTTGCACGTTCCTGGGCTCTCGATTGGAGTCGTCGACGGAGATGAGACATATTTGGAGGTATCATCACCCACGTTTTTCGTTTGGGGCATCGTTGGAACTTGGCATGCGTCGAGCTGACGTGAATAGGGTTACGGCAACGCGAGACTGGATCCCGATGTTAAAGTAATACCGGATACCCTCTTTTACATTGGCTCCATCAGCAAGGCCATTACTGCTGCCTCTCTCCTTTACGTCCTCGAATCAACGACCAACACCTCGCACCCCGTCACCCTGGAAAGTCGGATCCATGATCTCATCCCGGATGACTTCATCCTCTCCGACGAGTACGCTACTTTACATGCGACTCTAAAGGACGCGTTGTGCCACCGACTTGGCTACCCACGCCACGATATGAGCTACGGTGGGCCGGGATTTACAGTCAAAGACGCCGTCAGACTGCTCAGACACTTACCGATGACCAAGGAGCTTCGGCAAGAGTTCCAGTACTTTAACTATGGGTACATGATTGCCCATCACGTCGCGGCAACCCTCTCTGGGAAACCGTTTAGTGATATCCTCCAAGAGGCCGTTTTCGGGCCCCTTGGAATGTCATCGACGACTGTAAACCTTAAGCATGCGACGCAGAACCTTGCCATCGGCTACGGGTTCAATAATGTGACGAAGCAGCTGCACGAGCAACCTTGGTGGGACACTAACCTCATCGGCCCTGGTGGAGTCATCACGAGCGCGAGGGATTTCACCAAATACATACGAGCCATGATAAACCAAGGCCTCCCGTTGTCCAAGGATTCGCAGGATGCCCTCATCACACCGCTTATTGTTGAGAGTCCGCTAGCCTCAGTGCACCAGTCCCATGCTCTTTATGCTACTGGGTGGGCTGTCACTTACTATCGAGGTCGTCGGCTCATAACCCATAACGGCGGTCTCCCCGGATTCACGGCCATCACCGGGTATCTTCCGGATTATAAATGGGGCGCCGTGGTCGCGACGAATGGAGATATTCATGGGACTTTTGCTTCCGAAGCGGCTTTCTACCGCCTTCTCGACGACTTTCTCGACGTCTCGTCTCATGACCGGACTGATGTCATTAGTCAATATGATGGGTATATGCAAGGGAAGTACAACAAATACGTGAATGCACGGGAGATATTTTTCCCGGATGTCCCAAAGCCTGGCCTGCCGCATGCGCTGCCCCTGGAGGAGTACTCCGGAACGTATTTCCATCCGGGATACCGCAATATCACCTTCGTGGTAACGGACCCTGCCGACTACCTACCCATCGCTGAAACGACCAAAAAGGTGCTCCATGGTTCGAATCAACATGAATGGAACGTGGTCTTTGACCTGGAGCATGTCTCAGGGGAACATTTCATCGCCTTCGCGAACTCGGAAATGGGCTCACCTATGTTGCAAGAGGTCACTACTGCTGAGTTTGTGGTTGGGCCTGACGGCAAGGTTTCTCGCCTGGGGGTCGTAATCGAGCCTGCCCTGGCGGAGAATATTTGGTTTGATAAGATAGTCTGAACCCCCCACATGGAGATGATGATTTCACTGACTCTTCCGTCCCAACAATCTGTATTCTGTGAGATGGAGTTTTCGTCAGCTCTACGGAGGGGGCAATTGTATTGGCCATGCCTGAGTGACTTCTCGTTCGGCAAGGAGAGCGGAGCTTAGAGCTCGAAGAACAATTGATCCGTATACCGCGTATGAAAGGTCGTCTCTGCCAAGGTAATCATGCATCTATTGTGTACAGCAAGAAAAGTTCTGCAGTAGCTTGCCCCTGTGTTGCCAAGAACGGCGGGAAATGAGCTGGCATGCCGATGTGGGCCGTAGGAGATTGCTGCCCTTCGCGTCCGTGGGGGCGTACCAAGAGACGCTCGAAACGGATTGTCACCTCAGGCAGGTTACACCACGAACTTTCCCCTTCTCACTTTTCCAACCGCCCACTTCCAACTTTTCTAGCACCCGCCTGAACTTTATGACTTCGTTGTCCAAGCGGAGACAGCGAGAAAGACCGACACTTGCACGATGATATTCTTCCCACGCCATTTGTTCCTTTACGTCGCCGTTGCCATGTCAACCGTGACGGCGGACGAGCTCATCTCGCTCCTCGGACCCGCGGTATCACCAACAATTTCGTCCGACTTCTGGGCTTGCGCCACCGAGAATATCGATCAATACTTCGAATACCCCCAGCCAACTGGTGCAGTCAACTCGGCTCTACTTGATTACGGCGACGAGCTCCTCAATCGCTGCACACTTACCGGGTTTGAACGACTTGACTGTCCCTTCCCGGAGCATTCACTGTGGTGCGGCTTCACCAGCGTCGCTCCCTCTACGATCCTCTCGGATTACTCCGCCTACGGCAGCCAAGCCTCGGAATGGTTGGCGCAACACAGTGCGAGCGCGGTCACCGTCGCAGAGGAATGCCCATACACCTGGTGGAGGTTCGCCAGCGATCCCCTTGGAGCGGGAAGGATGTTAAATTTTACGATTGCGATGGCTCATTGCTATGCCAGCGCCCAAGTCACTGGAGAGTCCACTCTTCCGGCGGGTACAACCGGTCCGACAGGTACTACTGGGAATGGACCCGAGGAGACATCGCCCGGGGCGGGCGCAGAACGGGAGTCTTCGTCAAGGAGAGGCGATGCAGTTGTGGATTGTTGCAGCTCTAGGGCTGGCCGCTGTCGCTTTGGCGTGAATTTAAAGGGGCTGGTAGTACGCATGCGAACTAATTATAATACCAAGATAGAACAAACTGTACCTCAGTATTTTACCTGTACCTAATGATATAAGACTTCCAGGACGCACGACCGCCTGCAGTCGCGTAATTCAGCCGACATCCTCGACCCGCCACTCGCTCCCTTTAGGATGTTGTGAGAGAGATCGTCGTAGCTCACCGCGCTGGTGCAGATTCGGGGTTAGAGAGGTGCGTCGGCCGCTGTCAACGTCGATGTTGGGTTGAAAGGATGGACGACGCAGTAACCCGGGACTTCACTTCATTTGGTGGCGTTTTCACGCGACGAGCTGAAGTCTTCCAAATAACAAGATTGGCTGTGAAAAACGAGGAATCATCCATCGCCTAGCATCCGTCTCTACTCTCTAGTCTAGAGTGGTGTCTCAATATTTGCTCTGGGTTGCGTGGGTGGCTATGTCATTTAGTTTTGGGTCTTGAACCTGTCCATTGATTATTACTCGAGACCGAATCGGACTTCAAAGCTATGTGGTTTCGACAGTGGCATCCTATTACTGGCTGCACGCCCGCTTTCTCTTCGGTATAATAACCTCCTCCTTCGCCGTCCGAGTGTTGGACCAGCTATAAAATACTTTGCTCTATGTAGGGACCTGGAAAACGCACCTGCAATATATTATTGTCCCGTCGATGGGAAAATGGTGCCCGGAACAACGCCAACGGCTTTGTCGGCGCGCGCTGGATCTCGACACGTCTAAGGAATCGAGAATCAATAAACCAAACACTGATGACGGCTCACGAACTCTCATGTCGGTTGGACAAGGACACATATCTTGGAAAAGGGGGAAAATTGCACATCGCCACCTGATTTGTGTTTTTCTTTTTTATTATCAAAGCCACCATGTTGAAACCCGTTATTGTCCTTGTTACAGGTGCTTTTGGACTGCCTCAATTTTACGACGGAATTATGGTCCTAGGTCTAGCGAAAAGGGCATTGAGATGCGTGTCCCCCACCTCACTAGCGTTGGTCTTACCACCGGTCCGAGACCTAGATCGTTACCAACCATGTACGATGATGCTGCATCGATTGCAGCAGAGATTACGCGACTGGCTGGAGCGGGCAAGGACGTGGTCATTATTGCCCACTCTTATGGCGGTCGTCCTGCGACTGAGAGCATCAAGGGTCTCACCAAGACCAAGAGACGTGTCCAGAGAAAGCCAGGTAGAGTTATCAGGCTTGCTTGCGTACATGGCCGCGATAGTTCCAGCTGTTGGAGTCACCGCCAGTCACGCAATACACGATACCCCCGTAGAGAACACGATCATGATGAGCCTCGGATGTTAGTGCATACTCTACCTTGTCTCTTGCGCGCTTCTCCCCAAAGGAGAGCGCGAGGCGTGGGCAGTCAAGTACCCGACGCACTCCTCGGCCAGCTTTGCGGATGAGTCGACGCATGCCGGATACAAACATGTCCCAATATCCTATCCTATCTGTGAAGAGGATGCGAGCGTCTCCGACAATGCGCAGAGAAAGGTGACCCAAATGGTGGAAAAGGAGAGCAGGAACAAGGTCAATGTCACGTCTATTCAAGCGGGGGCACGTTCCGGTGTTCAGGGCTTCGCAGAAAGTGATTGAGTGGGTTTCGAAAGTAGCCACGATAGACCATCTCGGATGATGAGTTGTCCCCTGCCTTTGGGCATGTTTAGGGTTCGATCAGCGTGTTCATTTGGTCTTGTCACTCTATTGGACTGGATGATAGTATCGGCCGAAGAGCAAATCGGTCATATCCTGAGCGTTATCCGTTCCAAAGAGCATAGGGAACTATCAAGATTATTAGTATACGGGGCCAGGCTCCTGTTCACCTATGATTCTAACTTACACTGGTTTCCTCGTTAAACCAAGGTCTTGGATCCATCAAATATTCAAAGTCATTACTCTCACCGCACTTTGCGACAGGATTAGTTGACTAGTTACACATCCTACGAGATACTAATGAGTGCTTACCGAGAGAGTCTGGTCATTTTGAAGATGTTGTGATGGAGCGCCACGCATGGCCATGCTATACTCGTGGAGACTTGTCTTTAGGGCATCGCCCATCGCCTTGGTGGGGTCTTCGCCGTGAACTACGGCCTTAGCCAAGCTCGTCGCAATATGGAGCCAGCTGCTGATGCGGTGACCCTTTTCATCCGTGCCTAACACTGCCCTAAACGCTGCAATGCTCTTCTCAACAAGGTCGATCAGAATCTGCTGCCGCCCTTGATTCCACTGGGCCGTGGCCATTGGCTGGGTTCCATCCGCCATACTTTGGTACTGTTTCGCCTGAATGAGCAGCTCGCGGGACAGGTTTTGTACGCTCCCAGCCAGGTTGGTTCGACAGATGTTGGCCAATATGTCGAAAAGCCTTGGTGCCTCTTCCCCACCGGCGTCATGTGGTGAAGAAAGTGCTTTGGACAGGACGGTGACGGAAGTCTCCACGGTGACTTGGCGAGAGTAGAGAAACCGTGGGTCGTAGGTGGCCCGCGCGGTATGGGTGTGGTGAAGGGCTATTATCGCTTTATATATTTGATCATCGAGGAAAAACTTCCGACAGTCGTTTGCCTCTCTGCCCGAAACTCTCTTCGCTTCTTGAAGCAGGCCGTTGAGCTCCGAATCAAGCTTAAGAATCGTTTCGTAAGGTGTGTCGAAAACTATTTTGTTGCTTAGCCTACACACGCGGTTTCGTAGTGCCCAGGACTTTGCCAGTAGGCGCTGGGCGGACACGTCGGTTAGAGAGCTGTCCGATTGAGGAACCGGCGGCTGCTCCATGTTTTCTTCGAGCTTCTCGTCATTAATATTTGCAGGGAGGCCGCAATCAAAGTCGTCTGCGGAGAAATGTTGAGGCCGACCATGGTCGAAAGAGAGCTGCAAGTCGAGTTCCAGAATGGTATACCACATCCGCCTGCGCATCTCGGCCCAAAAGGGCGAAATCTTGGGAAAGTCTGCCGGGTCTCTGTGTAGGCCGGCAGCAATGGCCATCCGCATTAGGGCCCCAGCGGAGAGCCATGAATTCTCCGATGCAATCCATTTCATCCCGCTGGCGAGAAGCAAGAGACATTGGACTTGCATGCATGCAATGGTCGCCTGTGACATGGTATCCTGCTTTTGGAGCCACGCCCGGACAGCATCAATCCATTTTACTGCCGTATCCTTGATGCCCACGCCCTCTAGGGCGCTCTGGGGTGCGAACGCGGAGGCCACGGCGCATATAGCTAGGACGGATGCAATGAACGAACTTGGAGTAGTCTCTGGCTGCTCCCAAAGTTGAGCGTAGCGTTTGAAGAACGCGGGGAAGTGAATTATTCTAGAACAGAACTCGAAATTTTCGCGATAAAGGTTCACTAGCCTATCAGCCTGTTCTCGCGCGGGCAGTAAAGCGCTCAACTCTCCAGCTTGCATCTGGTCTGATATGGGTAGGCCCCGGGGCTGGTCTGCACGTGCGGCAGGGACCACGCAGTACAGCGTCGGCACCTCGGCTTCTTTGGATGCGAGGAGGAACCTGATGGCCTCGGGAAACTCGGTTGGGTCAGCAACAGGAACATTTAGATGGGAGTGAGACATCTTACCTCGTAAATGGTGGCAGAACCATGGCATCGTCCCCAATGTGTCGTCGGACCACCGTTTCCTCCACGAAAGACTTCCTTTGGCATTGTCATCATGCGACCTGAGACAGGCTCGGGGAAGCTATCTGTCCCGCGACTTCCATTCCATGACAACTGCAGCGGTTGTGAAGGTTGAGTGTCATTATCCCGCTCTGCCGAGAGCGGACGCGGCTCGGTGTTTGACACTTCAACAGCAGAGGTGGCGGTGAGCGGCGGCGAAGGATTCTGGGCTTCGGACGCGGCGACAGAGCTTCCGGCCGCTTGGGTCGGGGGCGGATTGGCTCGGAAAACAACTTGTCTGGGACCCGACGACACACTGCGCTCACTAACCATGGGGGCTTGGCCAAGACCGGGTCCGTAACGGCATTCGTCAACACTCCCGAGTTTGATACAGTGGCCGCATGGGCGCTCCCGGTCACATCGGATTTTCCGGCGCCGACAATGTTGGCAGCTGTGCGTTACCTTCTGGCGGCGTTTCTTAGGGAGCATTGCAACGCTGTGAATTGGTCAGTGTACTTGGTTGGAATGACCGAATGAGAAAATCTGGCCACGGGGATGAGTGCGCTTATTATCCCAAAGGAGTTATGACGGAGATTGGCGTGATTTTGATATGAACGGACAAAAGAATAAACCAGGGTTACGTAATTACCGAGTACTCCGTACAATACGAAGTACTATTCCACATGATTGGTGTGCCCCTGCCCTGGTTGGTGCCCCTTGTTGAATCCTCGACAGACACAGAGAACCATCTTCGAGAGTTTGGCTTTCTATACGAAGTACCAACGAGTTCATTTATAACCCATCAAGCGTCGGTAGTTGTGGAGGCTGGTGTTGCAAAGGAGATGGTTCCCGTTGGAACCAGCAGGGAGCGGTTCATCCCAGAGATAGCGTTCTGAATTACGAAGTACGAAGTACTCATATCATATTCACCCTTCTTCGATGGGTATTCCCAGAGTGTGGACATTAGGATTACAGCGTTCTCAGAGAATCGGGGCTGGAGACCTCGACCCAATTCTATCCTCCGTGGGTTCTTCTAATTTCCTTCCCTGTTCCGGGCCAAAATGTAGCACTATAATTCCCTTCTCTTATATCAGCCCCTTGATACTAGATACATACGCCACTTGTTCTTATCAGCATCATCCACAGTTTCTTCTTGCATTACTAGAAGAGGTGAAGCTCGGGTTTAAGTTGCAGAATCAAGTCCCATCCGGAGCATAAAATCCGCTAAGTCCGAAAGGTGTCAGTGCCGTCGGTCGTCGCTGGCACGAGGCCACGTTTCATGAAATCAATAGCAGATGGCAGAATAAAACAGAGAGGATCAGGTCTCCAGAGTGTTGCAAGAACGTTTTCCAAGCTCATTGTGGTAATATTAACAGTTACAGTGAAGAGTCAAGACACAAACATATCCGATCCGCTACCATGAGCTCTGGAAATGCAACGTCCCCGAAGCGCCTTACATGGCTTATAACGGGTTCATCCTCTGGCATCGGCCTTGAGCTTGTCCGTCAAGCCCAAGATAATGGCCATTTTGTGATCGCCACGTCGCGCAACCCGAGTCGGACCCCGGAGCTTGTATCTGAAGTGGAAAGCAAAGGTGGGCGCTGGATTCGTCTGGATGTGGACGACTCAGAATGTGCCAATGTTATCCACGACCTGGAAAGAGATGGTTACGCCATCGACGTACTAGTTAACAATGCTGGTTTCTCGATTCACGGGGCTGCGGAGTCGTTCACGGAGGCAGAAGTCCGCGCGCAGATGGAGACATTGTACTTTGGCCCCTACCGCCTGACGAGGGCAGCCGTGCCCTACATGAGGAAGCGTAGGTCCGGGATGGTCACTCAGATCAGTACCGGCGCAGCTTTAGAAGGACGCCCGAGCATGGGCATTTACGCCGCGAGCAAGGCTGCTTTAGAAGGTGGCACCTGCCAGCGAAAAACTCCAGTTATGTTTCGTTATTCTAACCACGTCTCTCTAGCCGTGTCCAAGGTTTTGGCGAAAGAAGTAGCCGAGTTTAATGTTCGAGTTCTCGTCGTGCAGCTTGGCTCTTTCAACACGAGCATGCCCAGCGCAAGTCGCCGATCCGAATTTGACGCCGAATACTCCGGAACCATGGTGGACAAGATTACTTCGATGGTCTCCGTCGATGGTACTCTGAAAGCTGTAAACGACAAAGTCAAGGGTGCCAGGGCAATATACGAGGTCATTGTCGGGGAAGGCGTTGGTAAAGGACTGGAAAGCGAGTTTTTGTTTCCTCTTGGCCAAGACACACTGGTAAGAATAGGAGAGGTCCAAAACCGGCTTCAACACTCCGTTGAAGTATTTGGAAATGTCTCCAATGATGTACTATTGGTAGAATAGTGCCTAGACGGGGTAGTTATTTCTTTAAGCGTCGGATACTCGGTAATGCACTTGAATATTTTTTGAACAGCACCCAGTCGTTCCAGAATCTAGCTGTTGACCCGACGGAAGAAGGTGGCTTAGAAATTGAAAGCTAACCCTAAAAACTTCACGATTGCTATCCCCGGCAGGGGCAACTATGAGCAAAGGGGACGGGTGTGTAAGTGGAGGCGGAGGATTGGCCATTGCGTGCTTGTTCTCCGTCGAGCTCGAGTCCCAGTAACTATGGGGTTGCAACGACACGGGAATTGCCTAATTAGGCCAATATCCGCCCGACGCCAGCGGCAGAAGAAACTACAAATACACGCAGATAGAGCAAGACAAGGTGCTTTTTCTCTCTTCATAGAATTATCTGTCCCAAAAAAGAAGAAGAAAAAAAGAAAAGAAAAGAGATAAAAAAGATAAAAATAAAAATAAAGGGAAAAGTGTTGTAGTTACTTCGCAACTATGTCGGGTAACCCGTCAACCACGCCTTCGTCGCTCTCCGGATACGACACGAGCACGGAACAGCCCCCTGAGCCGAGTACACGAGAAAAGACGGGCATTGAAACGGAAAACGTGCGGCAACTGCAGCACCATGAAATAGATTACCCGGAAGGAGGACTGAGGGCCTGGTTATGCATCGCCGGATCGTCAGCCATCATGTTTTCCACTTTTGGGTATCTTAACAGCTGGGGGTAAGCCTTCCCATATTAGATCCGACAATACCCGTGCGACAATCAAAGTTGACCTCCCCTCCCACATAGGATATACCAAGATTACTACCACAGTCATCAACTCCGAGACTACTCCCAATCAACAATTTCGTGGATCGGATCAGTTCAGGTCTTCCTCCAGTTTGCTGGAGGCATTGTCGGCGGACCCCTTTTCGATCGCTATGGTACCATTGTTTGTTTCTCCTCCTAGTTTCACATCAGCTCATGTCCTCAAGCTTACATGTGGCGCAGCCCTTCTTACCAGCTACGGTTGGATATTTTCTATCCATCGTTTTCACGAGTCTCTCTAGCAAATACTATCAGTTCTTCCTCTCGCAGTCGATTCTCGGAGGGCTATGTATTGGTGTCATGTTCACGCCATCGATAGCCATCGTGCGACATTATTTCCACAGAAGAATGGGTGCTGCCATGGGCATTGTGGTGGCCGGTTCGTCGATTGGTGGCTTAGTTTTCCCCATCCTTTTGAATCGCCTGCTTTACCACCACAAAATCGCCTTCGGTTGGGCCGTCCGCGCCTGCGCCCTCATTGTCCTCGTGCTTCTGTCGTTCGCTATACTCGTCATCCGCCCCCGCCTGAAACCGTCCAAGCACCCCTTCGACTTCAAGCTTCTCAAGCGACCCGTTTACATCCTTGCAGTTGTAGGTATCTGGCTGATGAACTGGGGCCTCTATGTGCCCTTCTTCTACCTGCCCTCTTTTGCGCTCAAGGTGGGCATGGACCCTCAGCTCGCAAGTTACATGGTGGCCATTCTCAACGGCGTATCCTTTTTCGGTCGAATCTTCGCCGGCCTCGCCGCTGATAAAGTGGGCCGATTCAACATGCTCACGGGAATGTCACTTGGATCCGGCACGCTCCTCTTCTGCTGGCCAGCAATCCATACCAATACGGGCATCATTATCTTTTCTGCTTTTGTCGGCTTCTTCGTTGGAGCCATCGTCTCGCTTCTCTCAGCATGTGTCGCCCAGATCACCCCGGACCCAAAGTACGTAGGTGCTCTGACTGGCTTCTCGATGATGTTTTGGTCTTTTGCTGGCCTAAGTGGCCCACCCATCTCAGGTGCCATCATTGGATCAAATGGCGATTTCTACAAAGCCGGTCTCTTTGGAGGGGCGGCTTTCTTCGCCGGAGCCATCATTGTATTCGCGGGACGTCTCGTGGCACAGCCCAAGCTCGCGGCACGGTTTTAGACTGTTGGTATTAGAAAGTCATGGTACGCAATACACAGGGAATTCCTCGAAGCGGCGGTATAAAAATAGATATAGATATAGATATATAGACTGAGGATTAACGGCGGTTTCGGCGAAGATTTGTAATTGATAACTTTGTTCGGCTTCGCTTGTTGAAAAGCCCATCTGCGAATCCGGGCGTGCCAGTGGCATCCCGCGTGAGAATGATCGTTTGAGCAAGAAGCCGCAAGAGATCGGAGAAGCTCAGGTAGACCCCATTGGTGCTGATCTCCTGATCGATTAATGGCATCTTCAACGACCATTTCTATAGTGAGACAAGCCAGGGGCGATCTTGGTCGGGTGAGCACGCGGCTTCCTCTTCCTCGCACCAAACGCACTTCTTCCGCCCCTCTCACACGAAGAGGCATGGAGGCATGGGAAATATTCATGCCAGACGAAAAACAAGCTCCTACATATTTGCATATTATGATCTCGTCTTTCATTCCTAACTGATTGCTGGTTGATGGGTATTGTTCCTCGGGCAGATCTACAACCTTGAGCTGGATGCACCGACGACCTTGTCCTTAAGAAAGATGGGCTTAGCCGTGGTAAAGTTGGGGATGGCGCCAACAACCAGCTTCCGTGGCCTTGTCAGCCATGACTTCCCGGAACGCCTCGGGAGACTTCCACCTAGTGATGGCTTGGATCTGGTACTGCTGGCCTGCATCGAATTCCAAAACTTGCCAGTTGAGGAGTCCGAGAGGGCCCCACTTCTTGTGACTAGACGTGTAAGCTGGAAGCGTGAGGGCGATGAATGAGAAGAGCTATTACCTACCTCTGAGCGGAGGCGCACGGAGATTTACGCCTCTGATAACACCTCCTCTTCTTCCATCGTGAATAACCGTCTTCAGTGTAATGGGTAGAATACTAGGGAAACATCCTACTTCCAGACCTAGGTGGCCCCGCAGTACATTTGGGTCGAAAGAGACGGAAGCACTGATAAAATATCGGAGAGTAGTCTCCCAGGCGGCTCGGGACCGCTTCTGGCTTTCTCTAAAAGCATACCACGAGATTTTTTCTTGCACCAAAGCATTGAACCGCCGCCGAGTGCTTCTCTGGGGGCCCTGGGCTCCTCTTTCAGCGAGACAAAGTACACAGAGCCGCCTTGTCTCTTACCCCAGCAGTCTATTCTGAGCTTCTAATGCTCTCTGAGCATCTAGGTTTCCTTCAACAGCAGCCACGTCCGCCCTTTTCCTAGCCTCGAACGTCTGATCGTTCCGGAATACCCGCCTGTGGTTCATTTTCAAGCCTTGTCACAACTCATATTGTCTCTTCGTTTTTACTGAGTTGTTGGGCTTCTACATCGTGACTAACAGCAGTCTTCAGTTGGCGGATGGCATTCATGTTTCGGCGCTCAATACGTCGGCATTCGAACCCCCCCATTTCTTCCCTGTCCTGAGATTCCAGGTTAGGTCCCTGTCCAAAGACACCGTCACTGATTTCGGACAGCCGTGGTGCGGATCGCCTGCCCAGGTTGCTCATGCTCGACCGACGCTTCGGCCGCCCAGCGCGGGATCTGCGTCTCGATGTTGAGCACAGAGTAATAATAGAGTTTCACGTTTACCATACAAGAGTCTATTTAATCTTCTTTGTCCTCTTTTAGAAATCGCCCATGTTTCTCGATGATTGCATCAATTTCAGTATTGGACATCCCATGATGTGTCTTGACCCAGAGTCCTGCATAGTCGTATTGATCCCACTTCCATCTCAACCCAATGACGGGACTGTCCTTTTGATCTGCGTCTTCCCTCAAGAAATTGAAGACGCCAACCGTCCAAAAGTCCCAATCGATCATGCCCCTTTCGAGCTTTACATCGTGCTCCAACGGGAGAAAGCTTAGGGAGTCCGTATTGAAAGGCTCGAGCTCACATCTCGAAGCCTCTTGGCTGCCAAATACTACCGCGAGTCCCGACGAAGAGTTGCCACTCTCAATAATGTCGATGCGGCAAGAACCGAGCCCTAGATAAGAGCCCACGAGCTCGCAGGGATCGGCCTGGTAATTCGATACATCCCGGTGCTTCTCCCAGTCTGAAATCATGGCTTCATGCATCCGCATGCGTTCGTCTCTTGACATCCTAACCGACTACACGAGGTCGACGTGTGGTTTGAGGTCAAATAGAGCCTGGATCAAAATCTCAGCCGTTGTCCCGGCAGCATCCCCAGCATCGGCCGCATTGCTCAGGGCCACTACTGCGGAATGGGATTCCGGAATGACGTATGCTGTCGCAACAGAACCGTTGGTGACGCCGTTGTGCCCGTAGAGTATACGAGGTTGGGACTTCTTTCCGATGATGTCTTCCTTCCTACGCACGGAATTGTATGACAGCATGCCGAGGGCACAAGTTGGGATTGTTGTCCGAAACCACCCTAGGGTGTAAGCCGTATTGTTTGCAAAACCGTCGTCGCATGGACGGCTCCACCACGAATCCCACAGGCTGAAGATGTTTGAGAGCGGGTTTTTCACAACTCCATTTGGAAGAGGATGGGGCGGCTCAACCTCTCGCTCTCGGTCATAACAATTCATGACGGCGGCACAGAATGTGAGCATATCGTTAACGGAACTGCGAATCCCCATAGAGGCGAGGGAGGGACTATATTTCTCGGTTGTAATTCCGTTGTTTATCTTCGCCCAACTCCCATCCACTCTTTGGACATAGGGATACGCGAGGTTGTCGTTGCTATCCACTTCCGACTCCGTAAGGAGTGTCTGTTTTAGCCCGAGCGGTTTGCAAATTTGTTCTCTCATGAAGGCGGAGAACTTTAAACCGGAGGCGGCTTCTACAATCTTCGCCAGCGATCCGAACGCGATATTGCTGTAGAACCACCAATTGTTGAATCTTTGACCTGATTTGTTCGATGTTGGGAGGGAGTTGATGATGGAAATGTGGTCCTCGTCTTTGGCAGTTATGGTGCCTCCGGGCCCGTTAAAGGCCATGTTAGGGTTTCCTAGGCCAGTGGAGTACCTACAGAGATCGAGTATGGTAGCCTTCTTTCCAATTTGAGGATCCTCAACCGGATCGAAGTCCGGAAGATGCTGGTGGATAGTATCAGCTAAGGAGAGTTTGTTACCGACCAGTATGCCGACGGCCGCGGACGTGAACAATTTGGAACAAGATGCGATGAGATATGAAGTATCGCTGTTCGCCTCAAGGTTCTCCTCGATATCTCTGAGGCCGATGCTCCGGCGAAATATGATCTGTCCCTCATGAATGACACCCAGAGAGATGGATGGTGCTCTGCAAATTTGCTGAACTTCAGATATCTCCCTCATTGCAGCCTCCAACCGGCTGATTGCATCTCTAAAAAAGGGGACATTTAGTCAACGCCGCGGCACTGGACAGTGTCGACTTACCCTCCATTTCCCGGCGGCTTCAGTTGGGCAGCCATCCTTTCTCAGAAAGGAGAAAGTAAAAGTAGCTAATCAGCAGATCCGAAATAAATTCTGTCAAGCAGTGAGTGTTCCCGAAGAACAGCTCAACCGTGGCATGCCCTATATCGTAACTCTGACAATGAGCTCCTCCTCGTGCGGATGAACAAATCGAACCATGATTTGGATGGGGGTGCTGAGTAAGATACGATGTCTGACTTCGACACGGTTCGACTACTTAGTAGTTTCTATTATCCGGGATGTATTGACTGTTCCATTCCCTCTTCGCACAATTGTGCGAGGAGACGAAGGGGAGAAGACGACAGAAGACGAATAGAGAAAAGGATGCTTGAAAAACCCGCACTTCAGAATTACGCAAGAGGAATGCGGTTGGGCGTTGTTTCTTGACTTTGGGGTTTCACAGCTTCAGTCGGCTCGTATTTAGCCAAACAACTGGCTCTACGTAGCTAAGTCTGGGTGTCATGCGTAGATGAAATGTCAATAAGCGTAGCCTGGCTTCCATTCTCTGATACTCCAGAGTCGGTTGATGATCTCTCCGCTAGATACGCTTAAACTCGGTAGCAGCGAAGGTCTGTTTTCAATGACCAGTTGCCGAGTGCGTGATCTATCCACCAAAAGTCTCTAGCATATAAGGAATCCGAAACGCCATCACTTCTTTCTCTACCTGCTTTCCTGTCGCCATAGCCTCTTTCCAGCACTTGAGAACACAAATCACGGGTAGGCAATCTGTGTGGTCTACTTCGTATCCTAGCTAGGTATTAACAAACATTCAGGTCCCCCGCTAATCCAACGGGTAATTGCCGGCAAAAGCTCGCCGCGAGTCACCAGGAAACACTCGAGGTGATCACTGAAGTCCTTGAGTGGATAGAGCGCGCCTTGCCTCGTTTTCAAGAGTACTTGAAAGAATTCGGGCTTCGAAACATTACTGGGACGCCCTCGTTGTATACTACGCAGAACTGATTGCGCACTACCAAGACTCAGTCAAGTCCCTTCGAGCTTCTCCATGGAGTGAGTAACCGCAAGCATTTTGCCAGGGAGGAATCTATCGAGTTTTCTTTTATTGTTTCGCTCGTGTAGTGTTGAGCAGTCTCGATGCAAAGCCGTATGCACACGTGACGTATTCAATGTCCAATGTTCTAGTCACATGACCATAACATGTCTGATTAGTCACAGGAGCTCTTTCCAAAACAAACAACATGTGCAACGAATTATGACGCCATGGTTGTCTGATGCTCTCCGGTCTCCATCCGAGCTCTCTTGACTCCTCCTCTTGGGATCTCTATGAGCCTCCCATCAGAATCAATTGGTCCTCCAAAATTAAGATTTGTCACCATTCACACGCTGGTCGACAGAGCTCGTCCAGAATCTTGTGCATCGAAGTGGAGGGAACCTACACAGAGCTCTGAGCTGCGGATCTGTTTCGCACGAGTACACGAAGTCAGGAGCTCCGCTTAACGGCCTCAGTCCTAGCTACACTCACTCCTTGCCCGACACCCTCAATCGAGGAGCTGCGCCTATCGTCATGTCCGAGAAGCTTCCTCTGCTGCAGGAAGAGCCTCGGCCGTTACCTGTACGGCGACGCTGCCGTCGGTGGACAGGCATCGCCGTGGTTGCAAGCGCGGCAACGGCCTTTACCCTCTTGACGAATGGACTCCCCAAATGTGTGATTCCCCTGTTCGTTTCATATCAGGACCAGAGCTGACCAGACACCTCGCAAACAGTTCCCTCATTGAACAGCGACTCCTCGAACCTCTGTCTCTCCCCAGCATGCGTCCATGCCGCGTCCGAAATCCTGTACAACCTTGCCCCCAATCACGAGGACCTCGACCCCTGCACCGACTTCGAGCAGATTGTTTGTGGTGGATGGCGTGACCGTCATGATCTTCGACCCGATCAAGGAAGCGCTTTCACCGGCACCATCATGGCCGAAAACTCCGAGCTGCTGCTTCGGAATATCCTGGAGGCTGATTACCCCGAAGAATCCATCCATTCGTTCTTTTCTCCGGCCCGACTGGCCTCGGCCGACCAAGAGGAGGACAAGGAAAATTTCAAGAAGATAAAGGCTGCGTATGATGCTTGTCTTGACGAGGACGGCATCAAGAAGCTCGGAGATGGTCCCTTGAATCACGTCCTAGACGAGATTAAGGGGATCTTTTCCTCTGACAAGTCCGATTATATTAAAGATGCCGTCCTATTCCTGGCGAAGCAGGGAATTGCTGCCCTCGTTGACTCGGGTACTGGTGCCGACGACAGGGACCCAGACAGCGTCGTCATCACGGTCTCGGCGCCTTGGAGAATCGGCTTACCTTCCAAGGAGAGGTATGAAGATGACAACCTGGTTGAGAAATACCGAAATGTCACAGTCTCTGTCCTGAGTGCCTTGTCCCCGGATACCAATAAGGACGTCCTTTCGCAAGTCGTCGACTTCGAAAAGAAGCTCGCTGCCGCGTCTCCGCCAACTGAAGATCGTTTGAATGTTACAGTACGATGACCCTTTACTAGTTCCACGAATTCCAAGCAAACTAATAAGCAAACAGAAGTATTATAACCCGATGGATATCGCCGATGCTGCAGCTCTCACCCCGGAGATCGAGCTTCAGGCGCTCCTTTCAGAGCTCTCCCCCAAGGACTTTACCATCGACAGAATCATTGTCGCGTCACCAAAATACCTCGAGGCCCTCTCGGGTATTCTTAAAGAGACGAACAAGGATGTCGTCGAGGCCTATTTCAAGTGGAAGACCGTTCAGTCGTTGACCTCCTTTATCGAGTCCGACTCTGTGAAGCCCTACAAACGGTTCCGCAACGAGCTTTCGGGAAAGGTATCTATTCACTTCTAATGATCACGTATTCTTGTCCCTCTTCTCACATATGATTCTCTAGGATCCCGATTCCGCCCCGGATAGGTGGCGAACTTGTGTCCGACACATTGATGGTGGTCTTGGCTGGATCCTCAGCCGTTTCTTCATCGAAAAGGCTTTCTCGGCCAAAGCTAAGGAGTTCGGCGACACCATTATCAAGGATATCAAATCCGAGTTCATTAACAAGTTGAACGCCATCGACTGGATGGATGACGAGACCACGAAAAAGGCCATCAACAAGGTCAACAACATCATTCAGAAGATTGGTTATCCTACGAAGAGTCCGGACATCCTCGACCCTGGAAAGCTCCAGGACTACTACAAGTCCGTGGATGTGTCGTCCTCGGCTTACTTCGATAATGCCATTTCCATGAGCAAATTCGAGGTCGAACACGCTTGGTCTGCTCTGGGCAAGCCCGTGGACAGGGATGAGTGGGGCATGACTAGTTCCACGGTGAATGCCTACTACAATCCTCCCGGGAACGAAATCGTGTTCCCTGCAGGCATCATGCAGTTCCCCGTGTTCGACGTCAGAGTCCCAGCTTACCTATCTTACGGGGCCTTTGGTGCCGTCGCCGGCCATGAACTGAGCCACGCCTTTGACTCGACGGGCAGGCATTACGATCAGAACGGCAACTACAGCGACTGGTGGTCGGAAAGCACTGTCGAGGCATTCGAGGAGAGGGCCCAATGTTTCGTCGACCAGTACGCCAAGTATACCGTTCCCGGTCTTGACGGCAAGCCTCTCCACGTCAATGGGCGCCTTACTCTCGGCGAGAACATTGCCGATGCGGGCGGACTTTCCGCCGCCTTCCAGGCCTGGAAGCACCGTACCAAGGATGAAGGGGATCAGGATCTCCCGGGCCTATCCTTCTTTTCGCATGAGCAGCTTTTCTTTGTAAACTACGCCAACTGGTGGTGTGGGAAGATTAGGACCGATGAGGCCGTCGATCGCATCTACACTGACCCTCACTCTCCGAAGTGGGCGAGGGTTTTGGGAACGATGGCCAACAGCCAGGAATTCAAGGAGAGCTTCCAGTGCAAGGATAGAAAGCCAACTTGTGAGCTATGGTAAACAATAGGCCCTGTCAGATATGGGGACGTAGCAATCCTTAGCAGTTATCAATTGATGTGTACTCTAAACCGAATTGACGTTATCCCGTCTCTTATCCAGGCAGGCCCGACTCATACGGCTGTGCCTGCCCTACACTCGCTCAGTTTAAGGTGGCTTTACAGCGGTTGCAGCACCTATTCCTGCGAGCTCCTTCGCCAACGCTGTCAAGTCCTTACTATTGATCGGCGCCGCAATCGCCTCGAATTTGTACCCGGCAGCCGTGACGGCAGATTGAAGAAGGTCGATACGTTTTCCTTTTGGCACGATGCCGAAGAACTTGGTCGAGGTTGGTGAAATGCTAACGTCAACTATATTGCCGTCGATCAAGATTGATGCCAAGGACCCGTCCGCGTTAGCCGACAGTCTTTCGATGTCACGCTGGAGCTGCCCGCCATCTTTGAGTTTCGCGAGCTACATCCTGTCAGCAATACGTCTTCTAGTTTCCCTGGGTAGGTGGATTCTTCCACACTCACATCTGCCTCCACTTCCTGAACCGTTCTCGTGTATGGTTTTCCCAACCTCTTTGCAATATTCCGCTCGTCTCGCCAAGTATCATTCGCAAAAGCCCTAAGTTCGAGCCTTTCACCTTGGCTCAATTCCTTCGAGCCGATGAGCAACTCCCTTGTCCCCTTCTTCCCGGCCTTGGCCTCGAAGATGCCAAGAATATGGAAAACATTCCCGTCGCGGTAACCGACCATGCCGTCCGTCAATTGAAGCGGCACTTTTTCCGAGGCGCTGCGGATGGCATGGCCGGGGACATACTCCAGAACCTTGCCCTCAGGCACAGCGACACCTAGAGCAAACCCGACCTCTCTCTGCCGTAGTTGTGGGACGATGTGTGCCTCCATTAGTTCCTCAAGAAGTTGACCTTTGACGTGGGATTCGTTCGCCCCTTTTTGGATGATACGCTCCAATGCAATTTCATCGAGAACGGCAAGCGACGGATGTTTCTGGGACAAAACCGCCCAAGCAGCCTTAACCTCGACGGAGACGCGCGAGGAAGCAGTCGTGGCCGCCTTGGTGAGTTGAGGAAGAACGCCCTTGACCTCCTTGGCCAGTGTCGCCTCGAGCCTCCCACTTTTGAGCAGGGCCTCCTCGCTTTCTTGAAGGACTTTGAGAGCGCCTTGTCGCTCGGTCGCCTGGCCGGAGAGCCTGATTGCCCTGCCCCATTCTGCCTCGGATCGCCCGTACATCCTGGCCAGCCTGGCCTCGGTGTAAACTGCCTTACCCCCCTTGAAAAGACGCCCGGCAGCAGGGAGCAACACCGTAGCGACTAGGACTCCGCGCTCGAGGTTGCTTAGCATGACTCCAGAGAGATCTCTCCCTTCCCACGCCTCATAAAGAGAAATCGCACTCCCCAATACGGGTACGAAGCTAAGTGCTAACTCGAGTAGTTCGCCGACTTCGTCGCGCTCGATTTCAATCTCCTGCGTGTACTTGAGCTTGGGGAATGCGATCACAGCCTCGACCAAGATCATCACATCAGGTCGTTCGGAGAAAAACGTTTCCACGATGCCGCCCGCCGACTGTCGCAAAAAAGCCGGCGTCATCGTTCGCCGGTTCCACCAGTCGAGCGCCTGGTCCTTGATGACCTGGATGAGAACGCGGATCTTTGGATTCGCCTCCCAAACGGTTCTCACGCCGGTCTTCCTATCGTCCACCCATTGAATGAAGTTTATCTCTCGTTGAGCCCAGCGGTTCAGGAAAGCTTCGAAAGCTTGGAGTTTGTCGAAGTAAATGCTGGTAACTGCGGAACTGGAGGTCTCGTATGATACCTTCACTAGCGCCCTGTCGTAGGCTCGGTTATACCAGTTTACCAGTTGCTTGTTGACGTGGCCGATTGGTCCTTTGCCCCCAAGAAGGAGAAGTTTAAGACTTGTGTTGAAATCGGCTTCGAGGATTGATGCGACCTCTCTCTGGATGGCAATACCCTTTGTGTCAACCGACGCATCCGTCAACATCTCGATGAGTCGATTCTTATTCCACCTCACGAAACGAGCGAGATCTTCTTTTTTCACTTCTTCTTCGAAAGCCATTTTGGATTTCTCTGAGACACGATAGTGGGTAATGGACAACGATAGAGATTTGGATATGACAGTTGCTCGCTGGAGACCTTCGGGGACTCTTCCCCTCGCAAGAGATCCCTATGAAGCAAGAAGTTGGATAACTGGCAGCAACCCGTCGTGTTATGCGTCACTGCCGAGGCTCGGCTGGTCTTATGCAAAGAATGTCACCATGTTTCGCTTTCGGAATGCAAACGGTCAATATTACCTGCATCAGGCGTATCAGGAGATGCCTGCTTGAGGCGAATGTCGCAACCCTGTCACCATTGGCCAATTAAACCATCCTCGAAACCCAGCTTAAGACTCCATCCATAAGCACATTCCCCGCGTGCTGCGGCTGATCAGTCAGGTGAAAAGCTCTCACAGCAAATGAGCTCCTCGGAGTTTCGATTTGGAAACGCAACACAAGAGCTCCGCCAACCACGAGAGTTGGGAAGGTCTTCATCTGGCCATGCTGACTCGATTGCATCATGAAGTTCGAGGCAGACCGTTCGAGCCAGGGGCATGGAGGATGTCACTAGAGGTGTCACTAGTCGCCACCAAGGACCGTCCCGCATTCTGCTGTCTGGGGAGTGGGGACGGTCTCGGCCTGGGGAAACTCATGATCCTACACCCTGTAAGCCAGGAAGCAGAGGGAATGAGACAGGACCTGATGATGATTGTACTCCGTATATCTCACCAGCCTCCTCTTAGCATAAATTCTCCTAGTTTCTCACGCTAGTTCACCCAGAAAATAACTCCCTCGCCAAGTCTAAACTATTATCTCTACCCTGATCGGTACTGCCATATCCACAGCGAATATGACAGAGTCGTTGTTCCGACTCCTCTTGATTCGGCGTATGTTAATTCTGTTCGCAGCCTATGAAGAATACCCGTCACTGATCCATTTTTCTTCTTGCACATAGCTCCTGTTGAACAGGATCCCGAGGCCCCGAGCATTGAGCTTGCACAAAAGTCGACATTCCAGACCGAGCTTGCCATAGCTCTTAGTGCAACCGATGCTCGCGCCGAAACCCTCAAAGTTGCCCAAGCATTCATTGAAGGGAGCACTTTCATCAAGAATTTCGGTGCAAATGAGCTTGTAAAGTCTCTCAAGAGGCTCGGCGTCCTGTTGGACGAGGCAAGCTTTGGAAATGATTTGCCTGCTGCATCAGTTCTTCAGTTTACCGAGCAGGTCTTTGGGGTTCCTGCGGCGGAGGTCATCGAGAAGCCCGAGTTCGTGACCCTCTTGACAGACCTGAGAGATGTCATTGTCGCTGTCAAATTTGACCAGGCACGTTTTTTGCCGGTTTTCTCCGTGCCCTAAGATATAGAGACTGACTTTCTTCTAGGGTTCTCACTCCCTTCCGTTGGAAGAATACGTCAATCTTCTCCGTGACGCGATCCTAATCCAAGACGCGGTTGCCAAATCGGAGCAGAGCAGTGCCCTTGAAAAGAAAGTGATTACGCCCGATACTGAAGTGTCTGCTCTAGCAGTGGTCCTGGCTGTTCCCGAATGGCAAACGCAGACCGTGTACAAGGTGGGAGATCAAACAACATGGAACGGTATCACCTATGTCTGTATCCAGGCCCACACTTCGGTTGTAGGCTGGGAGCCTCCGCGGACTCCAGCTCTCTGGGTCCGGGCGACAATCGAGGATCCTCCTGATCCGACCCCATCCGGACCCACCAATGTCTTCAATCTGAGGAAGCGCTCGCTCCTGCTGCCAAACGAAAAGTCACTCACCTCAATCATTGCGGCTCCACCGGATGAGGGCACGCCCGATGGTGATAATGAAAAGGAGGTGGAAAGCCTCATCAAGCGTCACGGCCAAATCAAATCCGCAATCACTGAGCTCACCAGCATTGACACGGCCCATATCAAAACGAGCGTGCAAGAGAAGGGAGACGCAGTGGATGTTCCCAGCAATCTGTCCATCTTGAAATCATTGTCAGCGCAAGTCCAGTACGCTACCGACTTGCGGGCCGTCAATATTGATCAGTTCCGTGCAGCAGCGGCGAGGTCTGGTACCAACCCCACGAACCCGTCCATACTCGCGTCGGCCACGGCTACGGATGGTGCAGAACCCGGCAGGGATCCGCTAGCACTGTTGGACACTGCCGGTACGGCTTCTGCCGTGGGGTTGGTGCAACAGATCGCCAGTATCGCTCCTGCGCTCACAGGAGTCACTTCTTTTGAGCCAAGCAACACGATTGATTCGGCTCCAACTCTGACGGACTCAGCACCTCTTTCCACTGTTACCCAGGGTGTCCTGACATCATTCGACATTAAACCGTCCACAGTAGGGTTGCCCGGTAAGCCAGCCCTGCACACGATCCTTGTTCCCTTCAACGGATATAACGTTCGCTAACCCCCGCTTCTTATTTATCCTTTAGACGTGGTTAAAACGCTACGCTCTGGCCTTTCTAAAGTGGAAGGCGACCTGGCAGCACTTGTGCCCTCGTTTGAGACCACAAAGGTCACCTTCATTGCTGGAAAGGCAGTCGTTTCCAAGGAGCCGGTGCCAAGCAGCTACAGCAAATTTGCTACTGGCATAGATTTCAGAAATATAGCCCCCAGGGCCCCTCAAGTACCAATCCGTGGACTCGACACAAGCGACACCCGCATTCCCAAGACCAGAGGCAAGATTAGCAGCGTTGGTGTGGGAGACCTCATAATCGTTAAGCAGCAGCTCATCGGCTACGAGGGTGCTGATATCGCCCACATTGAGAATGTACTCAAGGGGGAGTCCAAGAAGCGAGAGCACACATCCACCACGCGGAGTGAGACTGTCGTGACTACGGAAGAAGAAACGACTACCGAAGACTCGCGGGATTTGTCGTCTACTTCGCGCTTTGAAATGTCGCAAGAGACCTCATCTACCATCAAAGAGCAATTCGACGTTAAGGGCAGTGTTCAAGTCACTGCCAAATACGGACCCGCTGTCGAATTCACGGCCAAGGCAGAGGGTGGATATTCAAGGTCCAAGGAGTCTGCTACGAAGTCGGCGTCCAAGGTCAGAAGTCCGAAAGTTCCAGAGTTCCAAACTTGGCGTATTATCTGTTGGCTAACTCCGCCTAGTTCTCCCAAGACGTGACCGAGAAGGCATCGAAGAAAGTTACCGAGCGAGTTCTGAAGAAGCAGACTGTCACCAACTCGGTAAGAATAATAAATCCGCAAATTTCATATTTAGCTTTCCTTTTTTTTGTAATTTTTTTTATCATGTCTTTGAGGCTTATGGCAAATGTGATGCTAACACCCGCTATAGTCCGAGGTGGTTGAGATCAACAGCCATGGAATTGAAAACAGCACCGGGTCGGTCAATGTCAGTGGCGTGTATCAGTGGGTCAATAAAATGTGAGTCGACGCAAGCCTTGGAAGACGAGACGTGCCTCAAGTTGGCCAAGTTGCGTTGCCTGCTGACAGGAGTGGCTGACCAGCTACGAGGCTCAAATGTTCAACTATGGTCTCCGTGCCCTCTTGTAAGTTCCCAGGACTTTACCTGATACTCCTTCCTTCTTTTGTACCGCCCGTCTAACGCCATTTCCAGCGATTTCATGATTCCGGAACCAGGAGCCTTTACTATCGATACCATGGTCAAGGCCGCAGATTCAGCCGCCGCCTTAACGAAGCCCACCCCGTTTCCGCTCGGCCCGAGCCAAATCCTTGAATCGACCTACGAATACTGGGTGAAGAGCTACCAGGCAACGGACGTCAAACCCCCACCGCCGGACTACGTAACAGTGTCGGACACGTTTAGCGCGAGCGACTTGGGGGAGAAAAACAGCGCCAACCACACCGGAACTATCGCCCTGGATAAGGGCTACGAAGCTGTCCACGCTAGGATTGGCGAATCGGGAAGCTTCTGGACCGACGGCCATTCTGTCACCGTCATTGTCGGCAACGCAACGTCGAGAACTGACACCGCTGGTGTGAGGACGGTTACGCTAGCACGCCAGAGAGGTTCCATTCCGTGGGCTGTCCACACTTTCCGGATGTCTTCCACGACGGTTACAGTCGAGATTACTGCTTCTATCACAGAGGACGCTTTCAAGGAATGGCAGGCGGATACGCACGCGAAGCTTACGCAGGCTTATCGGGCCCGACTTCAAGAGTATGAAGAGAAGCTTGCTACCCTTGAACTTCAAGCAGGCATTACGATTCAGGGAAGGTAAGTTAAAATGCGACCTCTAGGACTACCGAAACAACTTGAACCTCAGACTAGTTTTCATTCGCGATTCCGTTCAATACTAACACTTGTCGAATTCGTCCAGGAATCCCGCCAGCAACGCAATCACAGTGAAGCAGGAGTTGAAGAAGAATTGCATCTCCATAATCACCGGGCAGCACTACGATGCCTTCGATTCTATTTCTACTTCGCAGTACGGACCGTTCATCAATCTTGATGAGGCCGAAGCTGAAGGAGAATACGTGAGATTCTTCGAGCAGGCCTTTGAGTGGGAGAATTTGAGTAAGCCGTTTTCCCATCCCATTCGTCCTGCCTTTCAAGAAACTGAACAAGCTATGCTTCAGTGTACGTGTTGTATCCCTATTTCTGGGGCCGAAAGGGAAAGTGGGCGGAGAAGCTGGCGATCGAGGACAGCGATCCCGAGTTTGAAGAATTCCTCAAAGCTGGATTCTGCAGGGTTCAAGTTCCTGCTCGACCGGGCTTTGAGGCCGCTATCGATCAGTATGTCCTGCCCAATTTTACTCCTACCTGTAACATACTAACCACTCCCTTCAGCTTCATGCAATTCGGTGAATTGTGGAACGGCGGCCCGTTACCTGCAATCTCAAGCCCGCTCTTCCTCCCGATTGCGGATGAAATCGCCGAACGTGCCCAGAAGCCGGGCGATGAGATTCCACAGGGAGATCCTTGGAAGGTCAGGGTTCCCACTTCGTTAGTCAAGTTGCGCCAGGATGACAAGTTGCCTAAGTGGAAGAAGGTGGACGGGGAATGGGTGCCGGATGAGGCTTGATAGAGAGAACGGAACGGACTAAACAAACCGGTCTGCTGGCGGAGATGAAAGTTATGTTCTGCTATATGTGAGGTTTCCTAAGCCCCGAGTACCTGATGTATTTCGTCGTAACTATGCTACAACGCGGACGTTTTTACGCTCGAGTGCTCCTGAACGGCAGCTACGTGTCTAACGAGATTGGGTGACCTCCGATGCAAGATGTCCCTTGGATCTCTGGAAACCACTAAATCCGACAGGTATATACATACAATTCGATGTTGTATTTGGGAAATAGGCGTTTAACTTTCCAGCAGCAGTCACTGATGATATCACATCACATCAGGAGTTAAAATCAATATCGCACTGTCTTCGATCGCGGAGAATAAGATCATGCAGTTGGAGATCCGGAGTCCCGAACAGTTTCACTGGGGAGCATGGGCGGCACTGCGATTCCGCAAAAGCAAATACCCCGGCCGACATCTGACAATGGGTCGAACTGAGCGGATGTCCGTTGAACTCGGCGAGTGGAATTAACCTTTACGTTCGCATGAAAGGTGATGTAACTATCAAGGAAGCCAAGGTATAAAAGCCTTCGCGTTCCGCTCTTCAGTCCACGTTCTGATTTTTTTGATTTCTGATCAACATACTCAGTCCACCTTAACCCTACGAACGAATCTCCATCTCATTTCCAAGGCCCACGACTCCACGCGCTATCGGACTCCTGGATAAAATGGCCAGCCGCGAACAGAATCCCCCCACCGGCGAGAAGCAGGCTCCCGTCGAAAAATCGTCCTCGGAGGGCACCCCTCACCACCAAGCTCACTCTCCTCCCTGCTCCCATTGTCACCAGCAACCGGCGGTCTCTCCCTGTTCCGCCCATTGCCATCATCCCCGTCCCCAAGCTTGTTCGCCATGCCACTATTCCCACATGACTGGGCCGGCCTGTGGAGCTGCACAGTGCCCTTGCCCTCAGGGAAATGCACATGGGATGTGGACAGCGCCGGCACCTAACTGCGGATGCGGACCGAGCTACCATGGACACGGACATGGACACACATGCGGATGTTGCGGTCGGCCTTGTTGAGCTTCGAGATGGAATTAATAGGATGTCGACATCGGGCTTAGGGTGATCAATTGGTCAATACTGAGAGGCTTCAGGCAATCTGATGATATCTTAAGATCGGGAGAGTGTCTACATCGAAAATAGTACATGTAATTAGAGAGATCACATTCAAGAGATACTAAAATGAACGTTCATTCGCAACTGAGACGGTGAATCCTCCTGTTCGGAATAGGTCATACTCAGTATGTCGAGATATATGAGTAGGTATTAAACCCTGGATGTAATCTCCTATCCCTAACTATACCGGCTATTCGGCAGCACTTTCTCCCTCTTCTCTGACTGACCGTAGGCAGGCCGAAGCACGACTTTGCCACCTTGGACTTCAAGAAGATACCTGTCTTTCAAAGATACTACACCGCCCACCCCGTCCCGAGAGCTCTCCGGTACACGGTCGGGAGGGACAGGACTCTTCAATGCCAAGGCCAGCAGTTCCGAACTTGATGACCACGAGGATGTTGTAATGCCCGTCCACATTGACCACACGATATACAGAAACGCGATGGCAAGGTAGATCCACATAACTACTAGAGACCCGAAAATCGATGTGCCGTCATCTGGGGGCCTGCCGTATCCATACCCGGTAACTTTTACCGTGAGATGGTATTCGCTCGCTCCCCGTCTCTCATCCTCGGTCGTAGTATACGCAGGCGTGACCTCTCCTTTGTCTCCATATCCTTGCTTCGGACCCGGTATGAAGCCTCTCCACCAATTCCTTTCTCCCACCCCTTTCATTCGACCCACTTGCGCGGCGTGAGGAGCGACTCGGATAAGGCCGTTAAGAAGCATAACCGAAATCACCGACTCCATGTGGTGGGTTTGATTGCTTCCGCCATATGGATCCTCTGGCCTCCATAGCGAACTCGCTAAAGCCATTTCCTCAAAGACTGTACGGTCTTCGAACTGGCTGACTCGAGGGCTAACGTAGGCGGCAAATTCCGGGCGAATAGACGTTACATTCCATCGAGGACTAGGCTCGTCAACCCAAACACCGTCAATGACATCCTGAACCTCCTTGTCATCGAGCTTGACTGCATAGCCCCCAATAGTATCGAAATAAGTGATTGGTAGATATGTTGCTGCAACAGAACACCCATACAGGGCTACAGTGGTTTTATCAGATGGCCTGGGGATGGCGATGGCAGCAAGCACAGAAATGCGCTTACGCTTAGGAGTGGCTTCCAGCCATAAAAGCTGGGGTCGAGCAATACCTGACAGTTTGTCGAACCAGGAGGCAAGCTCACTAGAGTTGACCGCAAATCTTGATCTCGCCGACTCCCTCATCTCCGGGAACATGTTGACGGTTGCTGGGTCCGGCAGGGCTTCCATGTCTACCCGATCGAGCCAGCATTTGGTGTGCGTGACCGGAGCAGGGGCAACCAATTCAAGGCGATCGGTAGATCGAAATCGATACTGTTTCCTCTCGATATTCTTCTTGACATCTCACGCACGCAGGGCAGCATCATTCCACCACATCCCATTCACGCTCATCGCCCGGCTAATAGCGACGTGGGGAGCGGCAGCCACGGATTTCCCAGGATACCCCGAACTTGTTGCGAACCCTGTTGGTGATTGTTATCCCCGCCTCTCCTCCGCCTACCCTAAACCAGAAGAAGTTGCCCACATCCGGAAGCCCCTCTCGTGGGGTATCTCTGTGGGACAGAGGCACTGCAAATATGTCTCGGAGTCCTGTCCAAAACGCCGAGGGACATTGGTCATGACCTGCGACCTTGCAAGCCTCTCCCAGTGTATTCGAGCTGTTCACAACGCGAGGGAAAAGCTCGGCTCTGGATGCATTGATCCAAAGAGACGTCCCGCCAACTGGCCAGGATGCCATCGTAGGGGCAATCAAGGTCGCAACGGCCGGAGCAACTGCGAGGGCCATACCGACGCCAACCACAATGGAACCGATGAGAAGACAACGAGCCTTCTTGGAAGCAAAATCACCTCTGAAGAGCGCCATGAACTCTTTGGACCAAAGGAAAGCGGCATTCCCAATGTTTGACGCCGCAGAAACAGCCGCAAATGGCACACCGTCTTTCAAGGCTAGCTCTCGGCGGATCAGGGTGAAAATCATGGACGTGAGCGAAGCCACAACGAAGAGCTCGTATACTTTTGCGACGATCTGAAGCCCGATTATTTTGGAAAAATTTCGGTCACTGTCGACGGGGAAAGTGAATCCAGCGGAAGTTCCTCGGATGGTTAGGAAGGTTATGCCGATACTCGTGGCGATCGGGATGAAGTGGAAACCGATGGCTAAGAACGCGGCCCGGCGGCTTTTGAAGATGGCGACGCGGCTCTGGCCTCTTGCGATGTCAAGAAGGCTTCTGAAGCTTAGCTGTTTAATGGTGTTTTCCCAGATGTCGCGCCATTTCGCCCTGGCGTGAGGCTGGTCATTCCAATGTCGGTGAAGATCGACTGGATCACTGACGTTTCCGGTCCTCAGACTACCACAACCGGTTGATCCAACATCTGAATTCCGGGATGGTTCTTTCGACGTGGTGGCAGTTTCCGCGGCGGATGGGGCTACCTCTTGGACGAGCTGCTCCTGCCCTGCCCTATCTTGCTCCTCAGGCTCAAGTCGCGTTCCAGATTCAGGGCCTGTAGCCACCGCCAATGTACCTTCGTCTCGAGGCGGTCCTAAGAGGCCGCCATCACCAAGTACTTCACGGATGTTAGTGCGCTCATCCATTGAAATTGTGGTCGTTGGTGTTCCCTCAAATCGGGAGAAGGGAATCCGCAAAGAGGAGTAGAAACCATTGAGTGCTAAGAAGGACTACCATTAAATAAAACAAGACAAACTTCTCAAGACAGGAAACCCACAAGCCGGATAGCGGGCTGGAATTACAGAAGTACAGCTCCAATTATCCTCCTCTTACGAAAGCCAGGAGTGAACCACCTTGGGCTTGATAATGCGGCAGAGTTTTCAGCTCGTTACGCCACGGCGGTAAACAATCATACTTCACTGGAGCCAATACGCCACACGAAACACCCTCTTAATTGGCAAAAGAGCTGCATTGACAGGCTGCAGTGGACCTGGGCGGGGAGGTGCACAGTCCCGGGGAGCGTATTTGGCTCTCTTGAGGCGGGTTTCAGGCCCATGGCTTTTTTTAAAGATTGATTGGAGTCAAGATTGTGGACATATTCGGGTTGAGTGAAGAGAGCTGAAAATGTCACCCGCTCAGGTTGCTGGCACGCTTCGTATTTCCTTAGGACGTTATGCATGATAATGCTCAATTTACTTGGCGTATATGGTTATCTACACATCGATGAAGGCAATCCGATATTTCCAGCGAGCTGTAGATCGACTCGGCTACCCTCTTGTAAAGAGGCGTCTCCTATGCAGCACTCGACGCCGGTAATCCCTGGCCCTGTTCGAAAGGGGTATAAGTCTATATTGAAGTATTTCGTCAAATAAGAGTAGTACATTATGAAGAGGTACCGATTGCCCGCCGGGCCTAAAGTGAGGGAAGTGTTGGTGTGGCAGATACCCGGCAAGCACGCCTATATATCCAGCATGGCCCTTCGGGGCTTCCCAGAATTTTCCTAGGCTCACTGACTACCCCGCGGTAAATCGATACAAATAGAAAACCCGCTGTCTCGATAACTTGGGATGGATTTGATAGGGCATTGATGTGGAGCCTCTGCTTCGGCGACTGTCCAAGGAGCCAAAACTTACAACGGTCGGTCCCCGAATCTCCCCTTAGCGCCGGGATCTGCGGTCGAGGCTAGACCACCCACCGTTCGCCATTGACATCATTATGTACGTCATGGTACCTCAGTAACTCGCACCCGGATCCTGGTGTGAGATTACCGAATAGGGCTAGTGTCGGGGAAAAAAGGAACCCGTTCATCTCAGGTCCTTGCACAACAGCCCTATTCGGCACCTGGGCCCTCGATGTAAACGTAGGATTCCATGGAACTCTGGCATGCATTCTCCGCCACCGACCTCCTTCACCACTGGTTTCGTTCGCTGGTGGTATTAACCTTAAAACAAGAAAGTCTCTTCGTGAATAATATGGCTCCAACTATTAAACTTCTACAGGAACACAGGAACTTAGGTTGTTCTAATATTTTCAGATCCCCTCGCCGTCTTTCCCTAATCTTACACCCTCACTACTTGTAACGAGGTACTCAATTTCTCCTCGGTTGAAGATCCCTAGAAATGGCCAGGTGTAAGGGCTCCCTGTGTGTTGTGTCTCCAGCCCAGGCCCTGACCGAGCCCAAGTGCCTGACTGATTACAAATTAATCGATTTAGCTAGCGTCACCGAACTTGGCAATGATTCGTTCCCATCCTCTCGGGGATGGCACCAAGGAGGCGAGGACTCACAGGGAAAGGGGGGTAGACGGAGTGTACATTGTTAATGGAGAGCTAGGGACGGCTACCTGAATAACGGCTGTCGGTGCCAGCTGAGAAGCAACACCACCAGGGTGACGAGCCAAGTCTGAGAGGTTTTCCGGCACTCCCCGGCCGTCCCGGCGCCTATTCGGCGACTGGCGTCTAGTCTTCCAGTAATCAGATAGCAATCTTAAGGCGGTCTTCTGTGGATCCATACCCCGACCGTTCGTCGCCAATGCCCTGTCAATACAAAGCCATCCTCCAGCTTAGCAATCGTCACGATTCTTTCGGCGAAGTTTTTCGGCGACTGGTGATCGCCACCCCACAATCTCCTTCCGGGGAATTTCCCAAGCCTTTAACTTAACTGTTCGAGATAAAATATAAATATGGGCTCGGATCGGATTGTAGTTGAGAGAAGGAAAGAGAGAAACGACGTGATAACTATTACGCATCTTATCGACTTATCATAGATGGGAATTTTCCCGAATCCGATACTCGATCCGGTACTCACACTTCACTTACACCTCCGCCAACCGCCTCGAACACCCTTATCGACAAAAGATGAGCAGTCAATCCGAACACAATGCATCAAAGGAGCATGCCTCCGATGATCTCGAGATGAATATAATCCCGAGCCGACACCTCGCCAACGATATCGTCGATAGCTTCGCCTGGAGCAACCTCGAAGTCGTCGTCAAAGACCGAGCCACCAAGAAGCCGCTTTCCATCCTGTCGAGCGCCGCTGGCATCGTCAAAGCAGGAGACATGCTTGCGATTATGGGCCCGAGCGGATCCGGTAAAACCACCTTGCTGAACGCCCTCGCCCATCGCGTTGCTGCTGCCGGAGCGACCACGACCGGAGACATACTTGGTAACGGGCAGAAGATGGGGCTCCAGATGACACGCGACCTCTCTACATACGTTGAGCAGGAGGATGCATTGATTGGTAGTCTCACGGTACGGGAGACGATGATCTTCGCGGCCAGGCTGGCTCTCCCCAGGTACGTCCCTCAACGTCCTACGCCTTTGGTCAGCGTTGATTCACTAACGAGTGGATGATGATAGCAACGTCAGCAAGAAAGAAACCTTCCGCCGCGTGGATGATCTCATCGCCAGCTTTGGCTTACAGTCTCAGGCTCATACAATCGTCGGCACCCCGATCAAAAAAGGCTTGAGTGGAGGTCAGAAGAAGAGACTCGGTGTTGCCAGCCGGCTTGTCACCAACCCAAAAATCCTGTTCCTCGACGAGCCGACTAGCGGTCTTGACTCGGCTCTCAGCCTCGAAGTTATCACTTACATCAAGGAGATTGGCAAGAAAAATAATGTGAGTACTACCCTGCATGCCAAGTAAGGAACACAAGACGAAGCAAACTGGAAGCTAACAAGCATGGTAATAATAGCTGGTCATAGTAGCTTCCATCCATCAACCTTCTTCATCGACATTCCAGCAATTCGACCAGCTCTGCCTACTATCAGGAGGGAAGACTTGCTACTTTGGCCCAGTGTGCGAAGCGCCGGGCTATTTCGCCCGAGCTGGTTACCCTATGCCATCCCAGACCAACGCTGCCGAGTTCTACCTAGACCTAATCAACACCGACTTGGATAAGAATGGCGAAGTTGTCCGCCGTACCGAAGACATCACCCGGCACTGGTTGGAGTCAAGCGAGCGCGACAACCTCGATGCAGCCATTGAAGATGCGAGAAATTCTACTTCGGTTGATCTATCTCAGCAGAAGATGGTAAAGCCCAGCCCATTGAAAATTCCCCTCATTCTCCTCCACCGCTCTTGGATCAAGTCGTACCGCGACGTCGTCGTCTACGGTATCCGCGTCGCCATGTACCTCGGCCTAGCCATCCTCATGGGAACTGTCTTCCTGAGGCTCAAAACGGATCAGAATTATATCCAGCCTTTCATTAATGCCATTTTCTTTGGCGGAGCCTTCATGTCGTTCATGGCAGTCGCCTACGTTCCCGCCTTCCTGGAAGACCTGCACACGTTTTACCAAGAACGCGCAAATGGCCTTGTCGGCCCGCTTTCCTTTTTAGTATCTAATTTCATCATCGGCCTTCCATTCCTCTTCCTCATTACCGTCGTCTTCTCACTCTTGGTTTATTTCCTTTCGAACTTTCGCCCAGATGGAAGTGCCTTCTTTAAGTTCGTTTTGTGGCTATTCCTCGATCTCATTGCAGCCGAGTCGTTGGTCGTTCTCGTCTCTAGCATTTTCCCAGTTTTTGTCGTGGCACTGGCCATCACGGCTTTCGCGAATGGACTTTGGATGTGCGTGGACGGGTTCCTCGTGCCGATGAGCATTCTCAATGCGTTCTGGAAGTACGTCTTCCACTACATCGACTATCAGGCCTACGTGTTCCAGGGCATGATGGTCAACGAGTTTGAATCCCGAGAATATACTTGCACGAAGTCACCCGACGGATACCAGTGCATGTACTACAGCGACCTGAACTCGGTGGGGAAGATCCGCGGCGAGGCTGTTTTGGAGAACTTTAGTATTAAGACGGGACAGGAGGGGACTTGGGTTGGAATCATCATTGGCATTATTGCTGGGTACAGACTTTTGGCCTACTTGGCCCTGCTTTTGCGAAAGTAGAAGCTTGGCTGCATGGGGGATCAGGTGGATGTCATGAAACTGCCGTCCACGAGGATGGATCACAGAAATTTTACACGGGGATGGTGTATACGAGGATGCGCCGAGTTGGGAACCCTCGGGGACAGAATGGGGTACTTCCGATGGGAAGTGATTTCAGCGAAGTGGGCAATATTAGTCTTTCTCTAGAGGTAATATTTGGGTATAAATCTTTTTAATTTGATATCGTATACACAATGTGGACTTCCGAGTCTCTGCGCTCTAACTCTGCCAGCTACTCATGACTGGCACGAGCAGTTCGGATTAGCGGTGTCGTGTCAGTAACATGTTTTCTCGCTTCTCTTCGCGAGCTCATGTGATGGGAGCTGCAGGTACAGGTCCAGTCCTACACCCCCCCAAGACTGCCGTTACATTTTCGGTGCCATGTAACCCTATCTGCCGTTTGGTGCAATTTTCCGAGTCTGATCCCGATGTTACCTTGCCAGGACCAGGAGATGGGCCGGTGCCGCCAGATCATGTGGCTGGAACACTGGATTTCGGAGCGTGCTTCGCTGGGTGTTTTCCGAAATCTGATCGATACCAAGTACGTAGATTCCTCAGTTCCCTAGACCGCGCCCGCCCGACGACCTGCAACGGAATCCTTGTGACCTAGGTCGCGGAACAAGTTGCTCATCTTGGGCAAGGTAAAAAAAATATAGCATCTATTCTCCCCGCATTTTGTCCGGTCTTCTCGAAGTTCGGTATAAACTCGTGCCTAAATCCACCTCGATATTAAGGTTTCTAATGGAGCCATCATCAAGCTTACTTTTAGTTAACCTTCACCTGTATAGCGCAATTTCTCGGTGAGGAGGTGAGGCAATTGTGATTTCCATTCCTTTCTAGATTTATTTGTCTTTCATTGATCAAATATTCCGCTTTCTTGGCGTACAGCAGCAGCAATCACGAGTTCGTGCATCGCCGTCTTGGCAATTATTTCACTTACTATTGAAAAATAATAAAGATGCCAAACCGGGATGAAGATATCGACAGATAGCCCAAGTATGGCGTACATGATTTTCAAAGGATTTAAATAGTTGTGGAAATCCCTCGCCTCGCAGACTCCTCGACGGACCCAGCCGGTGGACGCTCGGGACCGTAACCTGCCAAGAGACAAAAGTGCGTAAGCTCAATTCCTGCAAGGTACCGGGAAGTGATTTAATAGGGCTCAGAAGTACTCGAAGGCTTGAGTCAATTTACAGACTTCATCTATGCCGGCTATTTTAGCCGGAGTTGCTGTGCTAGGATGCAGAAGTGCTTAAACGAGCTCGGCTACTCTATCTGCCACGGGGCTAAAATGCTCGCAGTTGAAGAGGTTGCCGACCCACGTGGAACCTGGGGAATGGGCGATGGAACGAATGGAAGAAGAAAGGAAGAAGGAAAAAGAATGAATTCTGACCTGTCGTCCTGCGGATCGACAAGGTTGTTCCGCTGCGGGGAATTGAGAGGACCATCAGATGACCCTAGACTGGATCGGTCCATCAGCGTATGCGCTGAGGAAAGCGTCTCAGTCTCTCATGGCGGACAGGCCAAGGTAAGACATCGTTTTTTTCTAGGCATGTAGTATAATTTCAAACTGCGCTGACTTTCAATTTTGTGCACTGCAAATTCATCCAATCGGTAAAGTAGCCGTCCAAAACTTGCCCTCCTCCTCATTCTCGCGACAATACTGCACCCATCCATCAATCCGATCCGACTCGTGCTTGATAACCTGGCTGAAATCCACGTTGCCAACCTCGACCTTGTCCCTGTTGCAGTAGTATTCCCAATCACGTCTCGTCAGGTTTGTGCCTCCATTCTCGGTGGACTCTGGGTACTCAATCTCAAAAACGGGGATCTTCTTTCCATCAGTGCGGTTCTCGCCGGTAACGAAGGCCTGGAAGTCCTGGCAGTAGGCCTCGTGGACGCCGGGTAGCCGCCCATTTAGCCCTTGGCAGTCCTCCAAAACAGCGAAATCGACGATATTCACGAGGTGAGAGGCGAGGTGGTTGGCATTCTTCTGGCCGAACATGAGGGGGACGCCGCGAAGGGTGTCGATGCTGTGCGCATAATCGGCAAGTTCGGTCACGTAGGTGATGAGGTCATGTCTAGTTAGATTCCATCCAGTCTTGTCGACCCCTGGTTCGTCCCAATCCTAGATAGAACGTCAGTAATTTCGTTTAACATTTCGCTGTCCTGCATCGTTGGGAACAGCGAGGAACCAACGTACGTAGCCATCGATATTGTCTGCGTCAACCCCGTCACATCCAGCCTCGGCTGCCTTAACCAACCGCTTCTTCATAAATTCAAGAACGTCAGGACGACGAACATCGATCCACCATTCTGGATAATCTTCGTACGATTTGCCGATAGCGGCTTGGGGGAAATCGGTGTAATCCCTCTCGTACTGCTCAATGGCGCCGACATTGATATAGCACAACACTACATTGTCAACATCGGGTGCGGGCGATTTCTGGAGATCGAGTCAGTAGGTGGTGAGCGTAACGCATAATACTCGCGCCTTTCCCTAATGCGCCCGGATTAAAACATACCAGCGCAGGGATTATTTCGGGGTGATCCAAAGCATGGAAATAGTCGATATCCCAGACTTGGGCCTCAGTAGGGATCACAGTCGTTCTGATATCGATGGGCGCGTGAATCACGATCTGCCACTTGACACCGGGTTTCCAGTTCGAGGGTAGTGCTGTGGCACGTTTCTCATACGGCCAAACAGATGGCCAGGCCAGGGCCGTTGCCAAAGATGATGAAAGGAAAAGAGTCGAAAGCCTCATGATTAGACCTGATGTACCTCGTGATGATGTCTTATGGTTTCCTTTCTATCCGGAGTCGGTAGTGATGTTATTCGAGTTAGGGATATCGGCTCTCCAAGTTCTATGGTGTCTTATGGTCGTGGTCACCACGCCGCGGTCATTGTGGGCAGGGACTTGGTTGTTGTTATGTTTTCTGAACGGACTAGAATTGAAAGCCAATGGGTCGCGGGAGGAGCCGAGGATACCCCTCCTTCACTCCTGTTGCGATGATTCGCGAGAAGGGAGATGAAATTGCGTGTCTGAGCCGAATATTAGATGTCTCCGAGTCATGCGAATGATCGTTTTGTTTTCTGGTGCCCTGCCGCACACGACCGACAACCTCCTTCGGCCGCGATCCCGAACCTGAGGTAAGTCTACAGTTGCTTCCCCACAGACCCTTGAAGAATAATCGACAAAGGTAATCACATCAGACGACGCAGATCAGACGTAGGAAAAGGAACCGGGAAGGCAGAAAAGCCACGTAAAAACCAGGAACACGTCCCAACTCTGGGCCGTCTACGGGGGCGGGACACTGACCCATCTATTAATGACGAGATGTACAAGGACCAGTCACTAGAATCAGACTTTTTCGAGACCATAAGACGGGCATTCGAGCCCCAGCGCCCAGGCCATTGGGACGCGCGGCAGTATTGACATTACTGCGGCCCGCAATATAAACTGCTGAGAAGTCCGGCACTTCATCCTGGATGCTACGCCCGATTAGGACTGTATCTCTCCAATATTCTTCCATCCTTCGTGGAGGATGCCTTTTCCGGCACGGCACCCTCTACCGAGACCCAATTGCAGACGAGCCGGGGTGGGCGTGTGTAAGTTTGATATTATCCGGGCTTGATTGCTCCACTGCCTTATTTCTTCAATGTTCCGAAAGGAAAATTTTTTTCTCTCTTCTCTTTCTCAAGGAGAATGGAAGACAATAGCTATGGCTTCCGTCATTTTTTTTCTTTTTTTTTTCTTTTTTCTTTTTTTTTCTTTTTTTCTTTTTTTTTCTTTTCTTTTTTTTTTTTTTTTTTTTTTTTTTTTTAACCGAGTGGCCTGCATTTCCTCCGCCTGTCAAAACGCGGCAGCCGGAAAGGAGGGTGTGGGAGGCAATATAATATGTAATATATTCCGAGCACACACACCATTACCTCCAAAATGATCTAAGCTAACAGCAGAAATGGTCTGAATAGCCCTATCAGAGGAAAGGATGTAGAATTCGTTGTTCGAATCTTTGTTCTAGTTCTCATGGATTCGGGAGGGGCGGCAGCATCGGCACTCGGCTTCTTATGCCTCTCTATGGCTCCCACTAATACTGCATGCCCTTCATTGAAGCTCAGAGGAATCAAGAAAGAGGGGGCATGAAATATCGTGCGACGGTGGCAGAGTGGAATGAGCTTGCTCTGGTTATCTCGGCATCACGGCACATACCCAGAGAGTCCTTATCTCTAGAATTCAGTGATTCTCCTCGTAGAATCGAAAGGCTATGTGGGAGCCCGATCCCGCGGCGAATCTAAACACAGCCGTTTTTCCGTGAAAACGTGGTCGTTATAATCCCGGGCAACAGAGATGCAATCGTTGCTTCGACGCCGATTTCTCCGTGACGTGTCCGTGCCAATGCCGATATTGATCTCCTGAATTAGAGAGGAAAACTAATCTCTGTTGACTTTCGATATTTTGACGATGGCATCGTGAGCGGTAATCATGCGAGAGCCAACCGGGGCACATCTTCTTCAGAAGAATGGAGGCGACTCAACACATAGATAAGTAGCGCAAGGTGAGAATCTGGAGATACCATTCGTAGCATCAGTCACGGTGACCAATTGTCTGTGCTTGGCTTTTTCGAACAGCTATCGCATAGTGGCAAGCAACGAGTCTCCTTGCCTTGAGGAACCGGATGAGAATAATGATATGCACTAGTTGAATAAATATTCGACGCGAATATCTTGTTCCGCAATATCCTTATTGATCTAGAATATGGCGGAACCAAAACCAGGGGAAATCGACCGCATTGGAGGTTGACCATGGTGTCCAAATACTGATCATAGTCGGGAAGATCATTTTGTAAATTTTGTCGGAAAACAAGACAACATTGCTATGGGGCAATTTGATGAGTGAACGTAGAGGGGAAAATCGAAAGAGTATCCGACCTTTTGCTAGGCTTGGGTGAGTGCCTGCCCCCCCCCCAAGTTTACGCTTCTGTACTCAGAGACCAGCAAATTCCCATTCTTTACGGGTCGAATTCTTCGCAACACCCCCTAAATTGCCTTGTGTGTGTGTGTGTGTGTGTGTGTGTGATGAGCGGCAGAGAGGTGTAGGTTTCATCATTTCGAGTGAAGCTTTATGAGTTATGACCGACGTGGCATGGAATCCATGGTTTCCCTCCCAAAGTTTCATAGTATCCTTCAGCGGCGTATTCTTATCTGGTATAGAATAGATACTTGTAGAACCCCTCGACGAGAAACTGCGGCTATGTACCGGAGCGTGTTTACGCAAATTTGGCTTCAAACAGAGTGCTCAGCTACTCAGCCATACTGTCTACTAGATGAGGCGCATCGAGTTATTACCAGAACTCACCTCGAATCACGGCGCTCGATACTCCGCTGCCCGGAGCGGATTAGGTCCCTTTAATGAACCTCGACAACCATGTTAAACCTTTTGAATGGAGAGTCGATCGCGTCGAGAATGACAGTCACCAAACTCTAGCCAAAGCGTTGAACCACTCTGATCTAAATGCGCCTACATAGAGTTTGCAAACGCACAGGTTAAATGCCCCCTCTCTCGACTTTCTCCTTATTTCTCTTCTTTTCCCCCCTCTTACTTCCCCATGGGATATTCCTTTCTATCCTCCTCCTCATCGTCTTGGTTCACTAATTGGGAAGGCTTGGTTCAACGGAAAGAAACTACTTGGCATACTCCAACGTCCGGGACTGGGTTTGCTGAGAAGTACATAAAATACAATGCGTGTGAAAATATCTCAAACAATGCCAAATTTATATGAAGTCTAACGTTGACTGTATTCTGCATTACATAAAACTCCGACCTGGTATTTACTAAAAGGTAAAATCTAACTATCTCAAACACACGCCCTGACCATGCAAAGGGAAGGTAACACATCGCCCCCAAAAGTGTTAGCCATCGGATTTCTCCAGCTGGAACCACTCATGTTCCAATGCCTCACTCGGTGAAATACGCTCTGAGGGAGAATACCGAAGCAATTTTGAAAGCAGGTCCGCGAAGATGGCAATCTCCTTTTGGGGTATGCTTCTTTCGACGCCCTCGATGCTGTTTTTGTACTCGTAGAAGAGTCCTTCAGCAATCGCAGCTTGGAGAGATCTTGGATATGACTGATCGATAACGACCCTGGGTATGTCCGCGATATCTCCATCACCATATCCTGTCCTTCCATTCTCCTTTGTGTTGTCGGCAGCCACAACGAGTCCATTCGAGTCCGTGTCATCTTGGAAATAGCGCTTTCGCGCTGTCCAAGTCTCGGACCACCACGGCTCCGGCAGCTTCTTGCCACCAGGAAGAGGTACTCATCTTGGTCATCGTCAAAGCTGTCAAACAACTTTCTTCCGGTCCGGGTTTCGAACAGTGTGCAGCCCAGGGCCCACACATCACATGATGGGCCTACTTTCCTTTCCAAGCAGTATTCGGGACTAAGGTAGACTTGGGGGATGCCTAGGTCAAGGGTCGGAGTCGAAATCTCGAAACATTCGCCGAAGTCAGTGATGCAGGCTTTATTCTGGATGAGGTTTGATCCTGCCGCGCTTGATGCCACGTCATCCCAGTCGATTGGGTAGACGACATACTGGGGAGCTGTGGGCATATCATGTGCCTCACCAGAATGCTTGAGAACTTGAGCAGTTTGGGGGGGACCGAAGATGGCAAACAGCTCTTCCTCGTTAAGACCGTCGAGCCCAGAGAGACGGAGGAGGATATTGGCAGGACGGAAATCTTTGTTGAAGATGTGCGTGGTTAGAAATATACTGGAAGAAAGACAAAGCCAGGGTCGGTCAGAGGGGTGAGGTGGATCTAACGACAGGTACGTACCACCATGGCATATGCCATATTTATGAAGCACAGCCATCGCAAGAGTTGTCTGAAAACAAAGCTCCCTCAATGGAATACCCGGGTCTTCCAATTTTATAACGTTAAAAACCCTAGATACTCGGGGCCCCAGAACGGGATAGACGAAGACGTAATGAATGCCGTTAGGCCCGTCGATGTCGAAGCGATCGAGAGGGAGGCAGAAGTGCTCAGCCGCTGACTCTTGGCCAAGCCCCAGTTCGATGAGCTTGTATATACGCAGCTCGGGGCAATTCGGCGTTGAACCCTCAGCCATGATGATCTTTAAAGCCACATATCGAGGGTCGGTCGAGGAGGTATCGCGACAGAGCCATACATTCGCATACCCACCACTGCCCAGCTTGTGAAGGACTTTGTAGCGTTGGTGGAGCAAGTCTCCCAAATGGACAGGGTGATGGCCCCCTGCCTCGTAGTCGTAGGCTTTCTCGAGCCCAAATGGTCTCCCGTGGATCCTGAGGTCGTTCGTGGGAGGATTAAATCCATGATCATCTTGGGTGACAAAACTCATATCGTTATTCGGCATTTTTCTTCTTTTTGGGGGTCGTGAAGCAAGAAGAAGTAAACTATTAAGGCCTGTCAAGGGTTTCAATGATGCAAACAGAATTTGGGTGAAATATAGAAGAGATGGAGCGGGTAGAAGAGATAGAGAGGCAAATGCGGTTTTCGAACAGCGGAACAAGGGAAGACGGAGCACGAGGGGTAATTAGGACGCGGAGAAAATGGGAAATGCAACACAACATAAAGCCTCCCTCTCCACCACTCGCCATCAGGCCCCATTCTAGCGGGTTCCCCTTAAC
Organism: Scedosporium apiospermum; assembly: GCF_000732125.1. Classification (NCBI taxonomy): domain Eukaryota; kingdom Fungi; phylum Ascomycota; class Sordariomycetes; order Microascales; family Microascaceae; genus Scedosporium; species Scedosporium apiospermum. The sequence goes on along the minus strand of NW_015971833.1, from coordinate 1,646,435 downwards.
ACACAATACCAGCGATCACAGAGTACTGAGAATGAGACAAGTGTCATCGGCAATAAAAAATAAGGGCGGATATTGAAAATAATGTGTAAGGTAATAGCTAGTGGAAGACTATGTGCCATGTACAACACAAAAGATAATTAACCAACGAAAAAAGAAGACACACGAGGCGAGAAGTGAAGTAGCGCGCATCGACACCTAGATCATCCCCAGGAGAAGGCTATAATGTGAAAATTATCAACTCCACATATTAGACGGCAGATTTGTCGTTGCTGGGAACAGAGGAATTGATATCTTCGTTATGCTGAGTAGCCCGGATCTCCTTCTCAACCTGATCGAGGTCAATATGGACAACGGCATCATTGCCATCGAAGATGCGGGAAATCTCCTCGAGGGTAGGGCCGTTCGTCTCAACGTAGAAGAACCACACAAAGACAAACTCGCAGCAGTCCCAGAGCGTGTAGAACAGCAAGAAATTCCAGTGGTTGGGGAGGTTGTCCCAGGCGAGGAGGTTAGTTTGGTTTCCTAGTGCGAGGATGGCCTGGGTGGTGATGTTGACGATCACCATACCCTTGGCGCGGAGAGCAAAAGGAAGGACCTCGAGTGCGTAGGCGACTAGGAGACCAGAGAACCCAATATCATAAAAGATACCAAACAACCACATGAATACAATCTGAGCGTTTCCGGCTAGCCTGTTGGACTCATCCGAGTTCTCGTATATAGCACTAGAGAGAGTCCAGCAAGCAAATGAGACAACGATGCCACTAATCGCAGTAAGAAAGAGCGGTCGGCGGCCTATCTTATTAACAGTCAGGGCAGCAGCCACAGCAACAAGTAGATCCAGGATAGTTTTGCCAGCCGTGAGCTATCGAAAAAAAAAAAGAGCGTTATCAATGAGGTCTGATTCTTAATAATGCTCTTTTAGTGGTTAGGGTTGAATGGAGTAACTTACACCCAGCTTCTTGTTCTCACCACGGATACCAGCGCCTTCGTAGAGATAGTTAATATAGTTGGAGACAAGAGCGTTACCTGAATACTGTGATATAACACCAAGAGAGATGATAATAGCTAATCGCCAGCGGTTGCCCTTAGTCTTAAGGAAGTCAACATAGTTGGTGGTTCGGTTCACCTGGGTCTCCATGGTAATGGTCTCCCGAATCTCGCGGTACTCAAACTGGACCGTTGGGTTATTAACATCGCCACCACCGTGATGCTTGACAAGGACCTCGAGGGCCTTGTCAGCCTTATCCTTGCTAATGAGGAAACGTGGCGATTCAGGAATCCACCAAAGACCGCAAAGCTGGAAGAGTGAGGGAACAATCTGTATGAGTGTGATGGACCGCCAACACCAATCATTATTAATCTTCGACGTTCCCCAACCGACGAGAGAGACAACTATAAATACCATTCCATTAGCAAAGCTCTGAGCTGACAAAAGGAATCCAGAAGGCAGCGGCACTTGTTGAGCCAGGAGAAAGATAGAAGAGGGTTCGACATAACCAAGCTGAGAAAATCATAGTAGCAGAAAACTTACTAAGTGCACCTAAATTCCAGAGGCAGTTATAAACAGCAGTGAGAGGGCCACGGTGCTGAGGATGGCAGATTTCGGTAAGGAGGAGTGGCGAGCACATCTGAGAGAACGAGTTGCCGAAGCCGAGAATAAATCTTCCGGCCATCCACACTAACCAAGATTCCCAGTTAGCTTTTTCGTTTCAAGAAAAAGGAAAATGCGTTGGCTATCCTTATAGAAGCTGGATACCCACTTCCATAACTATTGCAGACCGCAGAGACGATACCACCGACAACCATGATAACACAGCCGAGCATGATAGTGGGCTTTCGACCGAAGAAATCAGCGAGGTAAGGGGTTATAAAGAAGGAGGTGATGGAGCCGATATTGAACATGTTGATCATGATACCGAGCTTGTTAGCATCGGCTCCCCACTCCCCCTTCTCGGGATTCCAGATAAAGACCTCGTTGGCCTCACCATTCTCGACAGAGAAGTACTTCTTAAACAGATCCATTTGCTGCGCAGTGTTGGATAACATGCCGTCATATCCGGTGGTGGCCGATGCGACGAGGAGGAATACCGTCATGATATACATCTTCCTCAAGTGCGGCTCCTTGCGCCAGTTGACGCGCTCGAACTGGGGGACATTAATGTCTCCGGCGCCGAGCGCCTTATTAGCGATTGCGACCATGTATGCGGCTGCTTCGGTGGGAAAGGGACCAAAAGACAATAGATTATCTTCAAAAAAAAGAGAGGGAGAAGGGGATATCAATCACCCGCAGGTGACGTGTGGATGAGAGCAGAGACCGGGGAAAGGGGATTCTTTTGAGTTATATCCCAATCAAGGAATGACCCAACTGGTGGGCGACTGCTCGGTGGAAAGGACGAGAGACTAAACAAGGAGGATGGAAGGAGGATGGAAGGAGGATGGAAGGAGGAAGGAGAAGAGGGAGAGCGTGGATAGATGAGTCTAAGGATCAACTGCTTTTATGGAATCTAAAGCCTCAAGGCTTGGCCTAAATATTAGCAATAGAAAGACATTTGGGGCGGTGGAATCGAGTAACACATCTGAACTGAACAAATGCAGTAAGACGTCCACATGGGCCATAACAGGTTGTGCAGCAGGCGCGGGCTGCGGTTTGCTGGTGGCATGAGGACGTATTTTGCCTTTACTGGCTGTGTGACGCCCTTCATCGTAGTGTTGAGACTGAACTCTCCAGGTGCATCCCGACAAAAGTGCAGGCTCTCGGTAATAAGATCTAGATTTAAGCAACATTGTACGAGGGTAGATGCAATATAAGATTAATTGGATCAGAATATCGTTAATTCGTCACTTACATCTACGTTGTCACTGAATTGGGGGTTAGGGCTATCTGCGCGACCTGTTTCCATTATGTCCTAAAAACCTCAGGAAAGAGAATTCCCCTTAATACGACCTAATATGATTTGTCTACGGCTCGAATAGCGCGCCTTAAAGCGGAAGATCAAGCTCGGTCGTTGGGCAGCCGGCATGATAAAAAGAAAAAAAAAGAAAAAGAAAAAAAGAAAAAAAAAAAAATAGACCCTGTCTAATCTGTCAGCCCAGATATCGAACGCCACATACGAGGGGTGGTTCGGGTCCAAGCATCGTACGTCCACGGAAGCCTTGATACCGAGTGATAAACCAGGGAGGTGGGGAATTAGAGCAAAGATGTAGATAAACGGTTGACTGGGAAGGGTGGTATGTAAGAGCCGTCTCATTTGCTGACGTAGTCGTGTAGTAGTTGCGTAGTGCAGAAACGAGTCGCGCACTCCCTTAGCGTTCCAGGATGCCTATAATAACCATGACTTGATCGTGACTTCCCTTGGACTGTCGCCGATGAAGCGCGACAACCAATCCCGTCCGTCCTCATAATTGAATATAATTGAATATTGGTAAGCGCCAAGACTGCCAGACGACCACACCACACCATCCCCACCTCCCATGCTTATTGTTGTTTGTTCCTTGCCTGGACCCTTCGAGCCGTGGATCCCCCAATATAGGCCGAAGGTTTACGATGTACCTAGCTTGGTGAATGACTATGGACACCATCTCAGCCCATCCATGGGACGCGTCGCAGATTCTGGGGGTTTCCGGAGAGACGCTCGTGTGAAAATGGAAACACCGGCAGATTATCCTTCTTCTTATGCCACGAAAATTGCATGCCAAGGCGTGCCCACTCCAGGCGACTTCGCGGAGACCTTTGTTTTGTGGGATTGGTCAATCTTTTGACTGGCCAGAACCTGCATTTCCCGGGAGGCAACTACATCTACCTTCAGCCTCAGGCAGAGGGAGGGGAGAATCTGCGATACGTGCTGCACTACATACAAGTGTATTATAGGCGGGAAAACTATATGGGCAAGAGCTCGTTTGAATAGCACATTGCCCATGGACAGTTTTCCTCGGCCGGAAACTCGCCAACTGGACATGCACCATCAAGGCTGAGCAAGGCCTGGCGAAAGCTGAGCTCCTCTGGTGGTGGGGGGGCGGGGGTGTAGCTGTCGGTGCCGGTGTTTCTGATAATAGGCGTTGGCGGCAACTTTTAATTCCGGCGAATGACACTGTTCTTGGCTGGGTATACCCAGAGTTCCATCTCCCCTCCAACCGGGCGCAGGCGTATCCAAACAACTCCTCCGACTTTACCCAACATCAGCTACACCACTAGGTGCCTTCATTTCAGGGTCAAACCAAGTTGAAGGAAGCCACCCCAAGCTCCCCAAACCTCCAAGCGAATTCCTGCCAAAGTCCGATTGCAAACCAAGAGATGCCGCCCGAGAGACACAAGGTGGACCCTGACGACGAAGTTAGATGCGTCGTGACCAATCGACTGGATATTGAACATCGGATTAGCTTCCGACTAATCCTAACAAGCATCGGCTTGACTTCAAGAAGACCGCAACCGGAGATGACTATGTCCATTGAAGCGCTTTTGGCCAGCATCCCGACCGATCAACGTGGAGACATCGCAAAGGGATCAGAATGTGCCGAAGCAATGGCCTCAAGTGCTGTCAAGAACAAGTAGCAGGCGCATCACATCAGATCGATTTCGTGGAAAATCCACACATAAGAACACGCATTAATCAAGCAACCTGTATTAGCAAAACGATATTTGTACTTGAAATAAAGAAACCAACTACTATGGTCGTAATTAACTTGCTAGGATCTTCCGTCCGCCATTAATCCCAGGATATGAGGGGAAAGTGCAGCGGCGATAGAAGCCGGAAGAGGAAGAGGGTGACGAACAGGAGTATGATAGCTTCCAGGGAGAGAATGATGGAAATAATCAGATCGATAAGGAGGCATGTCGTCAAGAGAGTCCCACGCCGCGTACCAAGGCCAACCTCAAGGAGAATGAAGCGAGCAGCCGTGCAAGCGAAGATAATGCCAACTACTGCCGATGGGACCTTTCGAGACGGCACCTTACTTGTATACGCTTTGCGACTGCGTAACAACTCGACTTGGGTCATGAGTATAGTGGCATGAACTATGAAGCTGAGCGAAAGGGCGACCAAGTCGAGATGAAAGCGAGCATTCGCGCGAGATGGGGTTGGATCCTGACGGATAGTCATGGCGGCTTCGCTCAGACACAGTATCAACCAACTGGATAACACACTGCCGGGAGTAGTTTTTGTTTCCAGCGCGTTTTTGGTTGGGTTGGAGGACTTACATCGTCGCCAATGCGAATGCCGCCCCTGCCCAAGAGCCGCTTGCCCGAGAATGGCCGAGAAGAGGAAGAGGTCTTACAAAGATGATAACTGTGTTACACACATTGAAGAAAACGCAAACGCTATAGATCGCCGTAGTGACCTCTTCAGGCTGGAAGTTGTATTTCGCCATGATGGCAGCAGCAATCTCCGCCTCCTACAAAGACAGCAACGAAAAATGGGGATATCTAATGATTACCTGAAGATTAAAGAAATGCGGCGGACGGGCCGCAATTTAAAATGCATTTTGTGCTGGGCGATTTCGTATAATGGGTGCCAAGCCAAGCCAGCCACGCGACGAAATCGATAAAGGAGGAAGTAACAGTATCATCGCATACCACAGGGGCTATGACTTGTCACGGATGACTGGCGACCATTGGTAGGATGAACACGATAGGAAGCGGAAAGTGCATCACTTAAGGTAGACTAAACCATATCTGGACGCGAGCGTGGCTCCTTCAATACAACGGATTAAAATTAGTGTTAAAGAATTCGTTTGTGCAATTGTGAAGGAGGCTCTGGGACAGCAAATTCCCGCGGCTCAATCCTGCCATGTTGTACACCAGTTTCAGGCTAATCCATGCGGAGAGTGGTTTTGCTAACGGATAAGTATATGTCGTGTAACGACACAGTCTTAGGTATAAAAATAAAAATAAAAATAAAAATAAAAATAAAAATAAAGATAAAAGAATAATTTTTTTTAAAAAAAAGAAAGAAAAAAATCTCGCATGTGCACGTAAAGTACCCATCCTCCCCCGCACCCATGAATTAGGCACCCAAATGTTGGGCAGGAAGCGGTGCATCTGAGCTCGCTTGCGATGATGTTGTAATTTCGCTCCACGAAGGTGCCCGATTGTCAACCGAGTTTCGTTCCTCACAGACGAACCGCTTTTGATAATACCAACTGACATATCACCTATCAGGTGTGAATACGAGCGTTATACAAAATCATAATTAAGAATGAATGGTGGTAAGGGACCGGACGAGGCGCTATTAAAGGCCCTGAAATCTGGCAACATAGACTTGTTCAAGTCGAAACTCAACGAGGTAGTGGATCCGAACTTGCCTGACGACAGAGGTTGGACGATTCTGTTCTACGCTGCGCATCAAGAACTGTTGCGGAGAAGCCGACGGAGACCACCGGGCCCGTTTAGGCCAGAGTTTTTGGATTCGTGTCTGGAAAGCAATAGGGTGGAAATAGGACACCACGATAAAGATGGTCAGACCGTACTTACTTTTGTCTTGCGTTATGGTCGCGACGACCCAACAGCGTGCCTTGACATAGTCCAGATATTGCTTGGGTGGTCCGGGATTGCCGCGAAACTCTTAAATATCGGTGACACAGACGAGATTGGTCGAGCTCCGCTCTCATGGGCGGCGGAAAGTGGTGACCCGGGACTATCCAATGCGTTAATCAATCATGACGCTGATGTGAACTTTATTGATAACGAGGGTCGAACACCACTGTCAAGGGCAGCCGGAAGGAGTGCAGACCACGTTTGGGGGGCTGTACATCCCAGTGTTGAAGAACGGGAACTGCGGGTCGTCATGTTGCTGTGCGACGGGGGAGCCGATGAGTCCCTCAAGGATCACAGCGGTCGAACACCGTTAATGAGGGCTGTGGAAGCGGGCCGTATTCGCGTCGTTGAATATCTTCTCAACCGCCAAGACATTCTTGACCTTCTCAAGGAGAAAATCGATGACAAAACTTCATTTTTGTCATGGGTGGCCGGGACAAGAAATGACAAGATCATTAAATTGATTCTCCGAAAAGTCAATCTTCCTCGGCTCTGCAAGTTGACGGCACAGCAAAGCCCGGAAACAATAGAGCTGCTTTTAACCCTAGCCGCTTCAAGCACGCCATTCAGCTCTCGAGCTTCGACGATCGACGTGAACAAAAGGGGGGACGACAACTTAACAGCACTACAGGTGGCTGTAGGGGAGAAAAACCTCGCCATGGTAAAAGTGCTACTCGGCAAAGGGGCCGACTTCATGGTGCTCAACGGCTATGGCCGTACTCCTCTGCACGAAGCCGCAAAGATAGGCTCCACAGAGTTAACTACCCTATTGCTTACATGTCGGGGGTCCGGTCTAAATATTGATAGCACGGATTATGCGGGCGACACGCCGTTAAGCGACGCAATGCAGTGCCAGCAGGAAGAGGTGATCGACATTCTGCTTGAGCATGGTGCATCAATCGACAGCATCAGCGCTTGTGCCTGGACCCGCTCTTATAAGGCGTTGTCCGAGCCAGCCATCCTACAATTATCCGATGCTTCAAAAAGTCGAGCTGGGGGAATTGCGTCTCAGAAAGCTAGTCGGGGCCGGTTGCGGAAGAAGCTCGAATCCCTTCCAAGCCGAGAAGAAAGAGCATTTGAGAATCGAAACAAACTCTTGTACGTGAACTAGTCGGGAATCTTCCTGATAAATGGCATACAGACATGGGACCTTAACCTTGCTTGGCTAGTTTGACACTTGCCGGTTCACCGCAATCTGCAATTCCCGAAGAGCCTAAAGTAAATTTGGAAACCCTTGGCTCAAGAATAGAGATTAGAGAACATCCTGAGCAGGACAGAACGATGATTAAAGTGGCAACTAATCTGCCAACTTGGTCATCCGCAGACGGGATCGGATGGCGCAACTGCCAGATTGCGTGGGAAGTAAACGTCAATAGCAACAGCGATGAACGAACCACGCACTTTTTTAGCATGTTGCCATATGGTTGGGTCCCAGCCAACGACTTCGCATTCCTCGAACTCTTCTTCACCCACCTGCAGGACTCTTGGGAGCGTGCATGCAAGAATCTCGAAAACCATCTTTCAAAAAAGGCGAGTTCAATACCCTAGAAAGTCGCTCTTCACTATAAGCCTCCCCTTTGAATTGCTAACAGCTCCTCAAGCGCGGCGAGCAACTCAAAGAAAAGGGAGCGGGTCCTAAAATCATAGAACATCTTGTGAAGAGCGCACGCGACATCGCTGAGTTGAGAGAAACTCTTGGACCGCAGATCGAGAGCGGAAACGAGATGCTGAAAAAATATTGCGGAAGCATCGCCAGAGATTCGAGGGAAAAGTCAAAGGTTGAGGCGGTACTATCAAATTTCTCCGAGGCTGTTAACGGGCGGCTGAAGCACCTAGACCAAGTCGTCAGGGACCTCTTGCAGATGGTATCCGATTCCCAATATCCCTATGCTCTCCAGGTATCACCAACCACCACGCTCACTGACAAATAAACCATTGAAGGAATTCGCTTGGGTCTCTGTAAACGAAGCCTTCCGGTCTACAAGTCTGGCAACGAGCATGAAACGACTCAATTGGATCACAGTACGCGCGGGCCTTTCCTATACCTTGATGCTGAGAGACAGGTGCTGAGCGGATCTAGTTTATCTTTCTTCCCGCAATATTTGCGTCAGTATGGGTTCCGAATCATTTCCTCCCCTGCGCACATATCTGCTTTTGCCTAACATCAGCTCGATGGCTATAGAGTCTGTTCGGTATGAATGTCAATCTACTTGCGAATAATCCCGATTGGAAGTGGTATCTGTTATTCGTCAGTATGTTGTTTGCCGTCACAATGATTGTCTGGCTTGTATTCAAATATTTCACAGTAAGTTGACGTATCCGATCCCGTCTGTCGAAGGCTGGCATAATAACTTAACTACAGATTGAGAAATTGATTGAGAAACATATCGGGAAACCAATCGAAGAATTCTTCAAATGGATAGAGAGTGGGAGAAAGGACACCGCAGCAGACACGCCAGTTTGAACATGGTTGTGAATAGACGACCCAAGTAACATCTTGCTCGTATCGTTCCGGAGGAAACACAGACGAAAAGAAATATTGGGGTTAATATACCGTATAGCTAGGCCAATAACTATTACCAAACGGAATGGGCGGCTATGTCGACAGATCAATCGGCGACATTGAAAGCCATTCCTTGGTACTCCTGATAGTAAGACTGTCTTTGCCATGTAAACAACGCGGTTGGCCTGCGCCCTTCAGTGAGCGTGTGATCCGAATCTCTCACCAGATATCCCTGACATGCTCGGATCTAATCGGGACGCGACAACCAAGGGGGTCGACGGACGTGCCTTAGCTAGCTTTTCGGCCCTGCGTTAGCGAAAGGAAGGCAGTGCGCTAGTGGTGCCCACAATAGGTGCATCCTGGCTTGGCAGTCGAATAAAGTTTGTCCTTGTCCTTGGGTGAGGGCATTTCGCACTGACAAGTCAGGGAAGCCACCCAGCGCGGAAATAAAGGAGCCACCAGCACGCGCCATTTCTAACATAAGCGCGCCTTGATAGGATTCTGACCAAGACTTCAGTTCTTAGCGCTCACTGCCTAGCCAAGACGACAGTCCGGCTCGGCTATCCATAGAGTGGCGCAGTCGGAACCGCCGGATACTGCCATCAGAGTCCAAACTAACCGAGGCGTCATTAGACCCTGAATAGAATTTCTGCAAGACTCTGGTAGCATGCCTTTCGGGCCAAGAACTTACAAATACACAACGGCTGAGGGAATTACAAATGCAGGACGGAGGGAGAAAGGATTTGCGGGGCATCAGCGTTGGTCTTGGGCAACAAACACTTCGCCTAATATCTGAGGCTTAGATGTTCTTCAGATTCCCAGTCTTGGCTCGGCTCCATGCCCGATTAGATCCTCGGCCATTACAGTTTAAACGCGTCTGACCCAGCTTAGAGTCCATGGAGTCGGAGCGACCAGTGCAGGGCTTGGTGGGGCTGGTTAGTTTAAGGCGCAAGATCTCACCCGAGATCCAGAAGCTTCGTAGATGCTTACGGTGATACTCGTTGCGTCTTCATCTCACCCAATCTCCACCTCTTCCACATCTTAGTGATACCACTGATGCACGTAAGATCACAAGAACCGCATCAACCAGCTACATTAATCACGCAAGTAGACTACCGTTTGAAGGAAGGTCGAGCTCCTCACCATCGACGGCACGAGGTATTCTCTTCGACCGTGACTTGATTAGCATCGAGGACTGGTGACAGTTGGGTAGTAGCAGAACCATATTTCCGCGTTCTTCCTAGTGTTATTTTTTGTCGTCACATTTCTATATTGTATATTTTATCAAAAAATTCCAAATCTCCTGGTTACAGAAACCCTGAGAGACGGGTGAGATCGGCGACGAAGTCTATTTTGGGTGCAGTTGTCAGTTCTTTGCGCCACCGCCGAGCTTGTTTTCGCGAGTGAACCAATCACCACTTCTGGCTCACTTTAGGCTCAAGGTAAGCAGTAAGAACGTTGTCTATTATAGTTCTTAGAGGCAGTGCCGTCTGTGTCCTGCTCATGTGGCATGCCGTGAGAGGGCCAAAATGAGAAAAACAACTTGTGCACTTAATACAGTAAGGCTCAGCTCCGCTGACGAGACAGTTTCCAGCAATGTTTTTATTCGTTAGAAATCCGCAGCTCATAACGAGTGAGATTCAACTGGCGAATAGGAGCGCCGAAGCGAGTTCTAGACGTCAGCATTAGTCTCTTTCCGGACCGCACGACCGGAGCGCTTGGGGGCCGAAGAAGCGTGGCGGAGCTCACAACCAATCCACGGAGTCGGTGCCGGAAGCGTGGTCATATTTGGTGGATGCGCTAATTCCGGAACTTGAAGCTTCCTAGAGCTAAGGTGAGTGAGACTGAGAATAGATTTCGGTTGTTCTCACGAACTCACCGCTGGCTGGCGCAGCGTTAGAGTGCTATGGCATCAGCTTCACGAAACGTCCTCCGAAGCATAGCAAAAGGCGAGGGCTGTGCGACAACGATGAAAGTATAAAATGAAGTTCATTTCTCGACATTTCAAACATGTCCATATTGCCTATTATCAAACAACATAACTACAAAAACACAACAACTATTTCCTAGCCTTGTCTCCTTTTTCCTAATTTCCTTTGTCCGTTTCTCATTTCCTAGTCTCGGATCTCTCTACTTTTCTCTTCTATAATTAAAGAAACCTTCATTTTGATAAACGCCACAAAAATGCAGTACTCAGCTTTCTTCCTCACTCTCCTCGCCGCCACCGGCGCCATGGCCTCCCGAAACTCTCGCTGGGGTGACAGGGCGGTCACCGTCATCCTCCGGGACAGCGCCGAGGAGACCGTCACCTTCCGCCGCGAGCCTCTCCATAACCCCGTCGCTGCCCGCCCCAACCGCCAGGGCCCCTTCCAGGTGGTCGAGCTTTCCGTCGGAGCCGATGTTACCAACCAAGCCCTGCGCTGCCAAATCCTCGACGAGAACTCTGACCCAATCGTCGTCCTCCGCGGACAGAACACTGACATTACCTTTTCCGACGCCGACGGTGGCCCGTGGACTCTCCGCAAGCCCTCTCTTGTCAGCAAGGTTGTCTGTGACCCCGACTTTGAGAAGATCGACCCCACCGACGAGCGCCTCCAAGTCAGCGTGCTCCTCCAGAGCCAGGCCACCGAGACCGGTATCAACTTTAGTCTCTCGGGTGTCGTTCAGAACGCCGTCAACGTCGTTGATCAGACTGCCTTCGAAACTGTTACCCTCGACGTCACCGGCGAGCTAGTCGATCCTGATCTCCGATGCCAGCTCATCGACGCTACCGGCCAGAACCCCATTGTTGTCAAGCGTGGCGAGAACGTTGACGTTACCTTTGGTGACGGTGACAAGGGCGAATGGACTCTTCAGCCAGCTCAGCCCGTCAAGCAGATTGTCTGCGACCCTAAGTTTAAGAAGGGATCCGTTTAAACACCTGTTCAGTCTGGCGCGCACCTAACTTAGACGTGGTTGGACAGACCGGAATGAGGGGCGTTGAGGAATCGCATCTGGGGGGGCATTAGCGTTTAGATTTTGTGACTGGGTTCTTATTATTCTCTGATTTCTCTGGTTGTTTTAGTCTCTTATCTCTTATAGTCATTCTGTCACAGTCCTTTCTGATAATTAGTTTAATTCTATTACATATCGCTATAAAACGTGTAAACTTCTGTCGTGATGCCGTAGGTATCTTCAAGGTCCGGGACTCATGGTGGATGCATAGGCCCACCAAGGGAGGTGCTGAGGTGGGATCCTCGACGTATAAGCTACCGAGCGGATCCGCAGAAAGAGGCTATCATATTGGGTGTATTGATAAGATTTTTCTTTTCTTAAAGGGAGTACTCCCACTCGAGAAATATCCCCGTCGGGATTACCGAGCGCTGATGAGCTTCGTAGAGAACTATCTTGATCTTTTCCGCCCCACCTCCTCACTGCAGTTGAGTGGCTCCATAGTAACGGATCGACCCGGCCCTTCCTCTAGCTTACTATGGCACTGCATGGACTCATTATGCTTCTCCCACAGTTCCGCAGGATCCCAAGCCCACCACAACGCACATCTCTACATCCCTCCTCCCTAAATATTGCTCCACATCTCTGGTTTGGACCCATATCAGTGCCCAGTGTATATGATCCAAAAGCATCCCAGTATAGAGGGAAGTCTAGGCTCGTAGACGTCGACTACGAATGCGAAGACTGTTGCCGATCCTGTCCACAATGAGAGGTCAACTTTGTCATTGGTCATAGCACGGACCCAGACAATGTACGGTGTCTGTGCCGCCACGTTGTAACACCTCAGGCTCCAAACGCTACCCTTTCTAGATGACAAGGGACTATAGGCTTTAGGGGGCGGGGCACCTGCGGGCTGTTTTCGCAATCCATACATCACTGATGATAGAATTGGTTTACTCTCAGGGCCGATATTCGGGCGAGAAGTTCGTTGTCTACTCACTAGCGCGTCCCTTCCGCGCTACCGCTGCGTATTCCGGAGCGTTTCCGATAGGAGTCACGACACCCATGGAGGCCTCGGCAGGCGGCCGGACTTAACACTACTCGTCGATCAAGGCTCAAACAGTAGCTCCTAGACGTAGCACACTTCACTTTCCGGGTCTCAACTATATCATCTTATATCCAGATTCCCATACCTGAGACAGCCACACGCTGAAAACACCCAGTGACAGCACCACTTAGCATCTAAAACCCAAACCTTCAGAGATGGCACTACATAGCAATCTCCCCGATTTTGACTCATTGCCAGAAGTCAAGGGCTTGCCAAAGGGCTGTGCCTGGGGCCTCTTCGATGAGAATGGCGAAAAAGACCTCCTCGGGTGTATCAACCTTCTTACAACGGATGTCGTGAAAGAAGCACTTAAAGAGGCTCGCGATGGCGTCTCAATCTCCCTCAACTGGGGGCTTGGCGCCCTCAAGACTCCGGCATTTAGTCGCCAAGGCCTCGAGCGTTCTGTTATCGACTTCCAAGAGACCCCCATAAATGCGCATGGATTCGACGATGCGATCAGCTTCAACACGCAGTCTGGTTCTCAGTGGGATAGCCTGGTTCACGTTGCCCATCAGCCGACCGCTCTGTTCTACAACGGCTGCAAGCCCTGCAAAGACGCTTTGCTCAACGGAGAGGACAAGCATTTGCCTACCCTCAACCACTGGCACGAGCGTGGCGGATTGGTAGCCCGCGGCGTTCTTCTCGACTATCGCGCCTACGCTGCCGCCAAGGGCATCGAATACGACTGCTTTTCAAACCACGGCATCTCCGTCCAAGATCTTGAGGCCATTGCTGAGTATCAGGGAACGAAGTTTAAGCAGGGCGACATTCTCATCGTTCGGACTGGTTTCACGGAAGACCTCAGTGCAGCTGATGTCGACGAACAGAAGCGATCGGTGGGCACGCACCAAGCAATCGGCGTGACGGGCAATCGGGAAACTGCAAAGTGGTTTTGGAATCAACACTTTGCGGCTGTGGCTGGCGATGCTGTTGCATTCGAAGTACTGCCGCCACTTATTGAAGAAGAGGGAAACAGACCTGGCACAGTCGCAGATTTGGGTAAGTGCTTCACTTGAACTTCAAGTCGACAATTACCCTGGGAAGCAGAGAAGTCACCGGCTGACACACTCAGTTCTCCATCAATATTTCCTGTCGCTCTTTGGCCTGCCTATAGGAGAGCTCTGGGACCTCAAGGCTCTTGGAGAGCATTGCAAGAAGGTCGGACGCTATGAATTCTTGTTGACCAGTTCGCCCCTCAATATTCCGGCTTCTGTCGCGAGTCCGCCGAATGCCTTGGCAATCTTCTAAAGCGGATCGCCGAGGCAGAGGCGACAAGGGCGGATGAACCGGAGGAACAAGGTTTTTAACAAGGGGACGCAAATTCGGGATTCGGGGTTTGTCCCATCAGACGATTTGGTTTCATATTCAAATCAACATCTTGACTAACGCCCCTTCCACTAGATATGAATAGATGTCGTTTACCAAGTTAAATTTCTTGTATTTTTAAGGTGATACCTATTGTGAATCTTAATTGAGCCATCACCCATAATTTAGTAGCCACGGTTGGTTCCACTCGTATCCGCACTCTCTTGTTGCCACCCGTCCCGGGACTTATCCCCTTCACTCCATATCAAATCTTCCTGCCCCTGAAACGTGCTTTACTCCTTGGACATGTCGTCAATCCACTCCAGCGCCACTTTAGGATCCAGGCGGTTCCTGAAATCGGGGTCCACGTACACATTCCGCACAATCCCCTTTCCATCTACCAGCAATGTCGCGGGCAGGGACATCTCGTACGAGTCATCGCCGTTGGACTTCTTCAAGTCGATCCCATGACCCTCCATATAGGACCGAAGCTCACTTTGACTGTGAACAATCCCCAACTTCCTTCCGAGCCCATTTCCTCTGTCTGTCAAGACATGGAACTTCAAGCCAAGCTTCTCCTGGGTAGTGAGGGTGTTATCGGGAAGCTCGGGTGTAATGGCTGCCAACTGCACACCGCGAGCTTCGAAATCGGCGAGGTGCTTCTGCAAGAAGGATACGGCGACGTTACAATAGGGGCACCAGCTTCCGCGGTAAAAAGTTAGGAGGACCGGGCCTTTGGATAGGAGCGACGCGCTTGAGACTTGGTTCCCGAGCGCGTCGGACAGAGTGAAATCGGGAAGTTGAGAGCCTGGTTGGACTGCGGTCTTGGGGTCAAAGGTAGTTTTAAGCGTCTCCAAGTATCCAGTGGCAATTTTCTTGACGGATTCCGGAGCCTCCGAAGCGAACTTCTCCGCGATGGCGCTGAGTTGGGTTTGCTGATCCATATTGGCGTAGAGTCTGGGAAGGACTTGTGGATATTTGAGAAAAGAAATGGATTAAAACGTGAGGTTCTTTAGTCGGTCTACGATCTGTCTGTGACGCTTTGTCCATTTCTCAGCAGTTGGAAAAGTTCAGTTTCGAGCTTTATATACAAGTTCGGTTGGACTAATTCGGATGTTCCTCCGACCTGGAGAATCTCACAATTCCGTGTTCTCCTTCGAGCTTCAGCATTGGTAGTATTGCCAAGGTCGTCATTTCGTCCGACTCGGCCGACGAGAGACTGTTGGACTAAGGCGTGGCTTGGGGGAGGGTTGATGGACAGAGAGATTCTTGGCAGATGGATGCAATGCTACACTAAGTCCCGACACGGTTAAGCGTAACATTTTGAAAGGGAAGAGGTATTAATAAGGGGCGATTTTGTCCGAACTGGTCCGGCCATTTAAACCTTGTCTCAGATTTACGTTCGCCCGAGCTTGTCCTGCACCATTCGCAGCAAGGACACACATTCTCAAAAACACCGAGTTCGAGCGAATTCGCCCTCCAAGAGAATCGGATCTACTCCCTTTTGAAAATATGCATCCATCCATACGGTCATCTGAATCCCCAGTGACAGAAGCCCGAGCGCCGAAAAGAATGCGTCTTGGGACGAAGAGCTGCCGGGAGTGCCGGAGACGCAAAGTCCGATGCAATTTCACGGATCAAAGCCTCTCGTGCGATGGCTGCCTGCTGCACAAAGTAGCCTGTAGACCACAGGGCCTTGGAGATGGCATAATTGAGTTGCCGCAGCCCATCAATTCCAATGAGGATCTACGCGACAGGTTGGACCGCATAGAAAGCCTCCTTTCCGAGCTCTGTGACCGGGTAGGTCCGGACATATTAAATAATACTTCGGAGGGCCCTCCTGAGATTATCTCGCAACGCATCCTGCAAACCAGCAATACATCCTTATTAGAAAAGCCTGGCGGCGCCGATTCTGCCACTTCCCCTTGGGAGGCGGAAGCCACAGTTCTTGGAACAGGATCCGATATATCGTCGCGAAGCAAAGCGACATCATTGCCAACCGACGTCGACTTTCCACTGCTGAGGCTCCTGAAGGCCTCTCTGGTGCTTGACCACATAGACAGTTCCGAAATTTCACTGCATGGAATTACGAAGGCTGGCGCTCCACTACCGTCGCTCAGAAGGCTCCTTCGTCCAACTTTTCCCCGGGGCGCCTGCCTCACCCAAATCCTCTCAGAAACCCAGCGTTACTGGGCCTTGTGGCCTATTAGTCCCAATGGCCCCCTGACCTACCAAAGCGGGGAGATTATCGGGCTCGTCGAGGCAAAAGACTATCTCACAGACTCACTGAACTCGGAAAGCGCCCCTGTCCTCGCAAAAGCGGTCTTGTGGCTTGCACTCTGCGTCCAACAACTTCCGAAGGTTTTTCGAGTGGAGTCGATCTCCGGCCAAAGAATTCCACCGACAGATGTCGTGAACCATTATGTCGAAATATCAGAGAGACTTCTCCACGTGATGACGGAATCACAAACCGATGACATCGTCGGTGTGGAGGCTTTGGTACTTCTTTCCAAGCTGTATCTCAATATGGGGCGGCCTCGAGCCTCGTGGTTACGCAATCGACAAGCTCTCGACCGTGCCATATTCTTGGGTCTTCATACTCCAGGCAAAGAAGGTCAGAAAAAGAAGCTATGGGCGATATTATGGCAAAACGACAGGTTCATGTCAGTTATCTTAGGCTTTCCCTACTCGGTCCCTCGCGGCCATCCGAGCACGTCAGAAGAATTACAGGGTGACTCGCTGGAAGCTAAGATAATAGGCAAGATATCGGCAGTGGCGGCCTCTATTAGCGATGAGCAGCAAAGCATTCTCAAGAGCTACGCGACAGTTTTGAGGCTGGACGAGGAACTCCAAGAATGCAGGAGGTTGATTCCCACGGACTGGTGGGGGATGGACCAGCAAGGCGTTCTAGGACTTGGCCAGTTCTTCGGACGCCAGGCTCTGAAGCTCGCTGTCCATTACATGTCCCAGTTTTTACACCTGCCGTACATGTTAATGGCATCTGACCAGACTCGATACGAGCATAGCCGGCTGTCAGCGCTCGAAGCAGCGCGTGGGATTTCAAAATGTTACCGGGGAATCAGGAGAAGCGACGGCGGAAATTTGATTATCTGTGATGTTATGGACTTCAAAGCGTTCAGCGCGGGCATGGTCATGGCTATCGACCTTCTCAACCAGGCTCGCCAACGGCGGGAGAGGCCGGCCGACGATGATAGCTGGAGCCGAGATTGGGTTTGTGTCAAGTCTCTCGTGGCAGATCTCGTGGAGACCGCTGAGGCCTTGGACTGTTCTGTCGCGAGCCAAGGAGCTCAAACACTGCAGTTCCTTTACGACGTGTGCCACGGGACTTACAACGGACCAGAGTCTTATGTGGCATCTATCCCGTACCTAGGGAGAGTGCGCATCCGACGGCCTTCAGTTCCGATCCCAGGATCTCGACAGGAGTTGCAGAGCGACCTCGCATTACCACAGCAACCCCTGGGTGAAGTTGAGATTACCTCCAATTTCTTCGACCTGTATCTCCCCCACACATCCCAAGTAGGCGACGAGTTGGCTGCGAATTGGGCTTCTCCACCCGAATTGGATGAAAGCTTTGACTGGACGGGTTATTTTAGCTTTCCGTAGGTTAGCACGCGAAAATGACTTGAATAGTCCCATAGATGAACAAGTATCAATCGATTCCAACTAGCATTTCCACGTAACTAGGGCCCAGAAGGATGTGCCAAGATATTGGCGAATCAAAGGATCTACGCCGCTCTCCAATTTCCCAAAATGAGTCCTACGTATAGCTAGCTGCATGTACTGACCAGTGGAGTTGGGGATCGGGCATTCACAATACTGTCTTCCGCGGCTGTTGCCATGTTTGCCCGCAATGCACCATCGGAGCCGAAGTGAGGGGCTGGAAATGCTGGTGGGGGTGTGCGGAGTAGGCCTTGAAAACACTTGCCGATGGCCTGACCCGCAAGCACGCTATTATTCGCAAGATGGTCTCCGACTCTAGGCCCAGATCAGTTTGGGGATGAAGAGAAAGCCCCCGCACTTGGGGGTTCAGCGACAACATCAACCTCGGGACAAAGCCATGATCCTAGAGGACCCCGCATTGTGCCTGGAGTATCTAGGGTTCGATTCGATTCTCCCCTTCTCTCGTTCCCATTACCAATCGGGTCGGGCTTGCATTGATCACCGAGATTCGTTCAGCTCCCAAGCTAGCTTAGTGTGGGGTTTCCGCTAGTTCACTGGAATGGGGTCATGCGTTGGTACAGTGGGTGTAACTCTCTCAGAATGAAGTTAACAGTGGGGTTCGGATCCATTGATCGGTCTCGCTTGGGTCCCTTAGCTCAGGGCACACGGGGAATACCTCATCGTCGTCAATTTCCAGAGTTCTTGTCAATTTCGGAGAGCCATCTCCGTAAAGGATGCGGGGGAGGGTTGGGGTACGTAGGAGAGGGCTAGAACAGGGAAGTCTTTAAAGCATCGCGAATGTCCCTCTTCACCTCGCCCTTTCTTGTACTTAGGATTGTACACCCTTTACCGAACCGCGGAGTCTTTTGAGCCTCGGAAATCGCGAAATATACCCCTTCCGTTTTTTTGACATCTTGATACCCTTTCCTATTTACCATGTCTGACCTCGATAAGCTTCTGGAGGAACGCGCCGCTCGCGGGTCCAACGCCATCCACGGCTTCGTTGCTGCTGCGGTGGACAAGAATGGTTAGTAAGGAATAATGTGATGATGTGATTTGGCCAGAGGTCACAAGCTCAAGCCATGATATATCAAGCTGACTAGTAAACTAAAGGCAAGGAACTGTTCTTCAAGACGGCGGGCTACAACGGGGTTGGACCCGATGCTCCGGCCGTCAAGGCCGATGCAACGTACTGGATCGCTTCCTGCTCGAAGCTCCTCGGCACGATTGCCGCTCTCCAGTGCGTTGAGAGAGGCCAAATCACTCTCGATGAGCCGGTGGAAAGGATCCTGCCAGAGATTGCCGACCTCGGCGTTCTCGTTCCGCCCAAGGATGGCGCCGCGTTCGACCCATCCTTCGCCACCACACCCGCGACGAAGAAAATTACTCTTCGAAACCTCTTGTGCCACAATTCTGGTCTTGCCTACGATCTCTTCCATCCTACCATCGCGGCGTGGCGCGAGTCCCGAGGAGAAACCCCACAAGGGCTAACTGGTTTCGCTACCAAGCCCCACACGGTTCCTCTCTTGTATGAACCCGGTGACGGATGGACGTATAGCGGAGGAATCGACGTAAGTAAACTGATTCTCCGATCGACATCTCCAATTTTCCTTCTTCATTCTCTCGGTTGTCGAGGCCATCCTCCACTAACAATTCTTGGATAGTGGGCCGGCTTGGCAGTCGCCAGACTGAATAAAACTACGCTTGAAGAATACCTTCAGGAAAATATCTTCAAGCCCTTGGGTATTACTTCGACTACTTTCCGTCTGGAGAAGCGCCCTGACATCAAGGAGCGGCTCCTCAAGACTGTAGAGAGGCAGGCCGATGGCACGCTCAAGGAGATCCCCAAGCCCTGGCCAGATTATGCCGAGGAAGACTGCTGCGGCGCTGGCATCTACTCGACTGTGGGTGATTATCTCAAGGTCCTCGGCGACCTAGTCAAGGATCAGCCGACATTGCTGTCGAAGGATATCGTGGAAAAGGAGATGTTTAGGCCGCAGTTGGCGGCTGGCTCCAACGCCATGAAGGGCATCGAAGCCGCCGCACCCATGATGGCGACCATGACGGGAACGACCGAGACAACGGGTCTCAACTGGGGTATCGGAGGCATTTACACCGAGGAGGATGTTGGCGCGTACCCGAAGGCCAGTCTCGGCTGGGGCGGCCTGCCCAACCTCGTATGGGTGGCCAACCGGGAGCGAGGTGTCGCCGCATTCTTTGCTACACAGGTGCTGCCCCTGGGAGACAGCCAAGCAGGCGAGCTTGCAGTGAAGGTTTTGGGTGAAGCCTTTCGCCTGGCGTCGTCGTAACCTAGACGCAATTGATATAAAGCAATGAATATGAAGATCATGATGAAATAATGACCAGTTTGATTGCCCTCAATTGTCTTGCAGGACGGGAGTTTTCAGTTTCTCTCGTATTCCCAATCGGAACAAGGCCGAGTTAACACTGGCATCGGGCCTCAAAAATATTGGGAGGTGTCCGTTGCTGACGTGGAATTACTGATTTGGGTCCGTTCGACTTGATCGGCACAGAACCCACCGAAAATGAGAATAATTGAGAAATGATAGGTCGTTCAAAGAACGTGAGGAACCCCCTGGAGCCAGCCGTGACGACGACTCTGCGGCTGTGTCTGTGGCTGTGCCTTTTCCCACAATGCAGCAGCTTGAATTGACTGGCTCTTGTTCTTCAGCGTGAGATTCGTGGCGTCCAACACGGAATTTGGCACCGAAGATGCGAAACACTGAGCAAGGCGATGCATCACCGCCCTGTTTTTTTTTAATCTGTTGGCTCACGTGGTCGTCGTTGCCCGACCGATGGCCGGTGAATAAATCTCAGGGAATCCCATCGAGTTCTTCCCCCCGTCGCCTCTGCAATTGTGCTTCCTTTCGAGAACACAGATCTCCAAGTCTTGGTTCTTAATTCAAGTCGCAAATGGTGATCAGCAACGGGACAACCGACGATCCTTCGCAGGGTTTGGATCACCAGTCCAATGGGGCTGGCAACGGCGCAATTACCGGAGAGGTCAAGGGGCTCGGGGCCGAGACGCTTCGTATAGTACAAACTCGAATAGGCGAAAAGAAGAAATATACGATCCGAACGCATCTGGAGGGTGTTGACGGGTACAAATATCTCCCCGGCCAGCCACGGATCGCGCTCTCCGCGCCACCCGGTGCCGGTGATGAACTGGTCGAATACCTGCGCAAAGCACACCTTACAACCGAGCTTGACCGTTTACTGCCATTCATGAAATACATTTTCGTAAGCTCTCCTGTCGTGCAATCGTTGTCGATATCTCTAACTGCGTGGTTCATTTCTCACATCCGAACCCCAGGTTCAAACACCGTCTTTCAGACACATCATGCCACTGCACCACCAAGTAGCCCATGCTCGGGAGATTATTGTCGATGAGTACCCAGGCCTTCACCTTGTTTGGTACTACGGCCGAATCTTCATCAAGCCTATTCCCACGTACTTTTACTCTCCCGCGTTCTGGGATTACCTACGTAGCCTCCGCAATCAAGACGAAACGAACGACGAAAAGGAGGACATCTACGACGCCGCGATTGGGTTCATGCGCAGCTACTACTTTCTAATCCAATATGAGATCGACTTCACCAAAGCCTGCGAGCTCAAACTCATCCCGAAGCTTCCCGGTGAGGACAAGCATCCAACATATTACGAGTTTTGTCGATTCATGGATTACTTTAAGAAAGTGAAAGACGAAGAAACTTGCCGTCGATACCACTACGGCGAACTACGACTAACGCGAATCAATCGTACCTCCCTCTTCATAACCGGGAAACTGGCCTATTTCCACATCTACCCACAATGGGGATCCTACCTCCGCCATTTCCTTGCGCCCATCATCGTGGCGCTCGGTGGATTCTCCGTCGTATTAAACGCGATGCAAGTCACACTCAACGCACAGGAGATGCTCGGGAATCCGAGCGATGGCTCTCCCGGCTTGAGCCCAACCTGGACATACTTTACGAGGACGTCCTTGTATTTCCCCGTAGTGATAATTTCTTGGATTGCTGCGATAGTTGTTCTTGGCTTGTTGGGCGTTTTGGTTATGGCTTTCAAGGACATTGTGTGGGCGAGGACGACACGGAGGAGAAAGAAAAACGGTGACCGGAATGCGGGAGATCGGAGTCACGGAATGATATGGTGAGGGGTGGTAATATGGACCTGCTTGTTCCCCCATCTCTTCTCTCTTCAAGCAGCAGTATTCTCGGAAGAGTGGTGAGAGAATTGGTCTCCTTCGTTACTCTTGCGCCGCCCTCATGAATGAATAGAAGTCCGAATTCGAGCCCGAGAGAAAATATCAGCCCGTCTTCGGCAATTATAATCGTAGGAAGATCGCAGGGCCGAAAAGCGGGACCTCGACGAATGGGAGAGGTTCTACAACCTATCTGCTAGAGAACAAAATGGCTATTCCCCTGTCACTGTGCTGCATGGTTTAGCACTATCATGCTCCTGTTACTTGTCGAGCTGAACATGCAGCCTAGTTTACTGGTAAGTATTCGACTACCGCTTAGCCGACTAAGAAGCCGGCCTCACCAGCCTCTTGCTGTGCCTCTGAGTAGTAGCTTCAGTGTTCAGCTGTAGTAAAGGGATGGCTCTCTCCCTCGCTATCCCAACTTAATGGCAAAGATGTCTTCAGCACCCGACTGGTTAAGCGTTGAGCCGAAGAACCTAATCATCACTACTTTCAGAACTGGGCGTTTCCCTCCTTAGATAAGATGCAGCTGACCTAATTGGTGATAAAACGTGGGAAAATTCAGTGCGGCGTAAGATGAGAGCGAGGGATGCAGAGTTGCAGGCCAACACTTCCCCCTCAAAGTCTCCCAAAATTGTTAAGGATTAAGAGGTGATCTAGCAAATACACTATCAGAGCTCACATTAGCCCGTCGAAGGGCGTTGCTGACACAGTGACACCGCAACCCCCTCCTCAAATTTTCTAATTCTACTCCTGAGCATGCCAACAACTCTTCCATCTTCAACATCAAACTCAGGAAAATAAGCCGACTAAAAAATTATTCCCCGTATCCTCTCGACTGTGATGGCAACTGACGCCACTCCAACTCGTCGACCCTACACAGGATCCTGCCATTGCGGTGCTACAAAATACATCGTCTTCCTCACACTCCCCGCGCCAGAGCCAGTCGCCCGCGATCGGTCCAAACCACCCTCGCAGAGATTCTACCGATGCAATTGTACAATCTGCCATAAGGCGGGTATAATGCACATTCGGCTTCCCTCGGCGCCGGACGATTTCGTTTTACTCTCGCCTCTCGATCCGCTAGAGTCTCTCGGAGACTACCAGTGCGCAGCCAAGAGACTCCATTTCTTCTTCTGCAAGACATGCGGAGTGCGGTGCTTCAGCTTCGCTGGTGAGGGGGAATTGGGCGAGGTGGACTTGGCTGAACTGGGAGTCGAGACGGAAAGACCCGGAGAGCCGACCAAGCTCTGGCGGGCCAAGAAAGACGGTTGGGGTGAGAACACGAGAGTCTCTTATCTTAGTGTGAACGGACACACGATTGATGCTGGGCAGGGATTTGAGCTTAGAGATTTGACGGAACTGAAGCGAGTCGAGTACCTGAACGCTCTGGCGCCAGAAGATGAGAGCACGGATGACGTTCGGTATGACAGACCGCATTCCGGTGGCAGCTACTGAATTAAGTAAATGTATTGATTTATTTTCTATTAGTCTACCGTTTCCTCATTTGACATCCGCTCCTCAATGGCCGCCTGACTGATACAAATCTTTGAATCGTGAGTTCCTTGACAGCAACTTTGCCGGCGTATCAAACTCGGCCAATGTTCCATTATCTAACAAGGCGATTTTATCGTACTTCGTAATATGCGCCAAACGATGCATGATAGAAAGAACAGTATGATGAGCAAAATCCGTTTCTATCACCTCGTGCATGATAGACTCCGTCTCAGTATCGACGCTGACGAAAAAGGGGCCACGGTTAGCGTAAGGAAGAATAAGTTCGACGATAAGTTGACAACTAACCTGCTCGTTGCTTCGTCTAGAATCAAAATACGACTACCCCGAACCATTGCTCTCGCGAGACAAAGAAGCTGCCTCTGTCCGATGGACCACGAATTGGCCTCCATAGCCTTGTCAAGTCCTCCCTGGTCTTTGACAAGGTCCCATAACCGCAGCCTCTTGAGTGCTTCGATGATTTCATCGTCCGAACTCGCTTCGTAAGGGTCAATGTTGAATCGTATCGTCCCTGGCATGAGGAAGGGGTCTTGTGTGATGACATTCAACCGAGATCGCAGGTCTTCTTTGTCAAGTTGGGAAATATCAACGTCGTCGATGGTAATACATCCTTCCTGGAGCTGGATGAGCTGCAACAGAGCTAAGACAAGGGATGTTTTGCCACTTCCTGATCGGCCGCATACGGCAACCTTCTCTCCTGGCTGAAGATGTAGAGAAACCCCCTTTAATACTGGGGGTGACTCTGGTCTGTTGATTGCTAAGAGTTAGTTACGCACGATGAAAGGTTTGGGAGCGAGGGGGAAGTGCAAGCTTACGAATAGCTCGCCACAATTCTGGAAAATTTGATGTCTCCAGCAGAGGGCCACGTTGACGGAGGCGTGGTGACCTTCGTCGTTCCCCTTTCAGAAGGAGTCGAATAGGTAAAATCCTTAACTCGCGCCACGGCTCCGATTGAGGTTTCCAACATTGTCCAGAATTTGACCAACTGCGTTAACTCAACGTTGAAAGTCATGACCAAGACCAACGCAACACCAACTTGTCCTGGCTGGAAGGAGTCGCGCCACGCCACTACCGTCGTGACCAAGAGAACTGCGAGAATGGCGACGATTATATCGAGGACAAAAGCAAGGCATTGCTGAATACAGAAGAGGAGATATACTGGTCGCTGTGAAACGTCAAGCAGATCTATGCAGGTGGCTTCGAAGGCAGCGTGCCATCTAAAGGCACGTATCCCCGTTGCGCCACCAACAGTGTCGAGGAAGTGGGAATAAAGCGGTGCCTTAGCTTCAATGTCCAGAAGACGCATCTGCCGCGACGTGCGTAGGTAAAACTTTTGCGTAAAGTATACGACGACTGCCAGGAATGGTACAGCGAGCGTGAGGTAACGAGCATAAACGGATAGGACAACCACCTTGATGATGCAAAACGAGGCAGCTTTCAAATGGGTTAGTAAAGATTGCAAAGATGAATGGACATTGTATGGACCTACCTGACACATAATTAACTGCGTACATTGGGAGCTTCATGTCGATCAGGTCCATGTCTTGACTGAATCTATATTTCGAGCCATGGCAAGTCACCAATCAGCCCAAGCCGACGAGGTATTGCAAATCTAATGGCTTAAGCTTTTTCGACGTACCTATTTGTTAGGTTGCCAATATCAACCTTGGTGAAGAATTGGATCGGCGCCCTGGAATACTGTAATTAGAAACCGGAAAGGACTCAATAATCAGATCAAGCCAGACATACGAGACTGTCGATTGCAGCAGGTCCTTGTGGAGGCCCAAGGCACTGTTGTTGATAACGGGGATAACGAGGGACCTAGCCAACATGTTAGTTAAACCCATCAAAGCCAAGAAAGGATGCTGAATGTCACTCACCAGGCTCCAATGATCATTGCGATGACAGCAGCCACGCCAAACGCGGCATACACGCCTAGATACATTCCGACATTTTTGTTGGGTTCTTCTCTATTTGCCTTGGACCACTGGTCAAGCCATACCGCTTCTATAGTGTTAGTACAGGATTTCCTTAACATAATCCGGGGTTTTCCTACGTTGAAGCTCAAATAGGGTGGCGCAGATGAATACGAAGACAACGAATACTGTTGCGGGCAGGACGCCAGCGGCCTTGATGTAGTAGCGATAGACCGAGAAGTCGCCGCGCTGGCGTCGAGCGTCGGCTTCAGCGTCAGTTGCCTCTGTAATTCCGGCATCGGGGGTTGAATCTTGGCCTTCACTTGTCGGCTCCTTTGGAGTGCTGGAGCCCGTCTGCGGGTTCCTCCAAATGCTAGCCGTGTATCCGTCCCTAGCTCTGAGTTCCTCGATCCTACCAGCTTCAATGACCTCCCCGTCTTTGAATGCAATGACGGAGTCGGCGTACTGAAGCAAATAAGCTGTTGACCGTCAGCAATTTCTAGAAGATTTGGTTCTGTCCGGATGCCAGATTCCTTACGGCTGTGGGTTGTCGCGACGACACTTGTGGGGTGTGTTTTGAAAAGGCCCTGTGGTCCAAAGAGGGACTTTGAGATGTGCTCGACTGTGGTCGCGTCCATGCCACTGAAGACGTCGTCCAAGACGGCGACTCGGTGCCTCGAATACACAACGCGTGCCAGTGCCTAACAAATTCGAAGAGGTTTAGCATGACCTTGGAAAAGAGGGAAACTATTGAGGGAACTTCTTACGATTCGTTGCTTTTGCCCTCCACTCAAAGAGAGTCCGTTACTTCCCACGACGGTAGAATCGCCGAGCGGCAGCTGATTTAGGTCCTGTTCCAGCCCGCATGCATACACGACCGTCGCATACCAATCCTCGTCGAATTCAAAAGCACCAACGATGTTTTGCCGGACGGTTTGATTCCTCAACCATGGCGTCTGGGGACAGTATCCTGCTGCTGAGAAGTATTTGGTCATCTTTCCCTCGAAGACCACCGTTTCTCCGAGGATGCTCTCTAAGAACGTTGACTTGCCGCTTCCGATGGGCCCAATGATCATGGTGACTTCGTTGGCGCGTACGTTCAGATCCAACCGCTTGAGAACGGGTGGAGCTGTCTGGTCCCAACCTACAGTCTGGTTGTGGAAGGAAGTCAGGAGGAGATTCTCCTCAGGCTCACGATTCTCACCCTTAACCATGTTTTCAGTCACCTTCTCCGAATTTTTCAAACTCGTATCACCGTCGAAAGAGTCCGTCTTGGGCTTTCCAACGGCCTCCTCGTATGATGGGCGATTGCAATATTCTTGGAGTCGGTCGAAACACCCAATACACTGCACGACCTGAGGAACCGCCTGAATAAAGATCAAAGCGGGATTCGAGAGGAGAGAGATGAGTGTCAAGGATGTGAAGGCCTGGGCTGCGAGGATGGAATTATCATGCCGGGAGAGCGCCACGGCAACATAAACCGCAAAGGTTCCGACGGTGACCAAGCACTGGGGTGAATTTGCTGCAATCAGTTAGCGACATGTTCCCCTGGAGCATTTTCCGCTCAATCTGTTGGGTACGGGTGGACGTACAGAGGAACAACTGCCAGAGAAGAAGCTTTCGGAATTTGGTGGACGTAGCGAGTTCAAGTTCCCTTAGTTTCTGAATCATGCTGTACATACGATCGGACAGGCCAAGCATCTTGACGGCCTTCATGTCTCCCAGCATATATGACGTCAGTTTGAGCCGTTCCTCGACCCTCTCGACCCATTGTCGTTGGGCCTTCTTGGCAAAGGGGGAGAGGTAGAAGGTGGAGGCAATAAACACTGAGGAAAACATGGAGTTAGCCTTCACAACCAGAATCTACCGACTGGATCTTTCTGGGAGAGTTACCTCCTAAAATGACGGCGGGCACAATGCAAGCAATGAAGACTTGCCTCTCGAGCAAATATACAGCGATACAGATGTCAATAGGTGCAGCCCAGAGCTCGTGGATAAATCGGAATCCGTAGACAATTCTCTCCACGTCAGT
The DNA here is from genome assembly GCF_000732125.1 of Scedosporium apiospermum. Lineage (NCBI taxonomy): Eukaryota > Fungi > Ascomycota > Sordariomycetes > Microascales > Microascaceae > Scedosporium > Scedosporium apiospermum. Next base: position 1,618,693 of record NW_015971833.1, on the reverse strand, counting down.
TCCCATCAAGGTGATTGCTGTGATTTTGCCTAGATCAACGCCTCGAGAATGAACGGTTTGCCGGAAAGTAAGCGCAATAAGGCCGCCTCGAAGTCGGGTGATGAATCGATACGTGCGGTACCAGTAAATAGCCGTGGACGCCTAGCCAGTATTTGAACAGATAAGTCAAGCGGAAATAGCTAGTGGGAGAAAGTATGCATACGTACCGCGGTGCCGAGGTATACGAGGGCAAAAGCTCCAATTAGGCCTTTTCCAGACGCAGTCGTGGAAGTCTTATCTTCAACCCACTTTATGGTGGCAGTGACTAGGAAAGGGTTTGCAAACATGAAGCCGGAAAGGAAAAGCCTTGGGATAACAGCTGAGAGAAACGACCATTTGTATCCTTTGAAACAGGCATACAGGAGCATGTTTTTCTTGAACTTGTTGGCTGGAAGAGAAAAGAATTAGCAAATGGCTCAGAGACGTGAATGGGGACATTAAGCTTACATTTAGCCCATGAATTGGCGAGTTCTTGGTGAACAACATCGCTCGCAAGGCCGGGGTCTAGCTCGGGAAGATCCTGAACAGATATGACCTTGGAGTAACCGTCGAGAAAAGTACGCCGTAGCCATAGGTAGCCGACCAATTTCCAAAACCCACTGTAAGCTTCTGGAGTTCGCGGCTTGTTGGCACTTTTGGTCAACAGACGTTCCTTGCCGCTCGACTCTATAGCAAAGGACATGATTGTAAAGGCCAACACGAATACAAACGTGATAGACTCGGAGCGGGCTCCGGGAACTAGCCACAACGTCCTCGACCGGGCAATGCCAACGAGGCTCATAGCGGGCAAATAGAGCGAAAGCAACGTTGAAGGACGAATGGACCTATGGTGGTGCATGTAAGACAAGACTATAGCCGCAGCGGCCGACAATAGCTGCAGAATGTCGGCCGCGAGGGACATGCCCGTGGATAGGTCTGAATTCTGCACTCGAAGTGCGAGGAATGCGGTTTGACTCGCGAATAATCCGATCAATGCCACCTACGGCCTTGTAAGCACATGCTCCGTACTTTCGTTTCCCCCTCTTCATCTTCATTCCCTTCGCTCAGCAGCACATGGACCTACCATCTTGAGAGCTAGACCCTTGGATGCTTTGACAACGTGAGGTTGCTTCCAAAGTCTAACGCAAGACGCCAAGACGCCAGCCAGGAAAATCGCCGCCGGAACAACTGCGAAGAAGACATCCTCGAAGTAAATGGTGAAGTCAAAAGATCGACAGTTCGGATTAACTCGAGGCCCAAAGAGTCCATCGCTATTATTCGGACAAGCCTCCATTGTTACCTTTCAATCTCGGGAGGCTAGGCGCACGGTAACAATCCACGCTTCGCAGGGCAAGTGGAATTGACAATGGTGGATGTTCGATGAAGTTATAGACGCTTTAGAGACCCACAAACCCCAGACCCGAGAATACGATTGAATACGATAGCGCGCAATTTTGCTGGTTCCGCATCCCACCTTCCGGAAACAGTGTGCCAATCAGAGATGGGTTAATCTGGATGCCTAAGTTGAGGTTAGTCGAGAACTTTTGTGAAAGCGCTGTTGGGCGTCCTCAGCCAATCGTGGTGCGTTCGTTCAATTCGTTACGCAAACGATGCAGATAACCCGGAATACTGGGTTGAGTGGCTCCCAGGCAGTCGTTGTATTCGTCTACGCTCGTCGTCATCACACTCGAGGTCGATAGAGATATCAAAGAATTCAAACAAGTCTGTTCCGGGTCACGCATTTCCTACGGGAGTTGTGAACATGGAGAAGGGGACATCTAGCGAGCGGTCAATCGAACTGGCCTGCGCGGTCGGAGATTCCCGACAACCGGGAGTGATAATTATCGCTGGTAAGATATATCGGGGATGTCGTCCGAGGTTTCAGTGATACACCGATTCCATGATTGGCATATATTCCTTCGAGACAATTTGTTCTTCTCGGGCAACCAAACAAAGCACATAAGCAATGCCTCAAAGTCATTCCGACTCATGACGATCACAACACCTCCGGTTCTTTTTATACCTTCGCGTACTCGACCTGTTACTGCCGATAGAACTTTAATTATTATTCACTGTCGAGCTCCCATTGAACAGGGATGACTCAATAGTCCAGTTCGACGCGAGATAACAGCTTGGCAAGGGAGGAGGGGGGAGATGCAGCCGTACTTCCTGATATAGAGAACCTATTCCTTTTCTATCAAATCTCGTAGAGACTTGTCGGATCTGATATTATATTGTAGTCCTAGCCTCGTTATGCTAAACTGTTATACAAGCTTGTCATTGCGTACTCCTCATCGGAAGTAAACTTGGTTGCACTGGTCTGGGGCACAATCCCTGTTGGAGTTAGGCACCACATACATAATGGCACCACTATGTCCGTGAAGTATTTCATGTGTAATCTGCCTCGGCAAAAGTGTAACAACAGCGTCCTACCTGGACACACCTAGTATGGTCCGTTCATCGTCATGATACTTGTTGCGCTCCTGCCGCATCCCCAACTGTCCAAGAGCAGGTTGCTTGCGCCTCTGTAATCTTGGACGACGAACATACCATATCAGCACTCCTTAATAATTGAAAAAAAGCCACCCCCAACGACCAGACCGAACAGTTATGCCAACGGACGGCTTAATGAGGCCGCAGCTCATCCGTTGTCCATCGATAAGGGCTCGGATACGCAGGCGTCCATCCTTGATTCCCTCTCCATCTTCAAACGTAGGATCCCAAGTCCGGCTTTAACGTCGACTTACTTCGCCGACTCGGTGGTTCCCCCGACAAACACAACTAATACTGCTGCGTACGCAGCCGTCGCAGCTAGCAGCTCAATAGGCAGCTTCGTCGGAGAAAAGTACGCCGTCGCGATAGCGAAAACCATGGTGCAGACGACGACAGTTACCAAGCTCATCGCGGTACTTGGCACTAACACCATGAGGATCATCGGTACATTGAGAATAAGGACGCCGAGGATTGCCAAGGCATATCGCTGTGTCCTGGTTTTTGAAGCGGATGGATAGTCCCACGGGGCTCCTGGAAGAACGGGGTGCAACTCGCCCTCATACCAAGGAACCGCCCTCTCAGGCTGGACGCCGCTTGCCTTGAGATAGTTGAGCAGGTCGCGCTCCATGGGCCGTTCCGACTTGAGATGGAAAGGGCAGGTATCCCAATCGCGATATGCTAGATCTCGCATAAATTCACGCTCTCTGACCGCTGTGCCTGTGGTTCGATGTCAGGACTTTTGTCTCGGGAAAATTGAGGCTCAAGAAAACGAACAATATTCCTGAATAAGTGACGATAAAGCCTTGGAATTTTCATCGTCCATTTCTCCTTTTTTGAGAACGGTGGCAGTCTCGTCGATGATGCGTTTCCGTATGTAGTGCATGTTCATCCGATGGATAGCTGTCATATTCAATCTCTCGCCTTTGTCGTTCACGTAGAATATGTGCCTCCGCCCCGCCTCGACCGTCCCCAGTGCGATTGGATTCGTCGTTTCAACATTTTCCTCTTCCATGACCCCTTTGAAGTGTAAGAAGCGGGGGCTGTCTTTTTCGTCCGCGTCGTCGATAGAACGACAAGAGATAATTATGAATCGTTCAGATTTGTGTGCGCCCATGCGGAGTTAGGGGAGGGAAACATAGAGAATAAATCTACCCAACCGTTTCTACATAAGCGCCACGGATGGACCCACCTAAGAGGGAGCCGGCGATCACTCGCCGCACTTGCTGCAAATCGAAAAACGAGGCGCAGGCCCCCCATGCTTGGTCGAATAATGCTTCGCCGCGCTCCCTGAACCAATATAAATCTCAAGTTTGCTTATTCATAATCCTCAAGGATCGAAATCTCGCCTCGCCAGATGCATGATTGGACTAAGGCCCTGCGGAATAATGCTTCTACAGGGCTTAACAGTTGCGATTAAGCAGTTGTTGGCATGCGTGGATCCTGCCATGCGAGTCGGCATCTTCAACGAAGTAAGATCATAGGATTTGCTTGTCTTACCTACCAAAAATAGAGAGAAGGAAATAAAAATAAAAGTGAAAACGATAGCGAGCTTATAATGCAACCCCTCAGACCAGCAGGTGCATTTTTCAGTCCATACAATACTGGAGATATATAGAGGCCCGCTATCGAGCAACTAAGCTATTATGAAGACCGAGCTATCAGCAAGAACCTGGCATCCTAAAATTCCGAGCCATTTACCCCTTGATTAGGACGAAAGAGGCAATGCAGCGCGGTCGAGGCGCTTGCCTACACAATGAGTTAGCCCAATCGTCGAAACCCCTGAATCCGCCAGAGTTCAGTAGGAATTCAATCAAACATGAATAGCGCTTCCTAGCAAAAACAAAGTAGTTTACCAGTCCAACAGTAAGTGACCCTAAGCTAACTACAACAGCATGATCTGTACCATTGTGTTAGCCCCTTGTAGTGACACATTCCTTTTAGGCGAGGCATACTCATAGTCTCATCATTAACAGTTGTCGAAGAGGGAAACAAGAAGAATGTGGATGTGATCACCGTGAACGTAGCAGAGACAACGTTGGCAGTATAGCCGAGCCATTGTGGGAGACGAAAGGCTCGTGTTGATGGGAGCACTTCTTCACAACCGATAGATGTCAAAATACCCCAATCAGTCTCTGCCGCCCATACAGGCGTGTTTAACTTGGTATTGACTTTGGCAAGATGGGAGCTAAATAGTAAACCATTGTCTCTGCCCAGGCTAAGGGTTAGCATTGACGAGACTTGGAAACAAGCTACACTGCCGACTGGTAGAAGTAGCATGGCTACAATGGTGAATATAAGCGGCACTATAGTTGTTGGCGTTGCTTATCTCCAGATCTCGTAGAGTGGGAAGTTAGAAGGTGCGACAAAGAAGGCATCGAAGTCGGTGACACAGTAGAGTGAGGCTAGAGCGAAAGCAAGTGAAGTGACAAAGGAGACGGCTAGGGATGTTATCAAGGTGTACGGCACAACTCTTGATGCGCTCTTGACTTCTTCGACCAGGTGGACAGCTCCGTCTATAGGGCAAAATGCGATAGCGGGAGCTGATAACACGATCAGGAATTGGACTCCGCAGACCAGCCAGATACTTCTGTGTAGGACGTCCAGATAATGTCCAAGGATTGTTTTTAGGGCTGCATAGCTAAAATCGTCGCCGTGAAGACCAAGAAAGCCGCCAGGCTAAGAAGGACTAATAGGCAATCACATGTCAGCTCATCTCTCCCTCGGTCGAGTTCAGTGATAAAAGGCGGCAGTGCGCGGTCTTGTGGATGCCAGTTGCGCAAGAACTCACAGCCCAGTGAATAAAATTGTATTATTTTCTTCGCAAATTCGTTAAAAACAAAGCTGAAGACGACGACAGCTTGGTAAATCAAAAAGGTTTGCCAGTTCTGGGGCACAAGGCTGGGGTTTGCGTGGATGATCAGTGCAAATACGCACGCCGGGCAGCCCCGGAGCTCGCCGCAGACATTGTCAACCAAGCGAACCAGTTCAAGAAGCCACAGCAGTAGCTCTGCTAAAATATCCGTGACCTTAGAGTATAAGCTGGAAGCCCGGAGTTCCGGACCGCTTTGGCTCTGGATCCCCCTTCCCCGCCACCCTGTCGGCACCTTCGAAAGCCATGCAGGCCTAGTGCGGTGAGGGGGAAGTTAAATTCCTCCGGAGATGTAATTCTCTTCTTGATAGTAAGCTCGCGGCAGGAGCTTGGTCCCCGGAACAACGCCAAGCTGTGCAGACTAATCCTGGTTATTCTCATTAAAAATATTAACCGTTTAAATAAGGCGTATTATTCTTTTTCCATGCCTAACGCAGTGCCCTTGCAGCCAAATTGGCACGCGCCATGACCATCTCACCGGGTGACATAGAGCCGACCAAGCCGGTCTCTACCTCTGGCGTCGACTCACCGATTGGCGTTGAGCTGAGGAATTGGGGCAAAAGGAATTTGGCGCGACTTTGGCCATCTTTGATATTATGGGTGGGGCTCCTATTACAATATTGCCCACTTGATGGTAACGAGACGTCCGGCGAGAAGGGACTGATGTGAATACGATGATTCTCGCCACCCCCCACCCCTTTGGCGTACGGGTAGAGCCAAGAAGGTGAAGCAGGGGAAAGCATCTCTTTAGTGACGATACAGAGGCTACATTGCTATTCCACTTCTAACCGTACTAATAGATCTCGACCCCTTCTTTGAAACCCTTTTTTTTTTTTTTTTTTTCATAGTTGCAAGGTAGCAGACTCCCTGCGACCCCGAAAACCATCTCCGACAATTCCCTCTCTTAGCTCAAGTCTCAAAAGACAATTTCGGTTAATTCCCAATAATTCCCGACTTTTACCTAGTGTCTTCGGCTTCTCTTGGTTTTCGCTCTCTCTCCATTTCCAGGATGCTGCTGAAGCGCAAGCCATCAGGAGGCGCTAAGGGCGCTGCAAAGCGTCCCCGGGGACGTAACGAGGGTCCTGCTTCCTCTACTTCGTCTATCGGTTTTTCTACTGTCGATCCTGCCAGCGGCCCCAGTTCGTCTTCTCTGCTCGTTCCCGGCGAATCTGCCACTCCCCTGGCGTGATCACGTCCACCCGCGTTCTTCCGTAATTGCCAGACTTACATAGGTCAAACTCGACAATTGCCAGACAAGATTCAATGAGTTTATTTAACTACATAGCGCACCGAAGTCACGAAATACCAACTCTGCCTATTCACTATCCCACCGGTCTCCCGTTGATTATTTCTGTGGCGGATCGAATCTCAACCCTGCCATTACGCCGCTCCCCCAAGCAAGCGACAAGCGATCCTGAATATAGCCACTTCTTGGCTTCCAAGGTGCGACGTCCCCTGTTTTTGGCAGCCTTCTCTCTTTGGCGGCTTGTTGAATATAATTTGAGCTGAGATTCAAGAACGGCACTTCTTTAACCGACTCCGTCTTTTCGAGAGTCGGAACAACGCTCTGCGCACCCCGCTTCCGCATTTCCTTGAGCACTTGCATGAACAGCATAGTCGTAGTATCAGCTCCCAAGGTCCAAGAGGCATTTGTGTATCCAAATACGAAGAACAGATTTGGCACGTCCTGAAGTGCAGCGCCCTTCCAGACAAATTTGTCTGAGTAGTTAACCTGTTTCCCGTCAACGACGATCCTTATTTTGCCGAATAACAGCATTTTGAGGCCCGTTGCAGTGACGATAATGTCCGTGTCCAACCTGGCACCAGATTTGAGGATGATGCCGGTCTTGTCAATAGTATCGATGTGATCGGTGACAATATCGGACTTCCCCGTCTTTAGGGCGGCGAAAAAGTCGCCTTGAGGAGTGATGCACATGCGTTGATCCCATGGATTGTACGTCGGTACGAAGTGCGGGTCGAACGGTACGTTTTGGGGAAGCTGAGATTCGGTGCTTTTACGAAGGAGCTTCTTCGTGGCGTCAGGAAAGCACCTTGAAAATTTGAAAACTATGAGGAATCTGAGGATGTACTTCCACCGCAGGGCGTGGTACACCCAGCGAGTCGGGCAGATTCTTCTGATCATGTTGTCAACGGGGTCGTGCTCTGGTGTCGTGAACAGGTAACTTGGACTTCGCTGAAGCATCGTGACGAAGGCGGCACGGTCGACCAGAGATGGCAACAGCGTTACAGCGGTTGCACCACTGCCAATAATCACCATCCTTTTATTGTCGTAATCGAGGTCTTGGGGCCAGAATTGTGGATGAACAACCGTTCCTTCAAAATTCTCAATGCCGGGGATTGTCGAACGCTGTCCTTCCTCGTAATCGAAGAGTCCAGTGGCCACGAAAACGAACCTTGAGAAGTAAGTCTTCTTCTCCGTTCCAGGAACTATGACTTCAACAGTCCAGCACTGTTTTTCGGATCTCCATTCGATACTCGTAACGTAGTGGTGGTATTGGATGTGCTTGTCTATACCGTGCTTGGCGGCAACGGTCTTCATGTATTTCAGAATGGATGGCCCATCCGCAATCGGTCTCTCCTCTGTCCATGGGTCCCAAGAAAAGCCGAATGTGTGCAGGTCTGAGTCTGAGCGGATTCCGGGATATTGGAAGAGCGACCATGTGCCACCCAGTTCTTCTCGGGCCTCGAGAATCGTGTAGGACCACTGAGGGAACGACTCCTGGATCCTATAAGCCGCATTGATCCCACCAATTCCCGCGCCAATGATCAAGACGTCGACGCTGGGCTCTTGAGTCTGAGTTTTTGAAGGCATATTGCTTAACAGAAAAAGTAAAGGACGTGAAAGGATGAATGTCTTAGTTACGGCATGGGATGAGAAGAACAAGCTCAGTGGAGCAGTACTGGTAAAAGACGAGGGAGACTTTGCCTTTAAAAAGTGCAGTGAAGCAGTCGTCTCTTTTCCGGAAAGAGGGCGCACTCGGTAGTTTCGTTCATTGCTGCTGGCAAAGCGAGAGACATGGAGGAAGAGCTCGAGTCCGTGTTTCCGCAGTGAGGCAAAGAATACCGAGAGCTTCGGAACTAAAACTCATGAAATCATCTCACCGAAGGTCAACGACTTTCCGTTTGCGCAAATGGGACGAGCAGTACTAAACGGGAAAGAGGGGGCGGATCTAAACTAGGTCCGGGGGCGGGGCCCTCAACGGGAAAATGGGGGTGGGGTTCGGGTCCGGCGTGCAGGAGTGGGTCTTTGCGGGGGCCGCGACGGGAAGTTGGGGGTGGCAGGTCGAGTGGTGCGTAATCCTTTGCCAGGGTTTTAAATATCCTGCGAGATCAGATCTCCACCTGATACATCGCATGACAGGTACTAGATAAGTACTTTAAGATGGAAAGTATTACAAGATGTACCGGTTTAACACATGGACTAGGGTATGTTAGGCGGCGGCGAGGATCTCTCGAGATAACGTTTAAAACCCTGGTGCAAGTTTACATGGACCCGATGATCTCCGTCGGAATCGTTCCGACATACCGCAGACTCATGCCTCAATCACAAGTTTGTCACTGATGTCTCCCTCTTCATTTGACTAGGGTCACGGTCACCTCAAAAGACGACAAGCACCGCAGCGTCTTCTGTGATCATTTTGCCCTATGCTTTCGGTGACTATCAATGCAATCCACCTCCTTTATCTCACCACCCAGCCAGACATCAACAACCACCAATAGAGGATTCTCCATATACAAATAACAACACCAAAGCCACCGAGGCCCCCCCGCTCCCCCAAAGTAACAAGCAAGCTCCCACAAACAGGCCATTCCCTATCATGGCGGCATCGGGTTTTACGTCGATTTTCTCTCGCCTTTCTTCCTCCCTGGCGCCTCTAGATGGGAAGATAAACAGCTACCTTTCACTTATCTGGAGTGACCGAAACGTGGCCTCTTTTACGGCGCGAACGCTCAAAGTCTTGCTTGGCTTCTGGGTTGTTTCTCGCGTGAACCATGCACTGAACATGTGGGCACGGAATCACTGGTGTATTCGAAAATTAGGTCAACCGTGGGATTTCTCCGGTGACAAGGAGACTGCCGTCGTGACTGGTGGGAGCAGCGGATTTGGCCTCCTGATCGCCAAAAGACTAAGTCAACACTGTCGAGTTGCGGTTTTGGACATACAGCCACCACCAAAAGAGCTCCAGAACTGTAATGTTTACCTTCAGTGTGAAGCGGCGTCCCCAGAACGTGTTGGCTGACACGATTGTCCTAGGTTCTAACGTAACCTTCTATCGCTGTGACCTCACATCAGCACCAGCTATTCATGAGACTGCGGAAGCCATCCGCCGCAATCTCGGGGATCCTTCCATCTTAGTCAACAACGCTGGACTGGCGAAAGTTAACAAACTAATCGAAGAAGACGACGCTTTTCTTGAGCAGATATTCCGAGTAAATATCATCAGCCACTTTATCCTGATTAAGGAATTCCTCCCCAAGATGCTGGAACAGAAGAAGGGACACATTGTTTCCATCGCAAGCGTTGGGAGCTACATGAGCGGGCCTCCGCTTGTTGACTACTGCGCAACCAAGGCCGCCGTTTTGGCCCTCCACGAAGGTAAATTTCTGCGTATAACCTTCTCTGAACTCGTTTTCTAATAGTTGGTAAAGGTCTCAAAGGGGAGCTGCGACAGATCTATAAACCAAACGGCAGGTGTATTCAGACGACCATCGTACACCCAGCAGTGCATGCTACCGGCATGCTCAAGCCTTTACAAGCATCTTTGGAGGAGCGCGGTGGCCATGTATTGCCAGCGAGCAATGTATCAAATGCCGTTGTCGATCAAATACTTAGCGGTCGTGGTAACCAAATCTTTGCCCCGGCAAATGCAGTTGTTGTCTCATTCCTTCGTGTTTTGCCTGCCTGGGTACAGGAGCTGCTCAGAGATTGGGGGGTTGGCAGCTGTTAAACTTTTTACAAGAAATAATAGCACAGAATAATCCATGTCTTTTATCTTGCAAAACAAGTCTATGCCAAGAACGTGAGGCGCGACGTAGGTCAAACTGAAGCTATATGCTGTTGCACAGAACACACATTCCGGATGATATAAGAAGGTATACAGCTCCTCTTGTCTTGCGGTGTCTAACAGTAAAATAGAGGTATACAATTACAGCCGCTCCAACGCATCGCGTACGTAGTCCAGACATCTATGCAACCCGGGATTGGGGCTAAACCAAAATACATACTTTCTTCACTTTCAATGCTTCGGCATAGAGACACACAAATAATAGTTGGAAATCTGGTATGTGCCATTCTCTGCCCTCGAGTCCAGACAATTCCCCTCTCCTCCATCGACCTCGTCTCAAAACTACATTCCTGAGCATAGCAGCCGCTGCAGCATTTTTCAAACTACTCACCAACTTCTCTGTCAACGTGCCAGTGGAGATACCTTCTTACATGTCTCCAATTCCACGACAAGGTCCGTAGTCGATCGCCGAAGACATAGAAGAGGACAGAACATAAAAAGACTCCAGCAGAGATGCCCGCCAAGATTCCAAACACCTGCATGTATCCCTGTCTCTGGATCCACGGGTTTGCATAGAAGTTGAGCAAGAATCCGAATGCAGCTTCTTCGAAGTCAGTACACATTTGATCTTCCTCAACATCTCTGCAATTTGGGGTACGCACCTCTGAAAACCGTTTGTGTCACAACAACCTCCCCCGAGATGGGACGATAAGAGTCCAGAATGTATACCAACGAGACATTAGTCGCCTGAACTGTTGTGAATGCACCTTCATTGACGTCAGCTGGGAAGAGGGGTATAAATGGTAGTATAGTGCCTTACACAGTCCAATGCCAATCACGGGACATATCCAATGAAGCCCTTTAGCGACGCCCACTCCATACAGCATGCAGGACAAAGGTCCGGTTATCAAGGGCACTGCCATGATCGGCAGACGCATCTCTGGTGTTCGAACGCCTCCGTTTTTGATCGTTAACTTATCGGCGATTAGGTCGGTTATCCAACCGCCTCCCAGGATACCAATCAATGCCCCTACGATAGAAGATATGTAAGTCAAGCCTGATTGAAATGGCTGGAACCCGTAGGTGGCGCTGAAAGCCGATGAGAAGTTGGTTGATATAAGAATAACAACGCCGATGGTAACAGCATTAACCAGCGATGCCCAGAATACAGCGGGCAATGAAAGTGCAACGATAGGTCGGGATATGAGAGTAAAGAGAGATTCGTGGGTATAAGTTGTCGAGAATACTCTCAAGTCCCAATGGAACCTTTCTTTTCGGGGCGGACCCGTAGAGGAGGCAGATCTAATTGCGTCTTCTTCCTGAATCTCTGTTGCCTTCACTTCATCGACGTCATCCACGGATGTACTTGCACTTTGACGTTTCCAGTTTGTTTCGGGCAAGGTGAAGATGACGAGGATCGTGCAGGCTCCAATGAGAGCCGTGCATACCCAATAGATCATTCGCCAGGTATGATTCATCATTATCAGGCCCGAGATGACAATTCCAGCCCCAACTCCGCTGGTGAGAGCACATGTGTATAGTCTACGGAACGATTAGTACTCTTCGTCGGACAGCTTTTTTGAGAGAGAGGACGAGGGGTCTTGGTACGCACACCATCACCGCTCCACGCTGGTGAAGGAAAAATAGATCTGTAAGGACCAGAGCCGCCACGATCTCTGGTGCGGCGCCGGCACACCCGTACACAATCCTTGCGGCTAGTTCACTTGCGAAGGATTTTGCGCATCCACCCCAAATGGTTGAACCGGTCATGAGGAGCCATGCTGCAATGTAGACTGGGCGTCGCCCATACTTTATAGCGAGCGGCACCCATACCAAATTTCCGACTCCAATCATAAGTGAGGAGACGGTCTGGATATAAGCCACCGTCGATATATTGTCAATCATCTCCGATGGGTCCTTGGCGTCCCCGAAAAATTCAACGGCGATCTGCTCGATGGCGACTGCAGGCCCTGCGGCGACGAAGTTCACAAAAAACACACCGAAGCAAATGAGCCCGGCGAGATAGTATTTCTGGGCAGTTGGCCTTTGAAAGTCCGAATTACTCAGTGTCTTAAGGACTTTGATCGGTAGATCACGCACACACGTACCAACTGAGAGGATCATTGGGATCATCCGACGGGGCTGGAATTAGAATGATCTCGTTTGTGTCTTGATGCCGAAGCTGAACCTTGCCCAACATATGGGCCTTGTGTCCAGCAACAGTCTTTTTCTCTTTCGAGGTTATAGAACTCATGATGGCGCGCCTTTTTGGGGGGGACCGGGAAAATAAAATAAGATGGGCAGTATGCTTCTCGTGGAAATCCTGGAAGCCGTGAGTTTGGTTCCCCCAGAAGAACTTTGCCTGACACGAAGTAGACCAAGGGCGTGTGTTCCGCATTATATTTTATACTCGCTTCAGTCTTCCGTCTGCCTGTGTATTCTCCAGACTGGCCAGACCCAGAAGAGCCTAGCGTGGGCCAGGCCAGCTCTACAATAAGCTTTGTTGTCTGGGGAAGGCATCCGGGAAAGCTATTGGCTACCATCTCCGTGGCTTGGACTATCCATGCACCCCAGCATCGGTTCCAGTGCCAGATCTCGGAATGGTCCCGACTACTCACCGGGGCGCAGAGTCCCAACGCCAACCGCCTGCTTCGGAAATGCCATTCCGAGATTGGGCACCAACTGAAGAGGTGCGTGCACAGGTGACGCGCTCCCCCGCATTCCTAAAAGAAGGTATTCGGCAGGCACTGAGGTAGTTAAAGTTCTTTGGTCGCCAGGCCTTCTCCGCCCCCACTTTCCCGGAGCTCAAGCGGGCAACGGAGATGACAACTCCAACTACACCAGTCAGAGACGGATGGTGACATTTCTCCACATTTGAGGTATCCGGACTTGGCCCAATCTAGAGTTCCAAGAAGTAATTGGAAAAATGGCGACACTCAGGTGATTACCGGATCTCCCGCATCGATGATAAAAGCTCAGGATTGGAGGATCCCTTAGGGAGCGCGACACGGGGACCTGCCGATATTAGATACCGAGCCCTGGCCAAACTTCCAATTGCGTCGTGTTATTTTATCGTCGGATAAGTCTTAATTCCATTCTGTTAGTCCTTCAGGCGACTACACTACCATTCTTCTTTTCGTGAGAACAAGCATCTTCATTCCTCTCCAACCAAGGCCCACAGAATGGATGTCATTGCATCATTGGGAAGGGACGTTCTTGAAACCGTCGGCCAAACCTATGAGACGTACGGGAATATTCTTCGTCTACCAGCCAATTCTTCTGTCATCCACAAGACGAAAGTTACCTCATTCTCATATGGACAGCACCCACGCAATGTTCTAGATTTGTACGAGCCAGAGCCGACTACCCCACCACCGTTGGCCGGTCGAACACGGCCAATCCTGCTTTATGTCTATGGCGGTGCATTCATGTTTGGCGACCGCATTCTCTCGGACATACCGGGAGAGTTGGTCTACAGGAACATTGCTTCCTTCTTTGCCGGCAAGCTCGGGTACAACGTCATCATCATGGACTATAGACTCGTCAAGCAGGGAGCAAAATATCCAAGTGGTGGAGAAGACGTGGACGAGGCCATTGGTTGGATTTGCCGCCATTTCACAGAGGAGCATGACCTTTTTCTTATGGGCCACTCCGCTGGTGGGTCGCACATCGCAACTTGGATGTTCGCCGAGGACTTTCAAGACCGAAGAAATGTGCTTATTTCGGGCACAAAGGGTCCCAAATTAGCCGGTGCAATCTTCTTAAGCACTCCACTGAGCCTGACACCCGACCTCGAGGCTCTATTTGAGCCGTATTACGGAAAGGCAAACGAGTCAAGGATGAAACAACCGACATCGTTGATGCACGGGATGTTAAGACAAACCAACCCGTCACTCGTGGAGAAGTGGCCTCGGATCTTGGTGTTGGTGTCCGAACTCGATCCAGAGTCAGTGCACGATGCTGCTACGGGCTTCAAGAAGCCCTGGAGTGATGCTGGAGGTCGACTTGAGCTCAAGGTCCTCGAGCGCCATAATCACCATAGCCCGCCCTTGTCTCTAGGAACGCAAATTGAGGAGGAGGAAGCTTGGGGATATCTGGTTGGCGAATGGATGAAAACAGCTTCATCGGATAATGATTGAAGAACCTCGCTGTAATACATAGAGAAGTCAAACTTTTCGCCGCCATAATATTACGCCAAATTGAAAAAGAGAATGTTCTGTCCTACCGTGCAAGTCGCATCCCTTCAGAAACGTTCTTCCCCTAGGCCGTGACTTGAAATCCTCCGAGTATCTGCTCTACCCCCTTGGATTCTCCCGCTCGTTATATCCCTTAGCAGCTGTACAAGGCCGCTTGTAAGCAAACGAGGTGAGTGTTCGATATCTAGGCCCCTGTCAAACAGTGACTCCATCACCACTTGGACCACGACTTGGGGTGTCATCGGTGAGACGGTACAGGAAGAGCCCCGGAAATCATATTGCAAGGCCAACTTCCCCAAACCATGCTGAACAAAGCTTCCGGAGTGCGGAACTTCAGCACCGTTCAAGACCAGATCGTCCTCCTCCGTAACAGCCCCAATTATGCCTTCCATTTGATTTCGAAGATGCAAGTAAGCCAGTAACACCAAGCCGGCTTGGTAGGCTATAACGACTATGAAGCCGCTTAAAGGCCTCTCGACATACCTCAAATGTCTGAGGATCTGACCTGCGTGCAAGATTGCCTCTCGCGCGTCTCCAGCATGCGCCCAGTTTTGCATCTTTTGATATTTGTTCTGTGATTCATCGATACCATCTTTTCCAAACAGCAATTCCAAGTCATCAACAAAAACACTCAGGATCATGGATAGATAAGACGTTGTAAGCATTGACAGAGCATATGTTGCCGGGCTATGCCGGCACCGCACCCTCAGCGTGTTTTTTAGGTTTCCCAGAGCCGACGAGATATCCCTCTTCCAAATTGGGGTTTGCGGATCACCCTCGTTAATGGCACGGCTGAACACTCTTGATAGGAGGTGGTGGTCGACGATGAGGCCTTCGAGGAAGTGTGCCGAAAGTTTCATTGCGAACGCCTCATCGAAAAAACCGCTTGGAAATGGAGTGGTGGGCAATGAGGACAAAAGCCCGTTCACTGTTGGAGAATTTGTAGGACGCGTGGCGAGATATCTTTCTTTCCACTCCGGAGCTGTCCTGGCCATCCACAGAGATCTGGGGTGAGGTAGAGCAATACGAAGATCAGAGCTAATTACTGACGTCCTGGTGTTGAGGGCTGCTGCTTTCTGGTTCTCAAAAGTACAAAACCGTCCTGCGAGGCTGTAGAAGGCCAAAATATCAGTGTGCTGTCAGATACTGACGTTTCATAAGACTTACCGTTTAAATCCTTCGGAGGTTATCCACTGGTCCCATTTGGCCTGTAACTCGGCACCTTGGTCATCATATTCAGGTGCAATAGATTCACACGACCACTGGCCAGACCTCAAGTACCTTCCCAAAAACTAGAAGATCTTGTTAGTATCGCAAGGTTTCTATAGGGCCTTCATCAGAGTAAGATTCAACTCACACTAAGCATTATATTAGAAAGAGAGCCGCTATAAAAGAGGCAGGAGTTGTCACAGTTCCAGGAGTCAACCTCGAGGCATATAAGCAGAGCCTGAAGTAGGGGCAGCACTGTGAGAGGATCATCTTCGTCCTCGAGCTATCGACAGTACATAGTTGGCATTTGGTTCCGGATGAACGTGCAGAGGTAGGATTCTTACCCTCATTAAAAGTCGCCTTTTTATAAATCGACACACCTGGTATGCCCATTGGCGGAGGTATGGTACTTGGGTCTTAAGAGCGCTGGCCGCAAGGATCATGAACGTGAGATCAGCAGGTGCTTTTCGAGGATCAAATGTGGCTGTATGAATCCAACAATCCAATTTTCTGTTCTGCTTTCTCAGGAATCGGTCTGCCAGTATATCCATTAATGCAGTAGATGGAAATTCGGCACATCCTGGAAAGATTTCCTCGGATCTTTGCTCTCTGGCAACGATGGCTAGTAAAGTGTCTCGGATGCTCTGATCAAAGATCTGTGGCACCGTGGGCCACGCCTTTCCAGGCAGTGAGTTCATGTGCTCACTCTCGGAGAAGACCATCAAATTGCCGAAGAAGTTGGCGAGGCATGTCTCTTTATACCCTCTGGAGTACAGAGGGGATTTCTGGAACGCGTTCTGCGTTCCACCCGTGCCATTCAGGCTTCCTGATCCCTCCTCCATATGCCCGCCAAAAATAGTTGATAAGAATGGGCTGGGATTATTAAAGGACTGATCAAATCCGACATCCACGAGCAATGAATTTTCGTCGATTAATGCCTCTGATTGGATGATATTTAGATCACCACTTCTCGACTCTAGTATTCCACGCCTCATGGGCATTGTCATCGTATATTCGTCTGCGAATTGCAGTTCTGAGGTATCTTGTCGAAAACAGTCTAGACTGTCGTCATCATTCGCATCGTCCACGGTCTCTCGGGCTATCTGAGCAGAGCGATCTTCCATCAAGAGCTGCATGTTACCACTGTCGGAAATCTCCGTTCGGACCAGCGTTGTTGAGTCATGAGATCTCATTGACCCTACGGTTGTCATGGGACGGAAAACGTCGGCGTCGTCCACAGGCTGGTGTCTTGGATTTCTTAGGCATTCAATCCCGCGTTCTTGACACCGGCGGCAGGGCTTTTGATCGCCACACTTCGCTTTCGCAACAGCACATGCGTGGCACGCGCTGATAGTACGTGGAAGTGTCGGCCCTCCCTCTGCATGTGCAGGTTGAGTGGATTCAGGCGATTTATGGAGGAGAGAGTGCCGAAGCAGAAGATCCCTAGCAAAATCAGCCTAAATCCACCTTCGTGAACGGATCGTTTGCAGGTGGGAAATACCTTCTGAAGAAACCTCTCCCGCATACAGGGCATCTCAGAGGCCTCTGTAATTGATGAGAGCGCATGTGCCTGATGAGATGGTCGCGACGCGAATAGAGCTTGTAGCATTGGGGACATTGATGTTCTTCCATTGCTGGCTGCCGGCGGGCCCGCGCTCTCGGCGGGAGGTGAAGCATCTATCAGGGCACATCAGCGACAGATCAGTAACAGCTGCCAAATCACGAGTTAGCCAAGGATGCCAGTAGCCCAAGACTCTCAAGGCAAACGAGGCTGATCGCAATTTGGGGGTTGAGGATCTAGAGAAAGTTTCATTCTGAACCCGTCGCTGTCTCGGCTAAAGCGGGGCTGGAGATCGGCGCAGGGGATCGGGAAGCGCATAGTTGATCACGTGACTCTTTTGCAGCAAGCTATAGTTGTATGCTGTCTTAGCCAGTCTATCAAAAAGGGCAGAACAGCGCTCTGTGGGCTGGAGGCCAAAGATGCGATCTGATTGGGGTTCTATGGCATTAAACACCAATAGGCCGCTGCCATACCAGCTCAACACACATGCGCTTCGACGCGTACCAAGGACCCATTGCGTGATTAGCTTCTCTGACCTGACCCAAACAGGTCATCACAGGTCAACTCAAGAATCCCCTTCATAGACGATGAGCGCTAAATGACTCACGGAAGGGACACCCAAGAACTGAGCTAACCACAGCCATGGGAGCGGAGGCGGCGGCGTTGGATATCTAAAGGGCGGTCGGGAGTCAAGACAGACAGTCTCCTACACGGAGATGCAATTCGCCAACGGAAGAAAGAGTGGATACTGCGAAGTACGAAGTACTTACTGCATTCTTTAGCGAGAGTGCCGCAGTGACTGCAAGTGCCTTTTTTTTTTTTTTTTTTTTTTTGTCGTTGTTGGAGATCTAGCTCGACTGCAATTACGCATTTTCTCTTGGAGTAAGTGACATGCGCGGTTTCCAACCACCGGCGTCTAGCACAGAGGCTACAACTGATCTCTCGCCGAATGCTCGGGGAGGTGCGCAAAATTCACCCTTCCCATATGCAATAGTGAACAACCTTGAAAGAGCTTTCCAGGTAAGTGCATAGGTCGAGAATTTCTTATTTGGGGCCCCCTTTAGACGTTGCAGGAAATACTAGCAATCTCATAAGAGAAGTGTTATCAGTATGTCGAGAGAGAGACAAGCCAGCAGACGAGCTAGAAATAAAAGTTTCGGAATACTTGCTCGGCACCCAGCTTCTGGCCTCGGACAGAGGTCACACATTGCATTGCTTCGGGGGATGAAGATGGACTGACCTATGACCTGATGTCAGCCGGTTCTTGTTTTGGGGCTGGCTTCAGATTTTGCGTAGAATAAATCAAAAATATTAGTATAATCCTCTGAGCAATTAGTATTACACAGTCCCCAGTTAGACTCTAGCCTTATGCTGTAAACTGGTTCTATACTGGCAGCACGATGAATGCTATTCAAAGGAAATTCTTCAGTGATATTATCTATTACGCAAGGAAACGCAGAGAGGTCTCTATAGTGTTATTAAAAGAACCGTTATATCAGTTCGACATGCCAAAGGTGATGGCAAAGCGGTAATGGAGCTCGGCGCCCAAGACTTTTGCCAAGAATAAAAAGAAAGTTAAAATGTCCCGAAAAGGATTGAATTGAGCCGTCCCTGCTCCTCTCCCAACTCGAGAGAAGACCCTTTGACAGGCCCAGTGCCCATCTATCCATCGTTTTCCACCTTACTTGAGACGGCACATGCCCTCATAATCCCAGTCCTCACTTCCAACGCCTTTGCGGACAATAAACACGCCTCGAGGGTCCCACTTTTGCTTAATTTTGTAGAGACGGGAGTAATTGTCGCCCCAGAACGACCGCTGGAAATCCGGCTCCGCATCATCCCCCTCATTGTGGTACGAGCCCATCTTCTCCCCGGGCAGGGCCAAGGACTTCAGGATAGGCACTTGGACATTCGTGAGCTCATCGTGTATGGCTTGCTGTTCAGCAAGTGGAGTGCCCGTGTACCATCCCCGCACGATCATCATATGGCCCAGAGCCCGTCTCCATGCGGGGTTGACTCCAGTCTCCTTCTCGCCCGTGGCAGCCACCGCGCCTCCGCCAACCATGTTTCCAGAGATGGCTTCGTCCTGAGCCACTTTGATCTTGGAAAAAGCGTCGGCAATTGCTGCTGGGCCCCCGGGACTCTTGATGAAGTCTCGGGATACGAGGCGGGAGCCGATAATGGTCGATGCACCGCTGCGATCCGTCCCGGTGAGTGCTGAGGTGTAGAACGAGGTAATGCTGGGGAAGGTGGTGACGTTGAAGGAGAAATCGCGTGGCGAGGTCAAGGTTGAATTGTCAGCGACGCTACGCCATTCATCCTCAAGGGCGGACAAGGCAGCTCGGAACTCAGTAGTGGCGGCGCCCACGGCGAAACCCTTGAGATTCACGAGGGCGCGGGGTTGCGTGGGTACTCCGTCCACCGGGCTAGGCATGGCCGCGCTGGGAAACATGACCGAGGACAGCGAGGCGCCAAAGTCGTCATTGAGACCGGGCAAGTGCTTCCAGAGAATCTCGATCAACTTCCAGAAACTGGCGTCGGCTGTTGAGCGAGCAATGTCCATGTGGAAGTAAGTTATGGGGGGATTCTCGTGGGCCTTGAAAGTGACACTCGTGACGATTCCAAAAGTTCCGCCGCCACCACCGCGGAGCGCCCAAAAGAGATCAGGATTCTCGTATTGGTTGACGTAAAGATATTTCCCCTGCGATGATGTCAGTTGTTACGGGACAGAACAAGCGGGCCCGGAGTGTACCTACGTTGGCTGTCACGACCGTGTATTCAAGGACGTTATCGGAGCCTAAGCCCTTCCAGGGGCTGAGGATCGAATGGCCGCCTCCCTGTATGAACCCTCCCGCAGCTCCAACGGTACTTGAGAAGCCGGCAATTAAAGTAAGGTTCTTTTCATGGCAAAAATTGTAGAGCTGGAATAGCTTCACGCCTGCACCGATGGTGACTGCCGGTCCCATGGAGGGCGATTGCCTAGGAGCTCCACGAAGAGAGAAATCCGCGGTGTACTTGATATCTAGCATCTTCTTGGTGTGGATCTGGAGCGAGAAAGGTGCCATCGAACGGCCGCTAAAGTCATGGCCACTGTTCTTGACGACGAGTCGGATGTTATGCTTGTTGGCGAACTTTAGCGCAGCAATGATGTCTTCGGGAGTCTGTACGGCGACCGAGTAAAGGGAAACGCGCCCTTGTCCGCACTGGATGCTCTTGTCACTGTCGACATAACAGGTTTCGTTTCGGGTTTCCCAAGCCTCCCAGTTTAACCACGAACCGGCACCTATAAACCCACGGCGTTAGATCTGTGCTTGTCAAAATATGACCGGGCGGATAATAGTATACCAGGCTCAGCACTCCTGAAGCGGGCATCGTAAGTTAGGCCAGAACGCAATTCATTGCATCGTGCTTCATCGAACGTGGGCTCGTGGCAAACGTTGCCGACGGGAATAACCTGAACCAGTTGTCCATGAACGGATTGGTTGAGAGCCTTCCATTCTGCCGTTGAGGGCCAGCATGGTTGAGATGGGAGACAACGACATTTCGCATGGCAGTTGCCCTCTGGCAAGGCCTGCGTGAATGAGCCAACAATAGCGGCTAGTCCGAGGAGCCAAAAGCGAGCCATTTCCGAAGGTATTGGAGAGTGAGGTGTCGCTGCCCGTAGCGAGTCATGGCGAGTAAAGCAATGGCGTTCGAGGGTATCATGGGCACATATATATAGTCATTTTCGATCTGCGATTGAAGATCAACATGAATTATTATTAGTGTTTTGAACCAGATCGTATCTCGCAGCAAGTTGCCTCAAGTGACTATTCGGGTTCCTGAACAGTGGCGGTGCGATGCGTCTAACGCGAATTGCATAAAATCGTATGCTTCGTAACTCGCGTCTTGAAGCCCGAAATGGATAAACGACGCGTAAATCACAGATACGACGCAGAGCCCAAACTGTCCTAACTCAAAAGTCATCAAGGTTTTTCTGCCCCACAAGCAGATCGCTGTCCCCAAGCTTGGCAACTGATCGGCAGTGAAATGTCTTGGCTCGGACTTTGAATATCGCCGGCCCAAGCAAATGTCTTCAGGCCTTGTTAGGGCTTACGCCCAGAGCTCTTACATGTGCTTACGGTTCTGATGTCATCCTTTCGGAGCGCTCGCAGGCCAACTCAGCCGGGCGTTGTCACTGATAAATGTGTTGATGACGACCATCTTCATTGCCTCTCAATGCTCTCATGATCTACAAATGACAGGAGGGTAGGAGGTAGGTTTCTTCGTTGGCTCTAGCAAGAGACAGCATTCGAGTGTTACGCAAGTCCTGAATAGATGGGTCTGGCTGAAACTGCCAACACCTCCATTCTCAACATGCTGTCCATTCGGATATACGCACTGATGGTTTCCGAGTCCAGAACCTACGACGGATGAAGAATATGTGCCTAGAAAACCTCTAATTGTGAGACCTCGTGATTTGGTAAATTTTGGGCTTTGGCAACATCGACACAACAATTGACATCGGTCCCCACAAAGAAAATCGGACAACACTGGCACATCTGGCAATCAAGGTAAGATGACCCGGCATGACACCGAATACCAGGTGAGATGACAAAAATCAGATTTGCCAGTTTGAAGACAAACGTATTTCATACTTGCCCTGTTTCTCCTTCGGGTAGCCCCTCAGCTAGGCGATTTCTTGTCTTTCGAGGACGGGTAATTCCCGTGCTTGGGGAGTTAGTATAACATGATATTGGGCTTGGTGGCCAAGGAACTCCCATCTGAGGATAAGGCAGTTAAATGAACGAATGACAACGAAGCCTGGAAGACAAATATCGTCACGGTTCAACACAGATTAATGTGATGATGTTGAGCTTCAGCACTGTCCAGTAGTGCAAGCTAAAGTAGAAAGTTGTCCATTATATAGTTTCGTCCCTTCTTCTTTCATGACGACATGTAAAGGAGTTTCATTTGCATCACATTTAGTCCAAGCAATAAGTTAGACCCCCCCCTTACTGACCCCCCCCACTTTCTAACCCCCCAAATTCCAATAGCCTAAATAGCCACTATCATCTTCCATCTTCTATTTCTTCTACATTTCATCTTACTTCAATATATAAAGCTACTAAACTATCACTTTCACTATCGCTACTTCTAATAAAAATAGTTTCTTCTTCTAAATTATTTTCTATTAACTTCTATATATCCCTAATAATAGTAAACTTTAAATTAAAACTTATTTTAACTTTCTTCCTTTTCTTAAGCTTTATTACTATAATTTAGCTTTCTAGAGCCTAAACCCTAGCTTTAGCTATAGCTAATTAGATATTCTTTTTATTAAAGGTTTTAAAAATCTTTTAAAATAGTTAATATTATATAATAGTATATTAATTAATAAGATTAAATTAATATATATATTTTTAAAGATTTTTAGTTTTTTTTAATATTAACTATATTATAATAAAACTATTAGAAACTATAAAAAATAATTAGAAAATTAAAATAGATATTTAGGAAGCTTTAAAAATAGAAGTTTTATTTTTAGAAAGCTATTTTTATAGTAAAATTAGTTTTTAAAAAATAAAAAAGTTAAGAAAAAGCTTAGCTATATTTATAAGTTAAAGTTTAGATATTATAAATTTATTTTTAATATTTTTACTAATTAAGCTACTATTTTAAACTTTATAATAATAGAAAAATAAGTTTCTTTTTTTTATTATTATAAAAGTAATAATTAAGATTAGAAAGTTAATTTTCTTTTAATATATTATCTTTAAAGGGTTAAATATAACTAAATCTAATAGTTAGAAAATATAGGATATATATAAAAGTAAGAAAAGAAGGTAGATATTATATTAAAAGTACTTATATATAAATTTCTCTATAATATAGCTTTTATAGTTATCTAAAATAAGAAGATAAGCCTTTTAGTAATAGGCTAGCTTAATATAAGAAATAAAAATCTTTTTAAACTATTTTAAAATAATATTATTAATTATTTATTTATTATTAATTATTATAAAGTATTAGTTTTTAAAAGAAGCTAAATTTAAAGAAAATTATTATTATTAAATTAATTTTCTTTTAAAAATAACTAATAGAAAAAGAGCTTAGCTAATAGTTAAAATATATTTAAGAAATAATATTTATAATTAAAAACTAAATTATTTTTTTTAAATTAAATACTTTTTAGTTTTTTTAAAAATAAGTTTATTATTAATATAATTTTTTATTATTTTTATTTTATTAATATTTTATTTATTTTCTTATTTAATATTTTTAATATTAAGTAATTAAAAATATTAAAATTAAAGCTTTATTATTTTAATTATAATATTATTAATATAAATAGAATTAATAGATTTCTCTTTTATAATCTTAATAGATAAGTTTCTTTTTAAAAATCTCTTTATCTATCTCTTTCTAAGTAATTATATATTTCCTTAAGTTCTAAAGATTTTTTTTATAAAAAAGTAGATTTAAATATAGGTTAGAGGAAATCCTAGATATTATAATCCTAATACTAACCTATTAATAGTATTAGGTAGATATAACTAGTAATAAGATTAAGGTAGTTATTTATTAGTAGTAGAGTAAGGTAGTTAAGTAGTATTTATAAAATATAAATAAGAAGTATATATTTAAATATAAGGGTATAGTTATATTTAAATTAACTACTAGAGAGTTTTAAAAGATAAACTAAATATATAGTAAAACCTATAATTTATATAGATATTTCCCTTCTAAACTCTTTCTAGATTACTTTAGCTTACTATAATCTTATATAATCTAGATTACTTATAGATTACTATAAGTATAAGTAATTTATTATTTCCTATAATCTTAATATTCTTTTATAGTTTACCTTTTTCTATTAGTTTTAACTACCTAGCTTTCTATTTTAATTATATATAGCTATAATATAATATTTCTCCTCTTTTAGTTTTTATCTTTAAAAACCTATAAGTAGACTTTTTATTTATTAGCTTTTTATCTTATAAGTTCCTTTTTATCTTACTAAAATATTCCTATTATAATTATTACTATATTTAATTATCCTTATAGATTTTATTTTAAAGCTTTTTATAACTATTTAAATTTAGTTAATATAATTAAGTTATTAGATATTAAGATTAAAATCGTAATAAGATTAAGGTAGTTATTTATTAGTAGTAGAGTAAGGTAGTTAAGTAGTATTTATAAAATATAAATAAGAAGTATATATTTAAATATAAGGGTATAGTTATATTTAAATTAACTACTAGAGAGTTTTAAAAGATAAACTAAATATATAGTAAAACCTATAATTTATATAGATATTTCCCTTCTAAACTCTTTCTAGATTACTTTAGCTTACTATAATCTTATATAATCTAGATTACTTATAGATTACTATAAGTATAAGTAATTTATTATTTCCTATAATCTTAATATTCTTTTATAGTTTACCTTTTTCTATTAGTTTTAACTACCTAGCTTTCTATTTTAATTATATATAGCTATAATATAATATTTCTCCTCTTTTAGTTTTTATCTTTAAAAACCTATAAGTAGACTTTTTATTTATTAGCTTTTTATCTTATAAGTTCCTTTTTATCTTACTAAAATATTCCTATTATAATTATTACTATATTTAATTATCCTTATAGATTTTATTTTAAAGCTTTTTATAACTATTTAAATTTAGTTAATATAATTAAGTTATTAGATATTAAGATTAAAATACTATATATATATTATTTTAAAAATAGTAAAGTATATATAATAAATAAAAAATCTTTTTAATATATAAAGTATATATAATAAAGTAGATTATATAATAGGGTTTATATAACCTCTACTTATAAGTTTCTACTTCTCTTAAATTTATATCTTAACTACTAACTACTTTTTTAATTATTTATCTTCTATAAGAATAGAGAAAACTAGAGAAAGAAGAAGCTAAAGTAGAGAAGGTATTATTTATTTTTTAAATATAATTATCTATAATAGTAAATTATCTAGTATATATCTACTAATTAAAGAAGAATATTAAAGTAAAGAGTTTAAAGACATTTAGGAGAGGAATTTAGGGTTTAGATAAAGAGGATAGTATCTATCTTTCTATCTAGGAATCTTATATAGTAGAAGATCTTTAGTCTTTTAGGGTTTTTAATTTTATTAACTAGTTTTTATTAGGTTTAGAGGATAATTTTATAGATTTAGGTTCTTTAGTTAATCTAAGTTCTTCTAGTAGAATATAATAAGGAGTTATTAGCTTTCTATTAAATATTTAATAAATTTTTTAAATATTTTTATTATATTTAAAATTTTTTTATTTAATTAAATATTTAACTTCTTTATTATCTTCTATAAAATTAAAAATTTTCTTAATATTTTAAATATCTTTTTTAAATTTAATTATAATAGACTTTTCTATAAATATATTATTATATATTAGTTTAAGTAATATTATATAGAAAATTAAATATCTTTTTATTTCTTTTAATAGTTTTAGTTTATAATTAACTTTTAAAACTTTTTATTTAATTAGAAATAGTCTTAATTTCTTATAGTTTAGCTTATTACTTAATTATATAATTTTAATTTAGAAGTCTCTAGTTTCTAATTTTTTTTATAGTAACTAGACTTTATTTCTTTTTTTAAAAATTAGTCTTTTAATTTATTTCTAATCTATATAATATTTTATTTACTATTAAATAAATTATAATTCTTTTACTAGTTACTTATAGAGTTTCTTTATCTTATTTACTATAAAAATAACTTATTTAGCTTAAATTTTAATTTCTATTAATTTAAATCTTACTTAGAATTTAATATTATAATTAGTATAGAATAGTAATATCTTTATACTTTTTAATATATTAGTATTATAAGCTCTCTAAGCTAAAAGTAATAGTAATACCTAATTATCTTATTTTTAGTTAATATAATATCTTAAATATATTTCTAGTATCTAGTTTATTTATTTAATTTATCTTTATATTTCTAAATAGTAAGCTATTAAAAGTTTATAATTAATTTCTATTTTATTTAATAGGCTTTACTAAAACTTTAAGATAAATAGTAGCTTTCTATTAGAGTTAATTTCTTCTAGTAGGTTATAATTTACTACTATTATTTATAAAAATAGTTTAGTAAACTATAATATTTATATTACTTTATTATAAAATATAAAGTAAGTATACTTTATAAGTTAGTCTATTATTACTATAATATTATTATATTTAACTTTTATAATAAAGTCTTTTAATAATAGTAATTTAATAATAAAATTAATTATAATCTTCTACTATAATATCCTAAATATTAGTATTAGTTATAGTTTTCTATAAGGTTTATATTTTAATACTTTATTTTTAGTATAATATATATATTATTTAAAAATATCTTTTATTATTATAGAACTATTAGTATAGAATAATATTATAATTAGTATAGAATAGTAATATCTTTATACTTTTTAATATATTAGTATTATAAGCTCTCTAAGCTAAAAGTAATAGTAATACCTAATTATCTTATTTTTAGTTAATATAATATCTTAAATATATTTCTAGTATCTAGTTTATTTATTTAATTTATCTTTATATTTCTAAATAGTAAGCTATTAAAAGTTTATAATTAATTTCTATTTTATTTAATAGGCTTTACTAAAACTTTAAGATAAATAGTAGCTTTCTATTAGAGTTAATTTCTTCTAGTAGGTTATAATTTACTACTATTATTTATAAAAATAGTTTAGTAAACTATAATATTTATATTACTTTATTATAAAATATAAAGTAAGTATACTTTATAAGTTAGTCTATTATTACTATAATATTATTATATTTAACTTTTATAATAAAGTCTTTTAATAATAGTAATTTAATAATAAAATTAATTATAATCTTCTACTATAATATCCTAAATATTAGTATTAGTTATAGTTTTCTATAAGGTTTATATTTTAATACTTTATTTTTAGTATAATATATATATTATTTAAAAATATCTTTTATTATTATAGAACTTATTTTATAATAATAAAGTTATTTAAAAATTTATTATATTTACTTTAAATTAAAATATCTATATAATAATAACTTATAGATCTCTTTAAAAATATTTTTAACTAATTATTTAAATATTATAATCTTTTTATTATATTTCTATATTCTATATTTCTTTTTAATATCTAAGTAATTTATAAGTAATTTCTAATATCTTAAATCTAGATTTTAATAGTATAATAGTAAAAAAAGGGATATTAAGGAAAAGGGGGACATTTTTATATAATTATAAAGATAGGCTAGAAAAACTTTATTTTTTACTATAAACTATAACCATAATTATTTCCTTTCTTTCCTTCTTTAAAAAGAAATTCTAAAAGTTCTTCTTCTTCTTTAATAATTAATTAAGTTATATTTCCTAATAGTAATTAATCCTTCTTTTAATAGACTTTTTCTTTATCTTTTATAGATCTTATCTAATATTATTTCTAGATAGTTCTTCTATTATTTTATAAGTAAAGATATCCTCTATTTAACTTTCTTATAATCCTTAGCTTCCCTTTATTTAAAAGCTTCCTTTAGTTATAATATAGCCCTATTTCCTATTAATCAATTATTTCCAATATCTATTTCTATTCCTACTAGAAAAACTATAGTACTTTATATAGGAACTATTTTAGACCTTCTTAACTAACTATTTCTTTCCTTATTTTTTATAATATTATAGGTAGACTACACTACTCTATCTTATCTAGAGGTCTAACTAAGATCTATTTAGGGGGCTTAGAGCCTTATCTATAGGTCATTACTTTCACTACAGCAAACAAGTTACCTAGGCTAGAACCGGAAAATCGAAAATCAAACTAAACTAATAAAAATAAATATACCAAACGATCATGTTTCCATTAATCAACTACTTTCCTAAGCATAAAAACAAACAGACAAGCCATCAGTAGCCAATTACTAATAATACTAACTAAGCTAGATACTAGAAAGTTAAATTAAATTAACAATAAACTATATATACATCTTAATATAACAGTAATCTATAATAAAGGCATATACACTAAATGATCATATTTCTATTAATTAACTACTTTCTAAAATATAGAAATAAATAGACAAGCTATTAGTAGCTAGTTACTAAATACCTAGACTAGATACTAGAAGGCTAGAAGACTAGAACTCAGTACACTAGCACCCAAAGAATAAAGTAAATACATTAGCTAAAAGGAAACCTATTAATCAGCTATTTCTAAAGGTAGTAAGGTCCTAGGAGCTATTACTAAGCTTAATTATTAAGGAATCTAGATATAGTAGAAGTTAGCCTAACTAAAGTTTTTTTTCAACTTAATAGGAAAAATTAGAAACTAACTTTACTTAATTTAAAGAGCTTATTTCTAAATTAGTTAATTATTAAAAATTATCTAATAATAAATAATATATAATAACTAGAGTCCTTACCTAGCTAGTCCTATTTAGAATAACTTTATTAGTTAAATAGATATTAGTAATAAAGGCTTCTAGATATATTTTAATAGCTATTTTTTCTATATTAGTAACTAGGATAAAAATAAAGAAGCTTCTTACAAAATTAAGAGGAGGGAGAAAGTAAGCTCTAGTAGATAACTTTACTTAAGTCTCTTCTAATCCCTTTATAAAGTCAGGGGGAGGGAGGAAGTAGACTCTAGTAGATAACTTTACTTAAAGTTCTTCTATAACTTCTACTACTACATAC
The DNA here is from genome assembly GCF_000732125.1 of Scedosporium apiospermum. Classification (NCBI taxonomy): domain Eukaryota; kingdom Fungi; phylum Ascomycota; class Sordariomycetes; order Microascales; family Microascaceae; genus Scedosporium; species Scedosporium apiospermum. The sequence goes on along the minus strand of NW_015971833.1, from coordinate 1,589,605 downwards.
CTTATAGATAAGCTGCCCTCGATTTTTTCAGCTTCTTTTTCTTCTTCTTCTTTATCTATTCCTATCTAATTAGGGGGAAATATTTAATCCCTTACTAATACTAAGGAAATTAATTCTTCTTCTATAGAAGAAGTAGAAGTAGAAGTAGTAGAAGTAAGCTAAAGTAGGTAAATATTATCTAACTATATTAAGCAATAGGTAGTAGACTATATAGATAGCTACTAGATATATTAATAGTAAGATAGGATACCTACTAAAAGCTAGTTTACAACCCCCTATAGTATTACATAGCAGGATACTTTTATTAAAGTTATTAGAAGGCTACTAAGCTTTAAGAGAAGTCTATTAGAAGTACTTATTTTAAGGGGAGGTGCTTAGTTCTTTACTAATAATAAGGAAGTTAATTCTTCCTCTAAAGAAGAAGTAGAGGTAGTAGAAGTAGGTTTTTCCTCTATAGAAGAGGAAGGTAATATCTAAATAAATTCTTTTATAACTTCTACTATTATACTCCCTAGATCCTAGCTGTCTTTACCTCTTCTAGCATCTTCTTCTCTTCTAGTATCTCCTTTTTTTCTAATATCTTTATCTAGTTCTTATTAGTTAGGGGGAGGTGCTTAGTCCTTTACTAATAGTAAGGAGGTTAATTTTTCCTCTATAGAAGAAGTGAAAGTAGAGGAAGTAGAAGTAGAAGAAGTAGAAGTAGAAGTAGAGGAAGTAGACTTTTCCTCTAAGGAAGAGGAAGATAATATCTAGAAAGATTCTTCCTTAACTTCACTTCCTACACTTCCTATACTTCCTACATTTCCCACACTTCCCTCACTTACCATACTTCCTACTACTACATTTCCCACTACCATATTTCCTACACACTAGCCTTCTTCATTTCTTCCTAATATCTTCCTTTATTTTAGTATTTTTATTCTTTTCAGCTAAGTTAGGGGGAGGCACCGGCACCTAGCCTATTACTATATAGGAGAAGTAGCTTCCTATTCCTATATAGAGAAACTAGAAAAGATTCTTCTTATATAGAGGAATTAGAAGAAGAGGAAAAAGTAGTAAAGGCTTCTTCCTAGTTAAGGGGAGGAAAAAGAGAAGAGCCACTTACTAATTCTACTACTTCTTCTACTTCCTAGAAGTTATAAAGATCTGCAAACTATTAATTAATAAGTTTCTACTTACTGAGTGTCTTCCTTTCCTCTACTTTCCTCTTTTTCTGTTTCTTGTTCTATTTCTTTCCTATTTCATTTCCTTTTCCATGACTTCAGAAAGTCATTTCTTCCATAGTTCCAGCAGCAATGACGTCATAAAGAAGTCAGCCAATCATTCCTTCATTTCATAGTTCCTAGAAAGAAAGAAGTTATTTCTTTCTTGCCTTCTTCCAGCTGTTTCTAGTAGCAGTTCCAATAAAGTGGAAATAGCTTCTTCAGTCATTCCAGCATGGTTCCAGCAGCCATTTCAGCTGTTTCCAATATTCATTTCTTCAGCCTGCGTTTTCCAGCGGTATTCTACAATTCCTAGCCACTACCAGCAGCCATTCCTTCAATGTTTCATGCTGTCATGGCTGTCCGGTCTTCCAATGTTTCTTCTGATGTTTCGCGCGGCGTTTCTTCTGATGTTTTATTTCTCCTAGAATTCCTTTAATAATTCCTTTAGCATTTGCCGCGGAATTCCTTCCACATCTATTCCTTCTGGAATTCCTTAGTAGAATTCCTCTGCAAGGTTTCCCGCTAACATCCACGATGTAGGAGTTCTAGCTGTTCTAATTTCAGCCATTTCTTGCCAATCAAATTCGTTCGTTTCCTGCTGTCAGCCCAGTTTATTTCCCACCACCGCAAACATCACCAATCAAGCCAGGAAAGCCAGAAGTCAATTCCAGCCAGAACAGTTTCCTTTTCTTCTAGTTCTTCTCTTCTCATTCTTCCCCATCTACTTATTCCATTTCCATTTCCCCAAACCCTTCCATTCCCTCCTATCATTCTAGTTCCTTTCCTCCCTTTCCTTCTCTTCCTTCCTTCTTCTCTATTCCCTTTCTTCTTCCTTCTCATCCTTCCTTCTTTCCCCTCATCCACTTCTTCCTTTCATTTGTGTTTCGAGTTCTTGCTCGACATGTAGAGCAACAACTCGAGGGGAGGCATGTGACGGTGAAAAAGGGGATATCGGGGAAAAGGGGGACATTCTCACATGACTGCAAGGATGGGCTGGAAGAACTTTATTCCTTACTATAAGCCATAACCATAATTATTTCCTTTCTTTCCTTCTTCAAGAAGGAATTCCAGAAGTTCTTCTTCTTCTTCAATAATCAATTAAGTCATATTTCCCAGCAGTAATTAGTCCTTCTTTTAATAGACTTCTTCTTCATCTTTTACAGATCTCGTCCAGTGCTGTTTCTAGACAGTTCTTCTATTATTTTGTAAGTAAGGGTGTCCTCTATTTAACTCTCTTATAATCTTTAGCTTCCCCCTATTTGGAAGCTTCCTTTAGTTATAATACAGCCCTATTTCCTATTAATCAACCATTTCCAACATCCATTTCCATTCCTGCTAGAAGAACTGCAGCACTTCATGTAGGAACTATTCTAGACCTTCTTGACCAACTATTTCTTTCCTTATTTCTTGTGGTGTTGTGGGCAGGCTGCACTGCTCCGTCTCAATAGTAATCCTTAATCTTCTATAGTAGCTCTAATTTTACTTTAACTTAATATATAGCTATAATCTATTATAGGTTTCTTTTTTTATTATAATATAATATTATTTATACTTTCTTTAGTATTTTCTAAAAGTAATTAAAATATTTATTAAAAATATCTACTTATTTATTTTCTTTTCTTTTAATATATATAATTTTAAAGTTATATTCTAATAGTTTTTTAATTTAATATACTTATTATTAATTAAGTTTCTTAATTATAGTAAATCCTATTTGCAAGGATGGGCTGGAAGAACTTTATTCCTTACTATAAGCCATAACCATAATTATTTCCTTTCTTTCCTTCTTCAAGAAGGAATTCCAGAAGTTCTTCTTCTTCTTCAATAATCAATTAAGTCATATTTCCCAGCAGTAATTAGTCCTTCTTTTAATAGACTTCTTCTTCATCTTTTACAGATCTCGTCCAGTGCTGTTTCTAGACAGTTCTTCTATTATTTTGTAAGTAAGGGTGTCCTCTATTTAACTCTCTTATAATCTTTAGCTTCCCCCTATTTGGAAGCTTCCTTTAGTTATAATACAGCCCTATTTCCTATTAATCAACCATTTCCAACATCCATTTCCATTCCTGCTAGAAGAACTGCAGCACTTCATGTAGGAACTATTCTAGACCTTCTTGACCAACTATTTCTTTCCTTATTTCTTGTGGTGTTGTGGGCAGGCTGCACTGCTCCGTCTCAATAGTAATCCTTAATCTTCTATAGTAGCTCTAATTTTACTTTAACTTAATATATAGCTATAATCTATTATAGGTTTCTTTTTTTATTATAATATAATATTATTTATACTTTCTTTAGTATTTTCTAAAAGTAATTAAAATATTTATTAAAAATATCTACTTATTTATTTTCTTTTCTTTTAATATATATAATTTTAAAGTTATATTCTAATAGTTTTTTAATTTAATATACTTATTATTAATTAAGTTTCTTAATTATAGTAAACCTTATAAAATTCTTATAGTCTAAATAGACTATAATAAAATATTTAGCTTTTATAAGGTAATATTTCTATTTCTTAAATACTTTAATAATAGCTATTAATTCTTTATTAGGTATTCTATAGTATAGCTTAAGTCTACTAAGTTTCTTTAATATAAATACTATAGGGTAAAGTTTACTATTTTTATTTTATTATTTTAATTATATTCCTAGGCTATAATCTAATATATCTATTTCTAATTTAAAAAATTTTAAGAGGTCTATTTAGTAAAATATAAGTTATTTATATATAGTTTACTTAGCCTTCTAGAATATTTCCTATTCTTTAAGTCCCTATTTAAATAATTTATCTTTTTTAGTAAGTTTTATAAAGGCTTATATCTTAATATTATAATTTCTTAAAAACCTTTTATAGAAGTTAAGGAATCTAAAAAATCCTCTAACTTTAATAATATTTATTAATATTAGCTATTTTAAAATAACTTTAATTTTTAATTTCTATATCTAGATTTTCTCTAATTAAATTATATATCTAAAGAAATCTACTTACTATTTATAAAACTTATATTTAGATAGTTTTATTAGTAAATTTACTTTTTATAGCTTTTAAAGAACTTTATATATATATTTTTTATATTTTTTAAAAATATTTAAGTAGATAAAGATATTATTAAAGTATATTATTATAAAGTTATTTAAGTATTTTTATAGGATATAGTTAATTATTATCTAGAAACTTATAGGGGTATTAGTAAGTTTAAAAAATATAATTAAGTATTTAAAATACTTTAAATATATCTTAAAGATAGTCTTTTACTTATTACTTTCCTTAATATAGACTAGATTATATACTCTTTTTAAATCTAAAGTTATAAATTATTATACTTTTTAAAGCTTATTTTATAATTTAAAAATTAAAAATAATAAATATTAGTTTTTAATAATAATATTATTTAGTTACTAATAGTTTATATATATTTATAATTTACTATTTTTCTTAAATATAAAGAAGATAAGATATCTAATTAGTAATATTAATAGTTAAATATATCTTTTCTTTAATATTTCCTTAATATATTCTTTTAAAGTTTAAAATTATATCTTATTTAAGTTATAGATAAATATAAACTTTAATTATATATTTTCTTTTAGGGGTATTTTATAATCTTATTAGTTATATTTAGGTAATCTAGTATTTAATTTTTTAGTAAATATTTTACTATACTTCTAGTATTTCTTTAATATATACTATAATATTTTATTTACTGTTAGTTTAGTCTTAAAGCTTATAATAGCTCTTATTATATATATTTATTTATATTTTCTTTTTTTTAATAAGTAATTTAAATCTTTTATAATAAATATTTTAAAGTAGATTATTATTTTAAAAGCTTTTAGTTTACTTAAAGATAATTTTTCTAATTAATATTTTTTAGAGGTTAAGTTATTTTCTAAGTTTTACTTAATTTTATTTTAAGTAAGTTAATTAGTTATTTAATTAATTTATAGGTTTTTTATTTATAGTTATAATATTCCTAATATAATAAAATAGTTTACTATCTTTATAATATTAAAGAAGATATTATTAATTCTTCTAGTAATAGTAATATAGAAGTATATAATCTTAATATTTACTATTTTATTTTTATATTTAACTAGTATTCTATTATATATATTTAAAATATATAATTAGTTTTTTATAATTTATAAAAGTTTTAATTTATTAATAATTATAAGTAAAATAAAGTTCCCTTATATTTTACTATCTATTAAAGCTATAAACTTTTAGTTTATTAAAGTAACTAATACTTTTAGATAGTAAATCTATTATTTTTTTATAATATTTATTTCTTATATATCCTTTAGGGATCTTAGTTTTATTATTTAAGTAATTTCTTTAGTAATTAATAGTATATTATTATATTATTATTTTTATAAGTTAGTTAGTTATTATTATAACTTTCTTATATTTTTATATTATAATTATAATTTCTTTTTTAATTTAGCTATCTCTTCTCTATTATTAATTAGGTTTTAAATTAGTTTTAGTTATTTATTAATTTCTTCTTATAAGTTTTTCTTAATTTATTTAATTTATTTTACTAAATCTCTTTATTTACTTAGTAATTTAGTTTCTAATTTAAAGTCTTTTAAAGTCTATAGATAGTAAGTTTACTATTTAGTAATACTTTATAGGTTTAATAAGTATTATATAGCCTCTTATTTTAATTATTTTAGATCTAATTCTTCCCTTATTATTTTTAAGATTTATTAAAGTATTTCTTTTTCTAGGTTTTTAATAATTTCTTAGAGGATTTTCCTTTTCTTTTTTTCTTTAAGTATATTATAGTAGCTAATTAGTAAGATAGTAAATTATTTCTT